>NC_057732.1:8073018-8085457 GCF_004010195.1 Chiloscyllium plagiosum
GTGGAGTTGGTACAATTGCAACATTTAAGAGGCATTTGGATGGGTATATGAATAGGAAGGGTTTGGAGGGATATGGGCCGGGTGCTGGCAGGTGGGACTAGATTGGGTTAGGATATCTGGACGGGTTGGACCGAAGGGTCTGTTTCCGTGCTGTATATCTCTATGACTCTATCTATGACTGACTTGTTCTGCTTTTCCAGCACCACATTCCTGACTCTAATCTTCAGAATCTGTAGTCCTCACTTTCACCGTTAATTGACTTAAACAGAAAATCACAGAAGAAATCAGAAAACCCAATTCACTAAGAGCCCATTTTGCCCCATTGGTGAGATCAGCATAATGTTTCTGAGATGAACTGCACATGCAATCAGTCTCACACAGTGCTGATGTGCAAGTCACAAATGCACTCCTGGCACTACCCTACAAATTTCAGAGTTTTACAGTGAACTCAAGAAATACCAAAAGGAGTGTAGCTGCAGGTGCAGAGGCATGAGCTGTGTCCCTGACCGATGGCGGAGAACTAGAAGTTAAACATTATACAGGAGGGCTGATTTTGCAAAACCTGACCTTTTGTAGTCTTCTGGCTGGCGGCAAAATTAGATTTAGATTCTCTGCAGTGTGGAAACAGACCCTTCGGCCCAACAAGTCCAAAATGCCTGCAAATTGTCCAATCTGTGGATAGTTCCCATTTTTCCACTGTTAACAGAATAGAAAACCAGGCAGTGGCCAAAATTGTTACTTAATACACACTAGCACCATGTCCACCAGAATGTGAAAGGAAGTAATATGGGATCACAGCAGCTTTATTTTGCAGGCCTTGCTTTTTAAAGCAGGCATAGCAAACCTCTAGAGCAAGCAAAGAAATATAGCTACTCTGTCGGTGTAGAGTAGCCTTCAGATGGCAGTGCTCCTGCAGGTCTTCAGTGGTCTTTGGAAGGTGGCACTGCCACAAGGAATGCTGGTCTTGGGGACGATCTCCACGGAATGGCAAGTTTTTCCAGAAAGTAGTCAGGTGTTGCAAAATTCAGATGCGATTCTCACCATGAGGGCTAAAACACAAATTATTGCAATGAGTTCGCTAAGGTATATTGAAAAAGCCTGCTCTTCCTTTTGGTGAATATCACTCCACCAAAACTGCCAGAGGAATCACCTTTTTAATGAAATGTTAAATCCAGCTTGATAATTGTTTTAGATGGATTTAAAGGACCCATGATACTTTGAAAGAGGAATACTTTTCCCTGGCATTCTGGCAAATATTTATCCCTTAATTATCACATAAGTCACAAAGATAATTGACCTTCTTTCTGCACTGCCTATTTTATTGCTGCTGTCAGACCCTGCTGGGTTCACAGCGACCGCCCTGTTTCCTACAATGATTACACTTCCATATTTGTTCTTTGGTTGCAAAGCAACTTGAGAGTGCATTTCTGAAAGACACCACAATAGGATCTTTGCCAGTTCCCCTGAACTTGGATGTATGAACATAGGCTTAAGAACAAATTCACTGTTCTCATGGAGACGCACATCATTTTTGTCTTATCAAGCTCAACGTATGTTCAGGATAGACCAATCTGAGCTCCCTGATAATGACTGGAGTGATCTTGTCAGTTAACCAAGCAGTTTCCCATGACTGGGCCCTGTGGGTTTCTTCCCTTGTTTTTTCAATCCAAAACATGGGTTCATTTCTCTCTCACATTATTCAATATCCTGTGAGCCGCATGTTTTTCAATGAATTTGCATTCAATTTTCCCACATTTCTAAGTAGTGGGTTGGATATTTATAATTCCATTTGGCTTCAGAATTTACAATGACAGTCAGGGTTCTGTCATGGTAAAGAAATCTGGAAAAACTGTTGAAATAACCTAGGTTACAGAATATCTGCCGAATCTTCAGCAAAGCATGCACAGTGCTGCAAAATGGTTTGATAGTTAGTTTCTAGCAATTGTAAGTGGTAAGCTTTTGACCAATAGGTCAGCATTGGAATTATACATAAAGTACTCTGTGAAAAGGACATGAGAAGAACATCAATGCTTTTTTAAAGGGAGTCTTTAATTAACAAACTAACAATTGCAAAACCCTCACTGTTTAGAACCAGAGTTGAAAAACTTAGTGCATGACTATGCCTTGATACAGAAATCCCAGGAATAATGCTGATCTTGATTTAGTATTTGTAAACGACCCAGAAATTGCATAGGAAGTAAAATTCATAGTATTCTGAGGGAATAGTAACCACACAACAATGTTTAACATGATGTGGGAGTCAGAAATACTGAAGACCTTAAGACACATAGATGAAATGGAATTTTTTCATGTCTGCTTCTGGAACAGAAAGTGGGACTCAAGCCCTTGAGGGAGAGCTGCAGGATCCTGGGCAGCATTTCACTGAGGTGAACCATTATGAGGTTGCTGCCAGGGCCACTATCCAATCAAGGATGGCACCCATCGCCTAGTGTAGCTAGGCCAATATGCCTGATGGAACTGGCCGTGACTGGGCCTGTGGGGAAATAGAAAGAGCTCTCCATGCAGCCAATCCCAGGCAATTGCTGGGTGACGGACCCCGCAGTGACAGCACTGCTGACAGGAGAGTCTCTTCTGTGGGACATGGAAAAGGTGTGAACGAGACAGCCCACCCTGGAAACCAGCTGCAAAGCCACCTGGGCCTCCTCATTGGCATCAATCCCTTCAGCCACTGGGAGAGGTGAGGGAAGGAGAAGAAGTGACTTTTTTTTTAACCCAGCCTGAACATTTCTAATTTAATTTTTTTAAACTATTAACCTATTTTCATAATCAATGTGATCATTATTACACATCTCTGAAGGAGGTGGGATGTGAACCAAAACATGCCAGTGCAGGGGTAGGGACACCACCACTGTGCACAAGAGGGCCCCCCGAGCATTTCATTTTTTTTTCTATAGGACCAAATAGTGCCCTTTACTTTCTTTTTCTCTCCTCCAAATCACCCTTGGTAATATACCTCTTTTATATATTGTGAAACGGAAAGAAAAGACACCGTTCTGAATAGAATTTATTAAGCATGTTTTTCCACCACCAGGAAAACATCCTTATAGCAAGAAATGGCTCTTAATTGGCCAGTTAACTGGTTTAAGCTGCTGTTGGTCTCTGTATAGTGATGGCTACGTCATTAAAGTTGCTGCTTCTGTCAATATCCACTGACAGTAGGAAGATAACTCATTCTCCTCCCAAAGGCTTCAATTACTAATATATAAGGGCTCCTATCAATAAGGGATAGTGGAATTCAGCCCAGCATTTTTAAGAGGGTGAATACAATGGAATGAAATGGTGGAACAGCTGAAGTGAATTATTCAGTGGAGGTTGTTCAACAATATTACAATAGAAGATGTTTGGGAAACGTTTGAAAGTATTATGCTAAGAATGCTGCATAAATACGTTCTCCAAACCAATAAGCTCAGATATCAGCTCAGTAACACAGTGGTGAATCAGGCTGAATATAAGAAGGATAGTGGAGAAGTAAAATGAAAGAAAATAAGAGAGGCAAAGAGTATGAGAACAGGTTGGCGGCTAAAATAAAGTTGTAATGGTCAATGTAACACATGATAGTAAAAGGTTTCTCAAACAAGGAGTGGGAAGAGAACTCTGCCAAAGCTACATTAAAGAAGGGAGCTGTTCTATTATTGAATGTTGGATTGAAGCAGTTTCCATAACTCTGGAAAGCTACTAGCTATAAAATACTAGCTCTGTTGTGATATATTGGTAGTTCTTTATATTAGTTCATTTCCATGCTACTTGCCCTTAATCTCCCAGATCATTGGAGTATTTGCCACTTTCTCTAATGATATCACAGACTATCGGAGTTAAACCGCTTTGGGACTTAATCCAGCATACTCCAATGAATCTAAATTTACAATTCTGTGATACTGGATGTGATGCCAATGATGTATTTGAATGGCTGGCAGTACTTAAAGCAACTAGAATGGATGGCCTGCATGGGAGGTTGTACAGCAATGTAGAGTACTGCTGCAATTTTCCAATACACGTTAAATGCAGCAATAGTGTCAAAGGATTGGTGGATTGCAAATATTTCAGACTTGGTCAACCAAAATGAGGAGAAGATTGAATAGGTCTGCCAAATTCAGACCAATCAGTTTAACATCTGGAGTGGGGAAAGTTTTAGGAACAATAATCTTGTAGCAGATGAAATTCAGTGACAAGGTGATATATTTTAGTAGATTGAATCTGGAGAGACAATACAAGCCAAATGAAGATAGTGAAAGAAATAAGAGACCTGTAAAGGTGGTAAAACAGGTTAACAAAACAATTAAGAAATCTGTAAGATCCTGGCTTTATAAATTGAGGGATTGAATATAGAAAGTCACAAAGTTCTTTTAGACAGCATAAAACATGATAGCAGTTCTAGGCACAACACTTAATGAAGAGCATGAAACTTTGCTGCAGAGAAATGAAATAGAATTATATCATAAAGTTATAGAATTCTCACAGTGTGGAAACAGACCAAGAGGCCCAACAAGTCCACACCGTCCTTCTGAAGAGAAACTAGCCCAAATACTCTACACTTATCCCTAACTAATGCGCCTAATCTACATATCCCTGAAAACTATAAGCAATTTAGCATGGCCAATTCACCTGACCTACACATCCCTGAACACTAAGAGGCAATTTAGCATGGCCAATTCACCTAACCTGCCCATCTTTGGACAGTGGGAGGAAACCAGATGAGGGATGTTGGGCTGGGATTGGGGGGGCGGGGGCAGTACATTAAGGCCCAATTATTTAAACCCAGGGCTCTAAAGAACTCCTGTGCTTGGACGGACGAGCTGGGGACCTGGACTGTGGCTTCTGATTGCTGACCTGGCCTCAGATGTGGGATTATAGTCAAGTAGAACTGGAGAAATTTGACCTGACTCCTTAGTGAAGAGTTAGAAAGATTTGATAGAAGTGTTCAAAGTCATAAAGAGTTTGGATTTAACAAATAAAGAAACACTGTTACCAACGGCTGAAAAGTCATTAACCTAAGGGCATAGGTTTAATGGGATTGGTTAAAAGAAGAAGAGGTATGAGAGAAAAAGAAGACTGTGCAATGAGTTGTTAGTATTTGGAATGCATTGCCAGACAAATTTGTGGTTACAAGTTCAACAGTACTCTTCACAAAAGAATTGGCAATATATTTCTAAGAGAGAAAAAAGAGGGATATGGGAAAAGAGTGTTAGAGTGAGACTAACTGCATTGCTTTTCAAAGACTTAATAGGCAAGTGGTCACATCCTGTGCTATATTGAGCCCTGGTTCTATGATTAACAAATATTGATTGACAAACAAAAGTTGACCAGAGAACCAGTGAGAGAGATGGGAAGCACCAAAGGAGTTAAGGATGAAAAAAGCTAATGTTAATACATGATTTGGAGACCTTCCCCACACCTCCACTTCTCGCCTTTAAACAACCACCAAACTTCAAACAGATCATTGTTCGTAGCAAACTGCCCGGCTTTCAGGCCAACACCATACAACCTGGTCATGGTATACGCTGCAAGACATGTCAGAATGTTGACAGGAATACCAACATTACACATGGGGACACCTCCCACCATGTGCGGGGCAGGTATTCATGCGACACAGCCAACATTGCCTATTTCATACGCTACAGGCGAGGATGCCCTGAGGTATGGTATATTGGCGAGACTGAGCAGAGGCTACAGCAACGAATGAATGGACACCACACAACAATCACCAGCCAGGAGTGTTCCCTCCCATCGGAGAACACGTCAGCAGTCCAGGAACTTCGACCTCAGACCTTCGGGTGACCGTCCTCCAAGGCGGACATCGGGACAGGCAACAATGAAAAGAGGCTAAGCAGAGGCTGATAGCCAAGTTCAGTACCCATGGGGATGACCTCAACAGGGACCTTGGGTTCATGTCACACTACAGGTGACCCCACTGCACTTTAAACACACACAGATGCACAAACACAGATAGATGCAGACACACAGACACTCCTGCACACACACACACGCGCACACACACACCTATACACACACTCTCATACGGTGACCTATACATTCCCACACTCACACACGCACCCTCTCACAGACTTATATCCCTTTACACTCACATTCACACACATACACACACTCTCTCACAGACTCATAACCTCTGCCCTCCACCCCCACCCCACCCCCACACACACACACACACACACATGCATACATACACATATAAGTTTGTGGGGTGAATTTGTACTTGCAGAATTACATTTTACTTTGCTCAAAAACTGCATGAATCCAAGTAGGATTCTGCAAATCTATTTTTTTTTTACATTAGAATCAGTCTGAACATTGGGGCACAGACAGCCTCACACAGGGCACCTCACACCTTCAATGTATTATGTGGGCTGACATGACACCAATTGTTAAAACTCACTTGAGAATGTAACTTCTAAATGTTCGGCGATTTACATATGAAAGAACTGAAACCAACATGTTCATTCTAAAAAAAAATGAGAGACTTAACAAACAATCCAGGTCTCTTTCAATATATAATTTCAGTTACATCACAATATAAACTTTTGCTGTAAATTCTGTGTCTTACAATCTTATTCTCCACAACCACCTGACAAAGGAGCAGCGCTCCAAAATCTAGTGCTTCCAAATAAACCTGTTGGAGTATAACCTGGAGTGGTGTGATTTTTAACTCAGAAATACGTGAGCAGTATAGTGCAACAAGGCAAGTAGAGTGTCCAACTCCACAACAAAGCAAAATAAAGTCAAAGCTAGCAATGAACAAAATTAAGTTTAGGAAAATGTTGCCATTCAATGGGGAAAAAGCAGATGACTGAGACTAGCTGAACTGAATGATCATGTTCCATTCTGGTACCTTTCTATAATTCTAACATCCTATGATTCCTGATTCCAAGGAATGACCCTGGTTGTAACGTCTTTCCAATTGCCTCAGTACCTGGTAAACTGTGGTCATGCTTTAGGACCGATCCTTGATACCATTTGGAGTTAATTCAAAAACCAATAAGTCTTATAAAGAGGTTTATGAAAATAGCTGAAAGGAATGAAGGCTCATGCAATGACAAGCTCATCATTATTGTTCTTTTGTCATTTTTTAAATGCACAAGATTGAAAAATAAAGAATACACTTCTTCAGAATCAGAAAAGTTGCTTCTATCATATGCCCCCTACTTCTAACCTGATCATTAAGGGGTTTGGGAAAATCAACCCAATGTCTCAGATCAATAAAAATCTCTGGTTTACATTGGAGCTATGTTTTGATCTTAAACTCTTGGGGTGGCACAGTGACTCGGTGGCTAGCACTGTTACCTCACACCGACAGGGACCTGGGTTCAATTCCTCCCTTAGGTAACTGCCTGTGTGAAGTTTGCACATTCTCCCCGTGTCTGGTTGGATTTCCTGCAGGTGCTTCACTTTCCTCGCACAGTGTAAAGATGTGCGGGTCAGGTGGATTGGCATGGGAAATGCAGGCTTATGGGATACAGGGGCTGGAATGCTCTTTGAACGGTTAGTGTGGACCAAATGGCTTGTTTCCTCACTGTCGCGATTCTATGATCCTAAAGTTTTGATTGAACAATGACAAACCCAGCACGTAAGATCAAAAGGGAAGAACATCCAAATATTTTATGAAAGAGTGTTTTTAAAAAGAAAATAATTGATGTAAGCCACATTTACATTATAAAGGAAGCTTTGAGGCAATATATTGCTACATTCTTTCAAAACTTTTTTTATAACTATGCATAATTTCAAACTGGGATTAATGGAGTTAGATCATATTATACAGCTCAAACGATTGCGGCCTCTTCGAATCAGTCAGTTGTACCTATATCAAAGGTTTAGTTTAGATGGGGCATGGACAATACAGATTTCTCTGTGTTCCAAATTGCTCACATTATGAAGCATTTCAGAGCTTCATCCAGCATTCTGTGAGTCTCCTCGCATCTTATAACAGGACGCAGCTGGAAGAAACAGTAGTGAGGACAGATATCTCTCGAAACCAAGCAGAGTGATTGCTGAGAATGCGTGATGATTTAGAATTTGTTTTTACTGAGGTACCAATGAGTAAGTCAAAGCTTTCCCACGACCTACAGCATGTTCCACAGAGCTCTAGGTCAGCCAGTGATGTATAACTCTCTTCAGACCACTTCAGAGAAGTGACGCTGTACAGGAGGGAGCTCCCAGGACTGTATATTGTTTTAATCACAGTGACCTTGCAAACGTATTGGCAATTTCAAGGTTTACCACAAAGGACTGCCTAAGGCAGAGACTATTACATCAATTTAAGGGCAAATACCAAAGAGCTGGATGCTGCAGAGCAATGGAAACATTTCAGGATGGTGAAAGGAATTTCAGTCTGTTTCAGTAACAGATCAGCAGAGACATGATGGGCCAAATAGCTCAGAAGTACAGGAATATCTATAGTTTGTGGATTTGCCTGCTATGCAAGATTACTGTCCTTTCCAACAGATGAAGAGAAAGTGAGGACTGCAGATGCTGGAGATCAGAATCAGAAGGTGTGGTGCTGGAAAAGCACAGCAGCAACCGAGGAGCAGGAGAGTCGACGGTCCGAGCTTAAGTGTTCCTGATGAAGAGCTTATGCTCGAAACGTCGACTCTCCTGTGCCTTGATACTGCCTGACCGGCTGTGTTTTTCCAGCATCACACTTTTTGACTCTTTCCAACAAATGACCAAGCTTCAACAATCTGCAAAATGCAAAGAGACAAGGCAGGATGCTGTGAGCATCCAGGTCTAATCAAAGTGAGAGGGCACTATGAAGAGAAGCAAGCAGGTAGAGATATCGCCTGATCCAGTCCATGAGCTGGCTGCACGTCCAGTGTCCTTGCTGCAGCAGTACAATGATAGTTACCATCGTGCCCTGACATACAGCATTGAAATTCAGAAATGGATCAGAAATGTGTCATAATGGTTCTTAGAGGGTGGAACATGTTGGATACTAATATCTATGGAAGTGGGCTGCATGTGTCTGGTGTCAATGGAGAATGCCCTGAGATTTGTTGCCTAGTGATAAAAATGGAGGTTCTTAGAAGCAGACAGTGAGGTGGAGTCTTCAAGTACCCGCTCTGACTTTCATGTCGAGAATCTTTGACACCTAGCTTATTCAGTGTCTTTGTTAAGTTAGGAAGCTGAATAATATTGAAGCAAGTAAAAGTGTTAATAAGGTATTTAGCAAAAAATAATCCCTCCTAATTAGCAATTCACTCTGAGAAATTTGTCATAACACACTGCAAATCATAAAAAAAAGATGCAGCAAATTGTCCCCTATGTTGAGGTAGAGAACATTGATGAAATCACCCATGGTTCACTTGGATGTTGCACACTTCCGTTAAATTGTGCCCTTTCCAGACTCTTATCAGTTTTGAGGTTGAAGGAAATGACAAAGGCTCTCAATGACTTTTCAAGTTTGTCTACTGTTTCATTTATCTCTGAACATCATTAGTGGTCACTTTAGAAGTTATTCTAGACTTCAAAAATTGTTTTCTCCAGGATGTCTCATGTTGTGTTCTATTTGACCTATTCAGGAAATTAGATTTCCCTGGCAAAACTATTTCTGATGCCACAGCCACCTCATGTGATTAGGCATCTCATCTTCTTTAAACATTTTTATTCTGCAGAAATGGCTGTTCTTCCATGTTGCATACCAAAGGGACTTCTTATATTTACATACCTTGGATTTACAGCTGTAAGTGAAGTTCCCCAAACAAAAACATATCTGACCTGAACCATACCCTTCCTTAAATTGCTCATTTTTATCTCCATTAAATGGTTCTCTTACCAGTTTCCCCAGTGCTCCACTCCTTGAATATATGAGTTTGATCTTGTGTCTTCATTCATTTTCCAGTCCTGTCACACGGTGCCTGTCACCTACGTTGATCAATAGCTGATCAGACTTGCAGCTTATGTTTATTTTTAATTATTGCCCTTTTATCATGGTATAACATTTCCATTGTGTTACAAAGATTTTTAGTTTTTGATTGTCAAATCTTCAGTTCTTTGACTGAACTCAGACTAGGGGCTACTTGCCTGACCTCCACCTCTTGAAGTGGCCTGTAGTTCTGCATTTGGGCCATAGATTTCCCCTATAGTGTCCTGAGTTGAATTTCTCTTTGTACCATTTAGAAACAGTCCTGGTCATTGTTGACACTAAGCTACTGCTGCCACCACACACCATTGCTCTCCATGTTTCTGTGGGTTCCTTCAAGCCTAAGTAGCTTAGAATTGATTTGGATTTCTGGTCTAACTACAGGAGTATTGTTGAGTAAACAATATCCAGTTTATTACATTACTACAACTATTGAGAGACTACATGAATATGACCTAAATTATTGGGGAGAAGAGACCACAGTAGTCCCATATCCATTTCCTAACAGTTATTACTTTACTCTGAGCGCTTGTGACATTATCACAGTGCGTGGTGCTTAGAGACTCAATCAAGAATTTCAGACCCATATGGGTGCCCAACTGATTCTAATTCTAGATAGGATCTCAAATTGTTTGGCTCCTAGATGATGAGCAATGAACTGGTTCTCTTTCTTCATTCAACCCCCTCTCTGGTCACAACAAGGTTAATTTAGAAAGGACCCCTTCCCTCATAGCTGCCTTCCCCTTGTCCAAATATCCCTATGTTTTAACAGGATCCAAATTCACCAGGCTTTCATGAGTTAAAAAAGGAATAGATTATTAGCCATGAAAAGCAAGAATAGATAATAAAACGTGGTACACACACATTTTGATTGAAATATGAATTGAATATGAAGTTAACAGTTAAAAAGAGAGACAAACCAATCTCTAAGTTTCATGAAGAGTGAATGGTGGAACATTGCTGCTGTGAGGTTGATGTTATCAATAACTCTAGTGTTGATAGCGATTTCAAGATTCTTAACTCTGCAAATTATCTTTGTTCTGTTTCCTTCTCCATGGTAACATTTCTTTATTTATTAATTCGTGGGATGTGGAGACGTTGCAGGCTGGCCCAGTATTTAGTACCCGTGCCTGATCGCCCTTGAGAAGGTGGTGGTGAGCTGCCTTCATGAACTGTTGCAGTCCACATGCTGTAGGTTGACCCACAATTCCCTTAGGGATAATATTCCAGAATTTTGACCCAGCATCAATGAAGGAACAGTGATATATTTCCAAGTCAGGATGGTGAGTGGCTTGGCTTGACTGGATTAATTGGCTTTCAATACTCAGAGCAAGAGCTTTTTTTTTTCATTTTACTTGCAATGCAACAGTGTCAAGACATTGTCCTTCACAGCACATTAGTCAACACTTGCACATCAGCCCATTAACACACACAGGCTACAAGTTGAAGTTAATTCTTAACCCTTTTCCTTCTATAATCCTGTAAGGATGAAAAAATAAACATGTTTACAATTTGGAACACAATACACAGGCTTTCTGTTGAGAGGGATGGATATCCACTCTTTACCTCTTCCTTTTAAAATCTCTCTGTGTGAAGTTTCCCTGACACTCTACAGGTGTGATGTTCTATGGTGCATACAGGACCTTTCCAAGCAGCTACTAGATATGCATTTCTAGTCACCTTTTGGCTGTATGTCCTCTTTTACAAAAATATTGTAATTAAAAATGCAGAAACCCAGAAATCTATTGATCTCCCAGATGCTTCATGCTTTCGATATTCAAAAGGTGCTATGTAACTGGCATTGCTGTCAGTGCTGAGTAGTGCAACCTGTAACCTGATACTAAGGAGATGAATTAAATATTGGAATTATATTTTAAAGAAATTAATCAATAAACATATGCTGCTCCCCAAACTCCTAATTTTCTTGACCCACTCAAGGTGACAACTTTGTTATATGTCTAAAATGGAAATTGGAAATTGCTAAGCTTTTTGAGACATTTTAAACAAAGTGATGGTGGCTACTTCTACAAACTCAGCTCTCAGGTGTTTTGCAAAAACAAAGAAAAAGTCACAAGTTCAACACTGGGAAGAGAATTCTAAAAGCCAACAACTTTCCAAGAGAGGAAGTTCCTTCTCATTTCCATCTAAAAATGGACACTGCTTGCTTTGAAATCCCATAGTTGCTCTAGCCTTTCCTCATTTCACAGACATCCATCACAAAGGATCAATCAGCTTCTGCAATGCCCCCACTGTTTCTCAGGGCATCTTTAACCACGTGGGAAGGGAAATTGCGGTCTCTAAAGAAGGAGGCCATCTGGTGTGTTCTGTGGTGGAACTGGTCCTCCTGGGAGCAGATACGGCGGAGGCGGAGGAATTGGGAATACGGAATGGCATTTTTGCAAGAGGTAGGGTGGGAAGAGGTGTAATCCAGGTAGCTGTGGGAGTCGGTGGGTTTGTAAAAAACACCAGATGGCCTCCTCCTTTAGAGACCGCAATTTCCCTTCTCATGTGGTTAAAGATGCCCTCCAACGCATCTCATCCACATCCTGC
>NC_057732.1:8085981-8100738 GCF_004010195.1 Chiloscyllium plagiosum
ACCTGCCTAGCTCCTTTTCCACCTATCCACTCCACCCTCTCCTCCCTGACCTATCACCTTCATCTCCTCCCCCACTCACCCATTGTACTCTATACTATTTTCTCCCCCCCCCCACCCTCCTCTAGCTTATCTCTCCACGCTTCAGGCTCTCTGCCTTTATTCCTGATGAAGTGCTTTTGCCCGAAACATCGATTTTGCTGCTCCTCGGATGCTGCCTGAACTGCTGTGCTCTTCCAGCACCTCTAATCCAGAATCTGGTTTCCAGCATCTGCAGTCATTGGTTTTACCTACTTAATGGTAATGATCTGGGGAGTGTTGATGAACAAAGAGTCCTTGGAGTGCTGGTTCACAGCTCCTTAAAAGTGGAGTCGCAGGTAGATAGGATAGCGAACCCAACTCAAGAAGAGCATTTAAACAAAGATGAGGACAAAGGAAACATTTCTAAGGCTTCTCTCAATAGATGCAACATAGATGGCAAACACTTGGGGAATCCTTGTACAGAAGAATCCGATTTGGAGGAAGCTCCTGTGTGAAGACATGAGAACGCCAAGAGAAAGAAGAAAAGAAACTGGAGATAGGGATGCCACAATCTCAAGGCCAAGAGCCAATTTCATCTCCCAGCATCACCGGTAGTTGGGGTGTGGCTACAGGATTGGGCTCATCGGCCCCAAAGAACCCACAGAACCCATGGCCAGTCACTCGGAATTTCCTGAGTGGACAATAATACTCATTAGTGAGGGATTACCAATGACGATTTATAGCCATTCCCTGGAATGAAGCTTGTGGTTTACATTGGATTGAGGAATCCTTTGCCTGTCTGCTTCTTGTAATAAGTAATTGAGTTTATTGCTGAGCCAACCCTGCTGTGTCTATGAAATCTTGTTCTCTATAAAAGCCCCAAATCCAAGAACCATTTCTCAGGGTAACAGGTCAGGAATCTCTCGCACCCTCAGGGACAGGAGGGTCTCGTCCTCAGGAGATACTGGCCGATCGAATTGTTGAACAGCTGAGTACTCCCAACGGTGCCAGCATCCTGTAGTGATGACGGCTGGAACCGCAGGTAAGTCCAAAGAAGAAGATGCATGGATATGGATAAGTTCAAGGTTTTTGGTCACCAAAGAATTGGGAACTCTAGCAAGGAAGGGAAGATGGAAGCTGGATTGATGAGGCCATGGCTGAAGTAGAAGAGAGATGGAGGGGTGCTATCTGTGGTGGGGTGGTAGGCCCCAAATAGGCACCAGGCCCCACTGGTGGTAACTCCTGTGGGGCGGCACGGTGGTTCAGTGATTAGCACTGCTACCTCACAGCACCAGGGATCCAGGTCCAATTCCAGCTTTGAGCAATTGTCTGTGTGGAGTTTGCACATTCTCCTTGTGTCTGTGTGGGTTTCCTCCCACAGTCCAAAGATGTGCACGTTAGGTGAATTGGCTGTGCTAAATTGCCCATAGGGTTCAGGGATGTGTAGGCTAGGTGCATTAGTCAGGGGTAAACAAAGAGTGATAGGGGAGTGGGTCTGTGTGGGATACTCTTCGGAGGGTTGGTGTGGACTTGCTGGCTGAAGGGCCTGTTTCGACACTGTAAGGATTCTAAGTCTAATTCATATTTTCGACCTTTTACCTCAAGTTGAGAGAGTAGTGAGTTGGGCACTTACCTTCTGCCTTCCCCTTCCCATTGCATATGGCGGCAGAGGTGGCAAGAGGCTCTTAACTGGCCATTAATAGAAAGCTTAAGGGCCTCTCTAGGCCTAAGGGTAGGAAGGCTACCTGATGCCTGTCCCTGTGCACTGTGGGGATAACTCAAGGGTGAGTAGGATGTTATTGAGTCAGCCACTCATTTAAAAAAAAAACGTCACTCATTGAGTCCGCTTCCACAAGATTCCACAAAAGAGGGGACAGTTCAAACCTTCAAGAGGCAGATCATTAGATTTTTATTCAGTAAAGCTGTCAAGATATAGGAATCAAAGCCTAGTGAATGGGCATGGGGGCCATATTGACCTCGATCTAATTGAAAGAAGAGCAAAGACAAATCAAGGGTTATGTTGAATTGAATCGAATTGAATCAATTATTGTCACATGTATTCAGTATAAAATACAGTGAAAAATGTGTATTGTCACCTTGCATAGTGCCATTCACATTAACTTAAAATAAAATAAAAGTAAGGAAAGATAACTTGATATGAGTCCAGCATTTACTTCTCTGCTGCTACAGTCCCTCTCCACCACCATACAGCACGGGGCTGTATGAAGTTCTCCCCGTGTCTGTGTGGGATTCCTCTGTGTACTCCGGTTTCCTCCCACAGTCCAAAGATGTACAGATTTGGGCGGATTAGCCATGTTAAATTGTGCCGTAGTATCCAGAGATGTGTAGGATAAGTGAGTTAGCCATGAGAAATGCAGGGGTAAGGGTCTGGATGGGATGCTCTTCAGAGGGTCGGTGCAGACTAAAGGGCTTCTTCTGAATTCCATGTTCTATTTGTTGGTGACTGTTTTACAATTCTGCCCACAGTGCTACACCAGCCCACACCACGCCTCCATCGGGGCCCACTCCAGGCTACACCAGCCCACACCACGCCTCCATCAGGGGCCCACTCCAGGCTACACCAGCCCACACCACGCCTCCATCGGGGCCCACTCCAGGCTACACCAGCCCTCACCATGCCTCCATCAGAGGCCCACTCCAGGCTACACCAGCCCTCGCCATGCCTCCATCAGGGGCCCCCTCCTGGCTACACCAGCCCACACCACGCCTCCATCAGGGCCCACTCCAGGCTACACCAACCCTCGCCATGCCTCCATCAGAGGCCCACTCCTGGCTACACCAGCCCACACCACGCCTCCATCGGGGCCCACTCCAGGCTACACCAGCCCACACCACGCCTCCATCAGGGGCCCACTCAAGGCTATACCAGCCCTCGCCATGCCTCCATCAGGGGCCCACTCCAGGCTACACCAACCCTCGCCATGCCTCCATCAGGGGTCCACTCCTGGCTACACCAGCCCACACCACGCCTCCGCCAGGGGCCCACTCCAGGCTACACCACCCCACACCACGCCTCCATCAGGGGCCCACTCAAGGCTACACCAGCCCTCGCCACGCCTCCATCAGGGGCCCACTCCAGGCTACACCAGCCCTC
This sequence comes from Chiloscyllium plagiosum, assembly GCF_004010195.1. Taxonomy (NCBI): domain Eukaryota; kingdom Metazoa; phylum Chordata; class Chondrichthyes; order Orectolobiformes; family Hemiscylliidae; genus Chiloscyllium; species Chiloscyllium plagiosum. Next base: position 8,089,115 of record NC_057732.1, read on the forward strand.
GCCATGCCTCCATCAGGGGCCCACTCCAGGCTACACGAGCCCTCGCCATGCCTCCATCAGGGGCCCACTCAAGGCTACACCAGCCCTCGCCATGCCTCCATCAGGGGCCCACTCAAGACTACACCAGTCCTCACCATGCCTCCGCCAGGGGCCCACTCCACACAGAAGCGAGAGTCCGACTCCAGGCGTCACAGACCGACCGATTCTGTAGCCACGCTGCCTCCAAAGATGCCACCATTTCCCCGGAGCCCATTTATTGAGAAAGTTTGAGTGAAAACTAAATAAAACTGAGAAAAGAACGAGGACCGAAAGGAAAAAGAAAAGGCAGACGAAGAGGAGACAGGACACTGCCTATTCTGTTGCTGTCATCTTTCCTATAGGCCGCAGCTGAAATTATGTCTCACATGACCTTTCCACTTCACCTAACTCCAACATACTTTTCTATTCCTTTCTTCCTCATATATATTTAACTTCCCCTTAAGCAGATCTCCAGTATTCATCTCAACTACTCTTTGAGATAGTGAGTTCCACATTCTAACCATTCTCTGCCTAAAGCGACTTCTGAATTCCCTGATCTATTTATTAGTGACTGTTTTACCATTCTGCCCCGGAGCTGGTCTCATCCCATCAACTCTTTCAAGTACTGTCACAATTATAAAGGAGGCCCAGGGCATTGTGGCTGCTCTTGAGAGAGTATTTCAAGGTCTACATACAATATCGCTGCCAAAAAGAAGATAATGCAACATTTTTCCTGGTATCATATTGAAAGATCATATGTGTTCCCATTCTGGAATGGAATTTGAAATCATGGCCTTTTGACTCTGAATGAAAATTTTTGAGCCAGCCGACAACATAATGTTTTAAGAAAATACATTGAAGTAATCTATAAGCTTTGATATCAGTAAATTGCATAATATTTCCTTTCAGCCTATTTCGAAATCTATTTTACAAATCTCAACCAAAAAAAGCTGTTGTCTTAGTTCTGACAGAAGTTCTGTCTTTTATCTTTAGTGAAAGAAAAGTGGATCTTTGTGAAAGACACACAGGTGGGTTTTTAACAGTATACTTTAGATTAAATAGCTTCTTGTTGGAGAGTGAAACTGAACAGTCTTCTGTGAAATGCAACCCTCTAACAGGAAATGACATACCAGCAAGCTGTCTGGCGTCGTAATGAACCTAATAATGAGGAGAAGTTTGGGAACTTTCCACTGCAAAAGTGCTTAACCTACAGCAGAGTAAGTTATATTAATTGCAGATTAAAAATTGCAGATGTGAAAGCTCACGCAATGGTTCAGGGCGTTTACACGAGAGAGTGACTAAGATTGTAGACCATTCGCGAGTTCCTTCCCCTCTTGGTGCTGAGTCACCCAATGTTAGCTCGACTAGCACTGTGCTGAAATTTGCCTCAATGGCCCTGAGTTATTTGATAGAAGTAGGAGCAGGAGAAAGCCATTCAGCCCAGTGAGGCTGCTCCATTTGAAAAGACCCTGGCTGAGTGTGATTGTGGCCTTAACTCCACTTTCCTGCCTGCCCTCCAAAACCCCTTAGACCTTTATTGATGAACATGTGTCTAACTCAACCTTGGATATGTTCAATGGCCCAGCCTCCACTAGCTCGCTGTGGAAGACAATATCAAAGATTAATGACACTCCAAGTGAAGAAATCTATTATTTTTAAGCCATGCCCTCTGCTTTTAGACTCCCTTGGCAGAAGAAACAATTTCCTGGCATCTCCCCTGTCAAGCCCCCTCAGAATCAGATATGATTCAATAAAATCACCTCTCATTTCTCGAAGCTCCAATGAGTGTAGGCACAATCTTCTCAATCTTTCCTTGCATGACCAGTGTCTAATCCCATCAATCAGATGAGCAAAGCTTGTTGGAAATATTTCCAATGTAAGAATGTCCCACCTGAGGTAACGAGACTAAAAGCAAACACAATCGTCCATGGACAATCTCACTTCTGTTTTTGTATCCTAACCCCCTTGAGAGAAACAACATTTAATTTCACTTCTCCATTACTTCCTACGTTTTATGATCATGTCCAAAAACATTAAGATCTCTCTATATTACAGTATTCTACAATCTTTTTCTATTTATGTAATTTCCCGCTTTCCTGTGGTCGCCGCCAAAGTGAACACCCTCAGTTTGTCCTGTTGCTTTCCACTCACCTTAGCTAATTATGTCCTTTCACAGACCCTTTGTATCCTCATGACTTTCTTCTCTATCTACATTTGTATGTTTAGCATATTTGGATATTCCATCCATTCATTCCACATCCCATTAATATCTATTGTTAATGTTTAAGGCCCGAGCTCTCATCACTGCGGCACTCCAAGAGTTACAGTTTGGCCTATTGAAAATAACACAGTCTCTCAACTCTGTTCCCTGTTAATTAGCCACTCCTCTATCCATGTTAATGTATCAGTCCAAAAACCCTGAGCTCTTGCATTGTGTTCGAACCTTTAACGGGGCTTACTGAAGCCTATTTCAAAATCTAAAGATACTACTTAGTGATTGGAACCAGCTGGATTTGTTGATTACAAAATCCTTGAACAGGGTTGTTAACCTGGGCCAACCAGGTAAGCCTTGGCGGATTAATGTAACCAGGTGATTAGCACTGCTCACTCCGGGCTTTGCTTGTCACTAGTTCCTTGGCCATTATCATGTTTTTCCGGGAATATTAATGAAGTTATTTCCACTTGATGTTTACTTGATGTGCCTTGTACCTGTACACACACAACATGGATGCTGGGCAATATTAAAGCACTACTGCTGTATTTTGAGGGGGGAGGGAAGAAAATAATATATAACCTGGAGACTGACTATGAGCTGGCTGGCCACAGCCAGTGTACTGTGCACAAATACGTAAAGGGTGACTTGGTGACAGGATACCAGCCTCTGGACAGTTGTTTCAACTACATCTACTCACTCCTCCTTAACTACCCTGCTTGCTACATTCCAGTTCATTCCAAGAAATGTATCAAACAGAATTTGCCTTTCATAAAGCTATGTTGAATCTGCCTAGTTGGATTATGATTTTTTAAATATTTTGCCACTACCTCCTTAATAAAGGGTCAATACCTTCGTAGTTGCACGACTTAAGTCTAAGACAATAGTTTCACATGCATACTTCTCACCTTCAAACTGAATGTGAAATTGTGGCCACTATTACCTCAAGGGTCCTTTACTATGAGACCATTCATTGGTCCAGTTTCATTACAACTTGCCAATACAAAACCAATCTGTTCTCCGGTTGATTCCAAAAATTGTAGTTTTAAGAAACAGTCCTGAATACACTTTAGGAACTCATCCACCAGACCACTGTTATCAATTAGTTTTGTCTAATCTAAATGAAGACTAAAATCTCTCACAATTATCACAGTAGTTTTCTTACAAGCACCCATTTTCTCTTGATTTATATAGTGTGCTTCGGTGACTTGCGTGTGACTTATATTCTCTGCTGTTTCTTATCTCCACCCAGTCTGACTTGACATTTTGATCTGCGGACCAAAATGATTTCTCATGCCTGTACTGACCTTAGCCAGTATTGGTAGTGTCCGACCATTTCCTTTTTCCTTTTCCTTTGTCTTTACAAAATTAGAAAGGTGACATTCAGCTAAGTTTCTTGCTCCTTTATGCTGTCTTGTGAATAGATACCATTGACATCAGACTCAAGCTCAAGTATACTGCAATCTGTGCTTCATTGTCAATATCAAATCTTGTTTGCTAATGAGACTCATTTGGCTCAACTGCCTGCTGGCGAAATGTGTATAACCTGTCAAGTATGACTACATGATAGTTCATAGAATTCATTGTTTGTGAAGAGATTCAGGATGTGTTGATTCAGTGCTGATCCACATCATCTCTGATATTACTGCACATAGACTTATAAATACCACACTGCCCTCAAGTGGAAATATTTTACTCTTTATAAAATATGATTAATTCTATTGCCTCATCTCTTTTTCAGGATGCTTTCTACAATGTAAACATTGTGCAAAATGATTTGCTTTCATTCAGATTCTCTCATTTCCATGTCCATGTTGTGATATTTTTTAATGACCTCCAGCCTCACAGTACCATAGGAAGGCAATCTGTCTCTAAACATTTTCCCCTGCCAGGCCATACTCAGAAAACTATATTCCATACAAGTGGATATTCTCGTTAAGGGAAGGGGTAAAGGAGGATGCATTAAGTAAGTTCCCGTCGTGACTTCACCAATTCCTTCAGTCCTCTAAAACCACCACTCCACTCCAAATCAGGCCTCCATCACCTGTGAACTTTTGTCTAGCAGTTTTTTAAAAATAGAAAGAAGCACAGAAAATGCTGGAAATCCTCATCAGGTCAGGCAACAGCTGTGGAGAAAGGAAGTGAGCTAATGAGCTGAATTTTACCCGCTCCCCACATTCCTCTCCCCTACCTCGCAGCAACCCTGACTACTCCTGATGAACAGCTTATGCTTGAAACGTCAACTCTCCTGCTCCTCGGATGCTGCCCGACCGGCTGTGCTTTTCCAGCAGCACACTTTTTGACTCTGATCTCCCGCATCTGCAGTCCACACTTTCTCTGCAACTACCGGGGTCAGGAATCAAAGTATTTGCCATCAGGGTGACAGAATCTCAAGCTGGTCATGTGTGGAGTCCAGGGGATGCCATCTGTGGCTCTCCATGAGTCAGCCTGTTCTCTCATGGGAGGATGAGGCAGATCTTCTGGGGCAGTGGGTAATGTCCTTGAGCTCTGAGCCAGAAGTTTCAGGTTCAAGTCACATGCCAAGTAATGGAAGGTGTATCACATGTGGCTAAATAGGTTGGATATCAATCTGAAAATCCTTCCAACATGCCTGTGGCAGACTGTAGGAATGGAAGAGTTTCTTGTCATGCAAACCATTTGGATTTGGAAGTCCTTGCGCATAAGTCACTAAAACAGCCTTTATCTCAAAGGGAATGGAGTATAAAAGTCTTGCTCAAAACACATGAAGCACGTGTTATACCACAGCTGGAATATTGTGAACATAGAATCATAGAGTCATAGAGATATAATAGCACAGAAACAGACCCTTCGGTCCAACTCGTCCATGCCGACCAGATATCTCAACCCAATCTAGTCGCATCTGCCAGCACCCGGCCCATATCCCTCCAAACCTTTCGTGTTCATGTATCTATCCAGACACCTTTTAAATGTTGCAATTGTACCAGCCTCCACCACTTCCTCTGGCAGCTCATTTCATACAAGTACAAACGTCTCTTAGGTCTCTTTTATGTCTTTCCCCTCTCATCCTAAACCAATGCCCTTTAGTTCTGGACTCCCCCACTCTAGGGAAGAGACTTTGTCTATTTATCCTATCCATGCCCCTATCATTTGTAAATCTCTATAAGGTCACCACTCAGTCTCCGACACATCAGGGAAAACAGGCCCAGCTTATTCGACGTCTCTCTATAGCTCAAATCCTCCAACCCTGGCAACAACCTTGTAAATCTTTTCTGAACCCTTTCAAGTTTCACAACATTCTTCCAATAGGAAGGAGACCAGAATTGCATGCAATATTCCAAAAATGGCCTAACGAATATCCTGTACAGCCGCAACATGACCTCCCAACTTCTGTACTCAATACTCTGACCAATAAAGGAAAGCATACCAAGCACCTTCTTCACTATCCTATCTACCTGCGACTCTACTTTCAAGAGGCTATGAATTTACACTCCAAGATCTCTTTGTTCAGCAACACTCCCTAGGACCTTACCATTAAGTGTATAAGTCCTGCTAAGATTTGCTTTTCCAAAATGCAGCACCTCGCATTTATCTAAATTAAACTCCATCTGCCACTTCTCAGCCCATTGGCCCATCTGATCAATATCCCGTTATAATCTGAGGTAACGTCTTCACTGTCCACTACACCTCCAATTTTGGTGTCATCTGCAAACTTACTAACGACACTTCTTATGTTCACATTCAAATCATTTATATAAATGATGAAAAGTAGTGGAACCAGCACCAATCCTTGTGGCACTCCATTGGTTACAGGCCTCCAGTTTGAAAAACAACCCTCTCCCACCACCCTCTGTCTTCTCTTTCGAGCCAGTTCTATATCCAAATGGCTGGTTCTCCCTGTATTCCATAAGATCTAACCTTGCTAACCAGTCTCCCATGGGGAACCTTGTTGAATGCCCTACTGAAGTCCACATAGATCACATCTACCACTCTGCCCTCATCAATCCTCTTTGTTACTTTTTCAAAAACTCAATCAAGTTTATGAGACATGATTTCCCACACACAAAGCCATGTTGACTATCCCTAATCAGTCCTTGTCTTTCTAAATACATGTACATCCTGTCCCTCAGGATTCTCTCCAACTACATGCCCACCACTGATGTCAGGCTCACTAGTCTATAGTTCCCTGGCTTGTCCTTACCACTCTTCTTAAACAGTGGCACCATATTAGCCAACCTCCAGTCTCCCAGCACCTCACCTGTGACTAATGATGATACAAATATTTCAGCAAGGGGCCCAGCAATCACTTCCCTAGCTTCCCACAGAGTTATAGGGTACACTTTATCAGGTCCTGGGGATTTATCCACCTTTACCCGTTTCAAGACATTCAGCACCTCCTCCTCTGTAATATGGACATTTTTCAAGATGTCACCATCTATTTCCCTACATTCTATATCTTCCACGTCCTTTTCCATAGTAAACACATGCAAAATACTTGTTTAGTATCTCTCCCATCTCCTGCGGTTCCACACAAAGGCTTCCTTACTAATCTTTGAGGGGTCTTATTCTCTCCCTAGTTACCCTTTTGTCCTTTATGTATTTGTAAAAACTCTTTTGATTCTCCTTAATTCTATATGCCAAAGCTATCTCATGTCCCCATTTTGCCGTCCTGATTTCCCTCTTAAGTATACTCCTACTTCTTTTATACTCTTCTAAGGATTCATTCGATCTATCTTGTCTATACCTGACGTATGCTGGCCTTCTTCTTCTGAACCAAACCCTCAATTTCTCTAGTCATCTAGCATTTTCCTACACTTACCAGCCTTTCCTTTCACCCTAACAGGAATATACTGTCTCTGGACTCTTGGTATCTCATTTCTGAAGGCTTCCCATTTTCCAGCCATCCTTTCACCTGCGAACATCTGCTCCCAGTCAACTTTCAAAAGTTCTTGCCTAAAACCATCAAAATTAGTCTTCCTCCAATTTAGAACTTCAACTTTTAGATCTGGTCTATCATTTTCTATAACTATTTTAAAACTAATAGAATTAAGGTTGTTGGCCCCAAAGTGCTCCCCCACTGACACCTCAGTCACCTGCCCTGCCTTATTTCCCAAGAGTAGGTCAAGTTTTGCACCTTCTCTAGTAGGTACATCTACATATTGAATCAGAAAATTGTCTTGTACACACTTATCAAATTCCTCTCCATCTAAACCCAACAGTCAGGAGAAAGTGAGGACTGCAGATGCAGGAGATCAAAGTCAAAAAGTGGAGCGCTGGAAAAGCACAGCAGGTCAGGCAACATCCAAAAAGCAGGAGAGTCGATGTTTCGGGAATTCCTGATGAAGGTTTATTCTTGAAACATCGACTTTCCTGCTCCTTGGATGATGCATGTGGCGCTTTTCCAGCACCACACTTTTTGAATCTCAATACTGTGTACAGTGCTTTAGCTAAGGAAAGATATACTGACATTGGAGGCAGTCCAGGGAAGGTTCATTAGGCTGATACCAGGTATCAAGGAGAGGTTGAGCCTGTGTTCCCTGGAGTTGAAAATGTTGAGAGGAGATTTTATTAAAATGTGCAAAATTCTTAGAGGATTTAACAGGGTAGATGCAGAGAGGTTGGTTGCCCTTGTGGAAGAGTTTAGGACCAGATGACATTACCTCAGAGTAAAGGTCACCCAGTTAGGACAGCGATAATAAGGTATTTCTCCTCTCAGACGGTAGTGAATCTATGGTATTCTTTACCACAGAGGGCTGTAGGCATTGAGTCATTAACTACATTCAAGGCTGTAATGGGCAAATTTTTAATCAGTAAGTGAAGGGTGGCATAGTGGCTCAGTGGTTAGCACTGCTGCCTCAGAGTGCCAGGGACCTGGGTTCAAGTCCACCCTTGTGTTACTATCTGTGTGGAATTTGCACGTTCTCCCTGTGTCTATGAATGTTTTCACCAGGTTCTCCAGTTCCCTCCCACAATCCGAAGATGTGCAGTTCGGTGGATTGGCAATGGGAAATACAGGCTTAAAGGGATGCAGTGGGTCTGAGTGGGATATTCTTCAGAAGCTCAGTTTAGACTCCATGGGCCAAATGGACTGTTTCCACATTGTAGGGATTCTATGAATCAAGGGCTTTGGGGAAAAGATAGGAAAGTGGAGTTGAGGATTGTCAGATCAGTGATGATTTCATTGAATGGTGGAGTGGATTTGATGGGCTGAATGGCCTACTTCAGCTCCGATGTCATATGGTCTCATGGAGTTGCAGCGCAACAGTCCCCTTGTGCGAAAGGACTTCATACGCAGGTTCTAACCACAGGATGTGCTCATGCCAAATGTCCTCCTCATGGCGAGGGAATACCAATCGTCATGCTCATAATCATTGTAGAAGCACATCAACTGGAGCTCCTGAGACACAGAACAAGAGGTCCCACACCCCAACTCTGCACGCACTTCTTCAAATGTCATCCCACTGGTGCCTTGTATAACTCCTTACTTTTGTATTTTGTCATCCAGTCTACAAAAATTACAGATGAATGCAAGAAGGAGGGTTTTAGATTCTGGGGGCACTGGGACTGGCTCTGGGGGAGATGTGAGCTCTACAAATTGAACAGAGCTGGAACTGAGTTCCTTTTTTGCAATGCATTTAGGAAGGATTTAAATCAACTCAGTAGGGTTGTGGGGACCAGAAGAAGATATTAGAGAGTAATCCCAAAGTGCGCAGAATGTGGGGAGACTCAGGTCTCATGAAAATAGTAAATTAATAGGTGGAATCAAAATAAGAGAGAGCATAATGAACTCTGAATTACAGATTTACTGTATATGAATACATGGTATACAGCTAATACGACTGGGGAATAATAGGTACAGATTACTACAAGGGATTGTAATGCCATGGCAATAATGGAAACCTGGCTTCAGGAAGTGGGGTGCTAAATATTCCTGGTCACAAGATGTTCAAAAATATAGGGAAGGGGCAAAAAAGGAGAGGTGACATTCTTGGTTAAGAGGAGCATTGATGTGCTTGAGAAAAGAGCATGTCCCAGAGGGTTCAAGCACATAAATCAGTCTGTATTCAGGTAACGAACAAAAAGGGTGCATTTACATTGTTAGGAGTATCCACAGACCACCAAATTGTGGGAAGGTCATAAGGAAATATATCTGCAAGGAAACCCAAGACCATAGAGTAGTTAATTACTCCAATATCGACTGGGAGTGTGCTAGTGTAAAGGGTAAGCATACATAGACAGTGTTAAGGAGAGTTTCCTCAAGCAGTATGTGCCAATTTCAACTAGAAAGGAGACAGTATTGGACCTTGGGAATGAGGTGGACCAAGTAGATCATGTGACAGTGGGGGAACATTTAGAAAATAGTGATCTTTGTGTCATAACGTTTGGGTTGATGGTGAAAAATGACAACGAACAATCTAAAGTACGAATATCAACTGTCAGACAGCCGACTTCAATGAGGCAAAAATGGAGCTGGGTTGGATAGACAGGAATGAGGGGCTGTCGGAAAAAAAAACAAGCACTGAATGGGCTACCTTCAAAGAGAAAATCAATCAGGTACAGTCAAGACATATTTCCTGTCAAGGGAAAGGTAGGCCAAGCAAATCCAGAGCTCGCTGGATGACAAAGTACCAAAGTAGGGAGTTATACAAGGCGCCAGTGGGACATTTGAAGAACTGTGTGCAGAGTTGGTCAGCTTAGTTATGGAATTATGTAAATATATTAGACGTTCAGAGGAAATTTACTAGATTAATATTGGAAATGAGTGGGTGTTTTATGAGGAAAGGTTTGACAAGTTAAACTTGTATCCACTCGAGTTTCGAAGATTGAGTAGCAATTTGATTGAAACATTTAAGATCCTCTGAGGTCTTGACAAGGTGAATGTGGAAAGGATGCATCCTTTTGTGGGAGAATTTACAACTGGGTACGTCACTGATTCAATGGTCACCCATCAAGACAGAGATTAGGCAATGTTTTCCCTCCTGGAAGATGATGGAACTTTGGCATTCCCTTCTTTAAAAGGAAATTGAAGTGAAGTTTTTGAGGCAAAGGTAGACGCATTATTGATCAGTATGAGGGTGAAAAGTGGGCGATATTAAGCAGGTATGTGAAGTAATCGAATCAGCTATCTCATTTTAAAATGCAGGTTCAAGGTGCCAAATGACCTATTCCTTAATCCCATGTTTGTATATTCTTCTCCTCTTGAGCTGACCTGACTCATGGGCATAACTGCACACCAAGGGACATAAAAGAGATGGTAATCAGAGTTTGCCTTTGACATGTAAAACGTTATAGAAACATGTCATCATCTACACTACCCAGAACATGGCACGCAGTGATATGACAATGCCATTACCAGCAGCTATATATGCCAACCTGTCCTACTGACCCCAATCGACTACCTCCCTTTGCCATCATGGTTCCTGCCAATTCCCTGCCCCTTTCCTCGCACTTATAACGTCACTGTCATATGCTGTTGGTGTGACTCGTCCGTGGTCACCTCCTTGATACACACACACACACACACACACAGACACCCCGACACAGACACACAGACATACACACATACACAGACACACACACAGACATACACACACATAGACACACACAGACACACACAGCTACAGAGAGACACACACACAGACATACACACACATAGACACACAGAGACACACACACACATACACACACACTGACACACACACTGACACACACACACACACACACACACACACACGTCTGCGTGAGGTTGGTGGCATCTGAAGAGGTGGATGGGTGCTATGACGGCATGCTGCTTCAAAACATTAATGGCCATCTCTGGTATACAGAACTATTCACTTACTGTGCCTCCGTGCCTGACAACAGATTATTCAGGCACTTGCAGCACTGAATCCAGATGCGCTTATGTTTAGGCAGCTATAATTGTTGCAATCTCCAGCCATGTTCATTTTCTGATGGGTAGGGAGAGCTCTTTGCTGGCTGTGTACAGGATGCTCCCTTTGCCACACACTGACCGCATCAGGAGCTAAAGGTCTGGTCACCAATTGAGGAATGTTTGATATCTGGTTCCCCGATGGCATCTTCTGTGTCAATCCAGATGCCAACCACAGCCAGTCGATGAGACAGACGCTAAAACACCTTTACTTGTGGATAACGTTTATTAACTATTCAGTCTTGCAGCTCTTTCCATTTGTAGGTATTTTAATCATGCTGTGTAGAGATTATAGAATCATATGAGACTTGAACCCAGGCCTCCTCTCTCAGAGTTAGGTACACCACCACTGTACCACCAGAGCCCTATTTCCCTTTCTGAACAGGTTGATTAGAAAACTAGGTTTTCTAATCAACCTTAAAAATGTGTTGCTGGAAAAGCACAGCAGGTCAGGTAGCATCCAAGGAGAAGGAGAATCGACGTTTC
>NC_057732.1:8100862-8111505 GCF_004010195.1 Chiloscyllium plagiosum
AGCAACACATTTTTAAGCTCTGATCTCCAGCATCTGCAGTCCTCACTTTCTCCTTTCTAATCAACCTAGTTTTCAAATCAACCGTTCAGAGATGTTAGTCCACATCTTTTGAGCAGGTGACACTTGAACCTGGGTGACTCAGTCCATGCATACTACCATTGTATCACAAGAGGCCCTAAATTCCTTATTTTTGTTTACTTCTCAATTAATCACAGTCATAGAGTCTTCATGATGTACAGCACAGAAACAGATCCTTCGGTCCAACTTGTCCATGCCAACCAGATTTCCTAAATTAATCCAGTCCTATTTGCCAGCACTTGGTCCATATCCCTCCAAATTCTTCCTATTCATACACCCATCCAGATGTCTTTTAAAGGGCAGCACAGTGGCACAGTGGTTAGCACTGCTTCCTCACAATGCCAGGGACCCAGGTTTGATTCCTGCCTCGGGCAACTGTCTGTGTGGAGTTTGACCATTCTCCTCGTGTCTGCATGGACTTCCTCTGGTTTCTGCCCACAGTCCAAAAGATGTGCAGGTTAGGTGAATTGGCCATGCTAAATTTCCTATAGTGTTAGGTTCATTAGTCAGGGGTGAATGGGTCTGGGTGGGTTGCTCTTTGGAGGGTCAGCGTGGACTTGTTGGGCTGAAGGGCCTTTTTCGATACTGTAGGGAATCTAATCTAAATGTTGTAAATGCACCAGCCTCCACCACTTCCTCTGGCAGCTCATTCTATATACACATCATTCTTTAAGTGAAAATATTGCCCTTTAGGTCTCTTTTATATCTTTCCCTTAAACCTATGCCTGGACTCCCCCATCCCAGGGAAAAGACCATGATTTTATAAACTTCCACAAGGTCACCTCTTCGCCTCTGACGCTCCAGGGACAACAGCCCCAGACTATTCAGCCTCTCCCTATAGCTCAAACCCTCCAAACCTGGCAACATCCTTGTAAATCTTTTCTAACCCTTAGGTTTCACAACATTCTTCTGAAAGAAGGAAAACCAGAGTTGCACACAATATTCCAAAACTAGCTTAACCAATGTCCTATACAGCCACAACATGACCCCCCAACTCCTACACTCAATGATCTGACCAATAAAGGAAAGCATACCAAACACCTTCTTCACTTCCTATCTACCTGAGACTCCACTTTGAAGGAATTATGAACCTATATTCCAAGGTCTCCCCAGGACCTTCCCATTAAGTGTATAAGTACTGCCCTGATTTGCTTTTTCAAAAAGCACCTCGCAAGATCCCGTTGTCCTCTGAGGCAACGTTTTCACTGTCCAATTTTGTTGTCATCTGCAAACCTACTAACTATACCTCCTATATTCACATCCAAATTATTTATATCAATGACAAAAAGCAGTGGACCCAGCACCAATCTTTGTGGTACACCACTGGTCACAGGCCTCCAGTCTGAAAAGCAACCCTCACCACCTTCCGAACCAGTTCTGTATCCAAATGGCTAGTTCTCCCTCTATTCCATGTGATCTAATCTTGCTAACCTGTGTACTATGAGGAACCTTGTGTAACGCCTTACTGAAGTCCATATGGATCACGTCTCCAGCTCTGCCCTCATCACTCCTCTTTGTTACTTCTTCAAAAAACTCAGTCAAGTTAGTGAGACATGAGTTCCCATGCACAAAGCCATGTTGATTATCCCTAATCAGTTCTTACCTTTATGTGTAAATCCTGTCCTTCAGGATTCCTTCCAACAACTTGCCCACCAACAATGTCAGGCTCATCGGTCTATAGATTCCTGGCTTTTCCTTACCACCCTTCTTAAAGAGTGGCACCACATTAGCCAACCTGGCACCCCACCTGTGACTATCGATGATCCAAATATCTCAGCAAGGGGACCAGCAATCACTTCCCTAGCTCCCCACAGAGTTCTGGAATACACCTGATCACACCCTGTGGATTTATCCACCTTTATGTTGAATTAGAATCTCTGCACTGTGGAAATAAGTCCACACCAAACCTCCAAAGAGTAACTCATGCAGACCCATTCACCCTATACTTACATGTGACTAATAACCTACACTATGGGCAATTTAGCATGGCCAATTCCCCTGACCTTCACATCTTTGGATTGTTGGAGGGAACTGAAGCTCCCAGAAGTAACCCATGCAGATGCAGGGAGAATGTGCAAACTCCACACAGACAGTCGCCTGAGGTGGGAATTGAACTCAAGTCCATGGCACTATGAGGCAGTAATGCTAACCACTGAGCCACCTGCTTTAAGGCATCCAGCACCTCATCCTCCATAATATGGACATTTTTCACAATGTCACTATCTATTTCCCAACATTCTATATCTTTCATGTCCTTCTCCACAGTAACCACTATGCAAAATATTCGTTTAGTATCTCCCCCATCTCCTGCAGTTCCACACAGGCTGTTTTGCTGATCTTTGAGGGGTCCTATTCTCTCCCTAGTTATCTTTTTGTCCTTAATGTATTTATAAATTAATGAATTAACTCCAATTACCTGTTACTTGTGATATTAACATGCTGGGACATTCTGGCATAGCAACACACAAAGCACATTAGTCATCATGCATACATGTCTCACATGACAAGTTACAATCCAACTAGTTCTGGGCAACTTATGCATGTGTGTGTCATTGCCGCCTGCATATCACCTTGGAGGGAGTGATTAATGACAGGCCATGAGCCTGGAGTGGTTTAAAACAAGAGTTGCAGGGAAGGTATATTATAATATTAAATACTTACCTCATGAATCAGCAGCCTCCCTTTTAGCAGCGGGAATCAAGAGACCGTGAGCCGGGGGCAGCGGGAAGGTAAATTTGAAAATAAAATACCTCCCTCTTGAATCAGTGGAGTGAAGGCTGAACAGGGGCAGAGGAGGAGACAGGGACTGCTGGGTAAGTGAATTAATATATTCGGGCAGTGACTAAATCCGAAACACTACTCCCACCTGTCCTCCTCCTCCTCTAACGAAAAGAAAATGACTATGTGAAGGGTTGGTAAGACGTTTTTAAAATATTTTTTTGGTAATTTAGAGCAGAGGGGATGGAAGCTAGGGCAGGTGCATGCTCCTCTCGCAAGATGTGGGAGGTAAGGGTCCCCACTAGTGTCACTGCTGACTTCATTTGCAAAATGCGCACCCAATTCCAGCTCCTCACAGACTGCGTTGGGGAACTGGAGCTGGAGCTGGATGTATTCAGATCATTCAGGAAGCTGAAGGGGTGATAGAGAGGAGTTATAGGGAGGTAGTCATACCTATGTTACAGGATAAAGGTTGCTATGTGAGGGACACGATTTATGATTATTTAGAAAAGATAGTCAGCATGGCTTTGTGATTGACAGGTCATGCTTCACAAGCCTTACTGAATTCTTTCAGGATGTGTCAAAACGCATTGATGAAGGTAGAGCAGTGGATGTAGTGTATATGATTTTTAGCAAGGCATTTGATAAGGTTTCCCATAGAATCCCTATGGTGTGGAAACAGGCCATTCAGCCCAACAAGTCCACACCAACCTTCTGAAAAGTAACCCATCGAGACCCATTCCCCTACCCTATTACTCTGCATTTACCCCTGACTAATGCACCTAAGGTACACATCCCTGAACACTGTGGACAAGTTAGCACAGCCAATTCACCTAAACTGCACATCTTTGGATTGTGGGAGGACTCTGGAGCACCCAGAAGAAACCCACATAGACGTGGGGAGAATGTGCAAACTCCCATACACAGAAGCCCAAGGCTGGAATTGAACCCAGGTCCCTGCTGCTGTGAGGCAGCTGTGCTAACATTGAGCCACAGTGCAACTCCAAATAGGGGATTAGTTGGTGGGTGAGCTCGGGCGGCCCCTGAGCTTATGCCTGGCTGGCGGTCAGGTGGTAGCATCTTGTTGCCCTCCAACCAAAGGGAAGCTTTGTTCCCCATAGCTCATTCAGAAAGTAAGGAGACATGGGATATAGGGAAATCTGTCTGTCTAGATACAAGCATCGTTTGGCCCATGGAAGACTGAGGGTGGTAGTAGATGAAAAATATTCAGCCTGGAGTTTGGTGACCACAGGGATCGGCTCTGAGACCTCTGCTCTTTGTGATTTGTATAAATGACTTGGATGATGAAATGGAATGGTGGGTTAGTAAGTTTGCCAATGACATGACAGTTGGTGGAATTGTGGAAAATTCCTGAAGCCCATCCCAATGAGAAAATCTCAGCTCAGAGGATTCATGAGGATGTTTAATACCATGACAGTGAATGAATTTGGAAAAATCAACTCAATACTGAGATGATGGTTCAAAATCCTGGGATCCATATCCAACATCTTCCTTATACAAACTGCAGCACATCACGATAAAGGTTCTGAACCACCACTTCAAGGACAGCAACAGATGGGCAATAGGTGCTAGTCTTACCAGTAATGCCCATATCTCCAAGAATAGGGTCAGCATGGTGGCTCAGTGGTTAGTACTGCTGCCTGACTGTGCCAGGGACTTGGGTTCAATTCCATCCTCAGGTTACTGTCTGGATGGAGTTTGCGTGTTCTTCTCATGTCTGCATGGGTTTCCTCCATGTGCTCCAGTTCCCCCACATAGTCCAAAGATGTGCAGGTCAGGTGGATTGGGAATAATAAATTTTCCACAATGTTCAGGATATGCATGGTGGGTGGATTAGCCATGGGAAATGCAGGGTCACAGGGATAGGGTAGAGGGGTGAGTCTGGATGGGATGCTATTTGGAGGTGAGTATGGACGACACTGTAAGGATCCCATGGAAAATTTCCTTGAAATTTAACCGATGAGCTAACTGTGGTTATCTGCATTCTAATTACCTTGAGGAGACTCTTAGTACGAGTAAATTCACAAGGTAAATCCCCTGGTGCATCTTGGGTGTGCCTTTTCCAACCTTACAGTGATGCGATTAAGTAATTGTGCCTGCAGGTGGCGATCTCATTGATAGACTTCTTCAATCCCTCTGTACTAAGCCTAACACTGTTCACATCTGAATCATTAAATATCCACAGGCAATTATTTAGTAGATGGATATTTGTCACTTGTTTACAGACCTGTTAATTGTTTGCCATAATTGCTTGCGATTTGTACAGTGAAAGATGTGCTGACAGAAAAACCATCAAGTACTGCTGGGGGTCATTGTTTAAAAGCACACCACTCTAAGCACTTACCTCTGGAGAGCTGCGTTATGAAGAGATTTTTGATTATGTCCATCACGATCTCTTGTATTCTTTTGATATATCGAAACCAAAACGTGTACAGCAAGATAGAAATTGACATTAGCATGGTAGCTGAATGAAGAGGGAAAAAAAACCTCTCAAAAACTGCTGAATTGAGCCAATCCTTTCTCTCAGGAATAGTAAACAAAATACAATCATTTTATGGAAATCAGTGTTTAGTCCAGAAAATGTTACTTTTAGATATTACTTATGAAATGGATCCCTTGAAACAATGAGCTATTTATCTGTCATTGTATTTCGGATGTGCGATACTTTGTAAAAGCCTGAAGCCTGTTACAAATGGAATGGGATTCATGGAAAACACAAACACATTCAAAAGCACTTTGCTTTATTAGTTCTGGATGGTGAGGTCTACACACTTAACCCCAAGCTGATTGTAAAAAGCTCAAAAACTTCAGGTTAATGTTATCGTCATACATGATCTGTTTGAAAAAGATAAGGCAGAAGAGTAAGGAAGCTTTAAATGTGCCTACTGTAGAATGTCTTTGGCATAGTGAAAAATCACACCACACCAGGTTTATTTGGAAGTACTTTGTTTGGAAGTACTAGCTTTCAGAGCTCCGAAAACTAGCACTTCCCAATAAACCTGCTGGACTATAACCTGATGTTGCATGATTTTTAATTTTGCCACGCCACCCCCCCCCCCCCAGTCCAACACTGGCACCTCCACATTTTGTCATAGTGGGTAGAGTCCCTGCCAATGTGCCAGGTTTATGGAAGGTGTGATATGAATAAAAAGGTTCATTATGAACCTGCAAATGCTTCTGCTATACCTAAGGCAAGGAATAAGACCAGACGAATTTCCTGACCAGCCAGCATGTTGTCATAGCTGCATTCCGGAAACTCACCAAAGCCTCTTCATCAACACTTTCCAGATCACAATCATTGCCTTAAAAAAGGACAAGGACAGCAACTGCAAGTTCCGCTCCAAACCATTCACCATCCTAACTTGGAAATATATCATCATTCCTTCACTGCCACTGGGTTAAAATCCTGGTACAGCATTGTGGGTCTACCTATAGCAAGTGGACTGCAGCAGTTCAAGAAGGCAGCTTACCATCATCTTCATTTTTTTTTCTTCAAACTAATCTCCTGTTTATATTTTTTTTCTCTTTTTTTAAAGACACAAAGTGCACGACTCTTTATTCAAATACAGTTTTTCTTTTGTTTTTCCCCCACACTACCACCTAAGTGCGGTAGTGCTTATTTTTTCCCCAGCACCCATGGTGTGTGTGTGTGCAGGTGTGAGACACAGTGAAAGACACAAAGTGCACCAATCTTTATTCAAATTCCACCACCAGGAAGATAGGAAAACACCCGGGTGGCCAGTACCATCATCTTCATAAAGGTAATGAGGGAGGAGCAAACAATGTCTGCCCAATAAGCAATGGCAACAGTCCCTGAATTAACTTTATCAAAAATCCTCTCCACTTTAAAGTATTCCAGAATCTAACCATGGGAAACATTCCATGGCAAGTGTCCTCTAGTAGTTTGAGGAACTACCAGAGACAGGACTACCATGCCAGCTGTCATTCCTTAAGTAATTAAGTTATCCAATCTCTGACAGCCAACTCATCCCTCTTACTGTCATAGTGATGGTGGGTTACAGTCTGATCCTTTTTCTCTGGGACCTGGTCTAGCCAAGGTTTGGACTCAAAGTCTCTTACTATTTGTTGTAAGAATACAAAGTGAACAATGATAGAGTTGGTCTCTAGCTACTTTCAACTTGTGAAGGGACCTATGTGGTCACTCAGGCGAGATGATGGTGATTATCATGGAAGTGGGAAGAAATATCTCAGCGATGCAGTAGCAAAGCGCTGCTGAGATTGGAGTGGAGTTAGGGAAGATCAACATCTGCATCCAATGTTAAATGTGGAGTGTTTGATCCTGGCTCTGGCTCTCTAATAAACAAGGATCCAAACCTCTGTAAGAATTTCCATGGCTTCAGCAAGAAATAAAAGAAAGTGCTTCTCTTTGAGTGCTCCCTGGAGGTAGTGTTTCATAAATTGGCCCTAAGCAATTATGTGCATTCAAATGACAATCTGCATCAAATTGGCAAACTGAAGGAGGCCAGTGCTACAGTACTGCCAATGGACAGCAGATGGCACTCAATAGCAGCATTTTTAACCTTGTCAAACATCCTAAAAACATAAACAAAACAACTGACATTGAACGAGAGAAAGTGAGGGCTGCAGATGCTGGAGATCAGAGCTGAAAATGTGTTGCTGGAAAAGGGCTGAAGTTCCTGAAGAAGGGCTTATGCCCGAAACGTCGATTCTCCTGTTCCTTGGATGCTGCCTGACATTGAACAAAAGGAAGAGACACTGGGAAAGCTGGTCAAATGCTTGTCGGAAGCGATGCACCTTGTGGACAGAGAGAAAGAGGCAAAACTCTTTGTGAGGATAATTCAAGACTTAGGATCCAGGTTACTGAAGCCAGTGCTACCACTGAGGGAGCAATGGGAATCTGGGATGAGAGGAATTGAAGAAATGGAAAGTTTCAGAGATGGCAGAGGGTGAGAACATGGAGGGATTTGAAGAGAAGAATGAAAATTTTAAAAGTGACTCCTGGCCTGGTAATGGCGATCAGCAAACACTTAAATTTGCAGTCCACTAAGTGTTGAAGAACACATGTTTCATCGAATGGCCTCAAGCAATCAGGAGCATCAATGTCATGTAAATTCTACAGGTTTTATTATAACAAGGAACTTAAAAGCAGAATCAAAATTTCCTATTGGATGTGAACAGTTCATAGCAAGTAGTGAAATTCAACTCAAAGCTGCTGCCCTATCCCTGCACTGAAGTGAGTGTGTGGGGATGTGCCCTGGAATTTTGAAGAGATATTTCCTTGTTGTGGAAGGGACATTTCATGGAGACGTTCCTGCAGCAATCCATTCTCAATGGAGCACAAACTCTTTGGTTGTTCACTGTGCAATTGGATGAGGTGACAAACCTCAGAGCTCTTTAATGAGGAATGGCAATAATGTTCTTGGGAGGGCCCCATGCTACACAGTGTTAGAACATAACATATGGTGCAGGGGTCAGACACCCTTTCAATAACTCTCCGCAACCATCTGACCTTCCCCACCAATGAGCTGCTCATGGAGCTGAAATGGCTATCTATTGTGACCTGGCAACAGAGAAGGAGACAGCATTGCAAGATTGTCAGCAAGACAATAGCCAGTTACAGTGATTGCCACCCACCCTCCAGAGGAAAAGCAGCAGGACAAGTGGGTGGCATAGTGGCTCAGTGGTTAGTACTGTTGTCTCTCAGCGCCAGGGACCCGGGTTCAATTCCAGCCCTGGGCGACTGTGTGGAGTTTGCACATTCTTCCCGTGTCTGGGTGGGTTTCCTCCGGGTGCTGCACTTTCCTCCCACAATTCAAAGATGCATAGGTTAAGGCGAATTGCCCATGCTAAATTGTCCATAGTGTTCAAGGATGTGTAGGTTAGGTGCATTTGTCAGGGGAAACATAAAGTTATATGATAGGGGAATGTGTCTGGGTGGGATATTCTTCAGAGGGTCGGTGTGGACTTGTTGGGCCTAATGGTCTGTTTCCACACCGTAGGGATTCTATGACGTTCCAGCAAGGAGATGCTGGCAAATGTTGGTTGAGCCAGAATCCTCTCCTGGTACAGACTGTGGAGCCTGATGTCTGCAATCCCTCTTCTCACGCCAGTGTGGCAGTGGGAAGGATTCAGTCTGATGGAAGTTGATGCAAACCAGTCACTGATCATCCATGAGCACAACGCTTGGTGAGGCAACCCCAGTGAGCAAGTGAGTAGAGAAAGGCTGAGGGAGGAAGGCTGAGGGAGGATGAGGTAAGTCCTTGAGTGGACATAAAGCATGAAATCACCATAATCCCAGAGGATTATTGGACCGCTCTCTCATTGGAGAGGAGAGATGACTAGTGGTGGTTTAACCTGACGGTCACCACATCTTCACAGGACCTTCATGGTAACCTCAGGCAGTGTGGGAATTGAACCCACTGCTGTTGGTGTCTCTCTACATCCCAAGCCAGCCATCCAAGATAACCAATCCCTTAGTACTTGCAATAGTGAGAGCTGTAGTCCATCACTTTGAGTCAGCTGTACGTGTAATGGCAGAGTTCAAGTGAAGGAGGGTCTTTGCCACTTACCCTCATGGAGTGCAGAAAACCACTGACCCTCTTTCTGCTTGGGCGTGCCTTTTCAAAGTCAACGCTGCACTGACATGTGCTGCTCACACTCTCCAGGCCAGCTGGGAGTGTGGCTGATTTCTGCAGTCAGTTGGGAAAAGGACTGACCTTCTCTCCAACACCCGGCCCATCAGAGTCGTGAGATCTTTGTCGAGGAAATGAGGAACTTGCTTAATTCCTTTTGGACATCATGCACAGAGATCTCAGAGGTGATCAACACACTGTGAGGGTTCATTCCTTGCTTGCAGCATCATAGTGATGCCTGGCCGGCCTTTAAATATGGTGTGAGAGGCATGGAAGATTGATGACTCTGGCAGTGGTGAAACCTCTGTGTTGGTCACCATGAGAGGAATGCGCCCACTTTTCATAATGAGTGAGATGAAAAGTCAAAGATAGTGAAAGAAAATATGCTTCAGGTTATAGTGAAGTTGATGCCACATAACTCCTTTATCTATACCTTTTCTCAGGTAAGGAGACCAAAACTGCATAAACTATTCTGTATGGGCTCAACTCCATATAATGTCAGTAAGACATCCTTATTCCGATATTCAAATCACCTTGACATAAAGGCTAATATACCTGCATTGTAGATTCCAACATTGCCCTTTGACTGACTTTAGGTTAACAGAACCTTAGTTTCCTATTTTCTCTCCCCTTTTTTCCTTAAATAATGGAGTTACATTTGCCATCTTCCAATATGCTGTGACCATTCCAGAGTCTGTAACATTTTGAAAGATCTTCTAGGAGAAAGTGAGGACTGCAGATGCTGGAGATCAGAGCTGAAAATGTGTTGCTGGAAAAGCGCAGCAGGTCAGGCAGCATCCAAGGAGCAGGAGAATCGACGTTTCAGGCATGAGCCCTTCTTCAGGAATGAGGAAAGTGTGTCCAGCAGGCTAAGATAAAAGGTAGGGAGGAGGGACTTAGGGGAGGGGCGTTGGAAATGCGATAGGTAGAAGGAGGTCAAGGTGAGGGTGATAGGCCGGAGTGGCAAAGATGAGGTGCTCTTCCTCCAGCCGTCGTGTTGCTATGGTCTGGCGATGGAGGAGTCCAAGGACCCGCATGTCCTTGACTACACCTTCTCCCACCCTGCCTCCTGTAAAAATGCCATCCCATATTCCCAATTCCTTCGTCTTCGCCGCATCTGCTCCCAGGAGGACTAGTTCCAATACCGTACAACCCAGATGGCCTCTTTCTTCAAAGACCGCAATTTCCCCCCAGACGTGATCGACGATGCCC
>NC_057732.1:8111966-8132114 GCF_004010195.1 Chiloscyllium plagiosum
GGGATGAACTCAGATTTCTCCAGTTTCCTCATTTCCCCTCCCCCCACCTTGTCTCAGTCAAATCCCTCGAACTCAGCACCGCCTTCCTAACCTGCAATCTTCTTCCTGACCTCTCTGCCCCCACTCCGGCCTATCACCCTCACCTTGACCTCCTTCCACCTATCGCATTTCCAACGCCCCTTCTCCAAGTCCCTCCTCCCTACCTTTTATCTTAGCCTGCTGGACACACTTTCCTCATTCCTGAAGAAGGGCTCATGCCCGAAACGTCGATTCTCTTGCTCCTTGAATGCTACCTGACCTGCTGTACTTTTCCAGCAACACATTTTCAACATTTTGAAAGATGACCACTAAGGTGCTCCAAAACTACGATCACCTCTTTCAACATTCTGGGATGTAAGTCATCAGGTCAAGATTTATCTACTTTACGTCCTGTTAAATTTGCTATTACTGCTTTTTAACTAACATTATTTTGCAGCTCTGTGTTTGTACTGCTGCATTCCTTCTGATAGCTTTTTCAATTGTTCCTCTGTGAAGAGTCCATATTACAGAGGAGGAGGTGCTAGATGTCTTAAAATGCATAAAGATGGAAAACTCCCCAGGATCTGATCAGGTGTACCCTAGAACTCTGTGGGAAGCTAGAGAATTCACTGCTGGGGCCCTTTGCTGAGATATTTGTATCATTGTTAGTCACAGGTGAGATGCTGGAAGACTGGAAGTTGGCTAACGTGATGCCATTATTTTAAAATGGTGGTAAGGAAAAGTTAGGGAACTTTTATAGACCAGTGAGCTGGACATCAGTGGTGGGAACATTTCAGAGGGAATTCTGGGAGTCAGGATTACAAGTATTTGGAAAGGCAAGGACTGATTAGGGATAGTCAACATTGCTTTGTGTGTGGGAAATAATGTCTCATGAACTTGATTGAGTTTTTTGAAAAAGCAACAAAAAAGATTGATGATAGGAGAGTGGTGGACTTAAGTTATGGACTTAAGTAATACATTCAACAAGGTTCCTCATGGTAGACTCATTAGCAAGGTTAGATCTCATGTAATACAGGGAGAACTAGCCATTTGGATACAGAACTGGCTCAAAGGTAGAAGACAGAGAATGGTGGTGAAAGGTTATTTATCAGACTGGAGGCCTGTGACCAGTGATGTGCCACAGGGACAAGTATTGGGTCCACTGCTTTTCATCATTTATACAAATGATTTGTGTCTGAATATATGAAATATAGTTAGTAATTTTGCAGATCACACCAAAATTGGCAGTGTAGTGGACAGCCAAGAAGGTTAACTCAGAATACAACTGGATCCTGATCAGATGGACCAATGGGCTGAGGAGTGGCAGAAAATGTGAGATGCTGCATTTTGGAAAGACAAATCAGAGCAGGACTCATACACTTAATGGTAAAGTCTGTGGAGTGTTGCTGAACAAAGAGACCTTAGAGTGCAGGTTCATAGTTCCTTGAAAGTGGAGTCGCAGGTAGATATAATAATGAAGAAGGTATTTGCTCTGCTTGCCTTTATTGGTCAGAGTATTGAATATAGGAGTTGGAGGTCATATTGTGGATGTACAGGATATTGGTTAGGCCACTTTTGGAAAATAGTGTGCAGTTCTGGTCTCCTTCCTATTGGAAGGATGTTGTGAAACTTGAAAGTGTTCAGAAAATATTTACAAGGATGTTGCCAGGGTTGGAGGATTTGGGCTATAGGGAGAGGCTGAATAGGCTGGGGCTGTTTTCGCTGGAGCGTTGAAGGCTGAGAGATGACCTTATAGGGGTTTATAAAATCATGAGGAGCATGGATAGCATAAATAGACAAGGTCTTTTCCCCACGATGGGGGTGTCCAAAGCTAGAGGCATAGGTCTAAGGTGAGAGGGAAAAGATTTAGAAGGGACCTAACAGACAAATCCTTCATGCAGAGGGTGGCATGTGATTGGAATGAGCTGCCAGAGGAAGTCGTGGAGGCTGGTACAATTACAGCATTTAAAAGGTATCTGGATGGGTACATTAATAAGAAAGGTTTACAGAGATATGAGTTAGATGCTAGCAATTGGGACTAGATTAATTTGGGATATCTGATCAGCATGGACAGGTTGGACTGAAGGGTTACTGTATAGGGTGATGACTCCATGACAGACACCAAGGTATTTATTTTGTTTCTCTCCCATTTCTTTATTCCTGATTATTGCGAGATTTTGTATAATGATTCTCTTTACTAACTCACTCACAAACCCTTCATGTTTGCTGTATTACATTTCCATTCATAAAAACCTGCCATGTTTGTGCCAACCATTCTAAACTAATCTCATCTTCTTGCACATAGGTCCATATCCCTTACAAGATAAACTAAATTAAACATCCCTTCCTATGCCGCCAACCCATTACTCTTACTTTACACCTTTCAATTCATATCAGCTAGCAGTGTTTAGACTTGTTTCGGTATCAAAGGCTACCACTGAATAAGTGTTAATACTGTAACCTACTCAGAACAATGCCTGCTATGCCATTGTGCCTCCACGGTGGTTCAGTGTTAGCACTGCTGCCTCACAGCACCAGGGTCCCAGGTTCAATTCCAGCCTCGGGCGACTGACTGTGGAATTTGCATATTCTCCCCGTGTCTGTGTGGGTTTCCTCCGGGTGCTCCAGTTTCCTCCCACAGTCCAAAGATGTGCAAGTCAGGTGAATTGGCCATGCTAAATTGCCCATAGTGTTAGGTGCATTAGTCAGAGGGGAAATGGGTCTGGGTGGATTACTCTTTGGAGGGTTGGTGTGGACTGGTTGGGCCGAAGGGCCTGTTTCCACACTGTAGGGAATCTAATCTAATAACTCGCCCGAAACAATGGAAAGATTATAGTATTAATTAGCCCTTAGTAACCGTCTCTTGAGGCCTGAATATGCTGCAGGACATCAAACAGTTTCCTCCACCAGCATGTCTCTACAATCTGCTGCCTTTTATCTCTTTATAATTACTTATTTCTATAACACTGTACTACCAATTTCTGACTTATATTTAGGACTACCATCTTGTATTAATTTATGGATTTATTCTTTTTAAGGGGGGAGTCAGTGCTGGATCCATTGCTTTTTGTCATTTATATAAATGAGTTTAATGTGAACATATGAACTATAGTTAGTACGTTTGCAAATGATACCAAAATTTTTATCTCTTTGAAATTCCCTTACAGTTATTTCTACCTATTCCGATAAAACTGTGCTACCAATTTCTAACTTTTATTTAGAGCTACCATCTTGTACTAACATACGGATTATTTCCTTTGAAGGAGCCGCTACCCACTTTAAGAAACTTACTACGAAAACGGCACTTGTGTGAAGCCACCAAGAATGAATGTGTCGGAACAGCCAAAAACCGGCAATAGTAGATGAAATCCCATGACCCAGCTGTGGGAGATCAATTTAATATCCTCCATACTTATATTTAGTACACATATAATTTCTCACTTACTTAGATCATATAGGTCTAGTATTTCTACTAACATTTCTAACTTTGAAGACAAAAGGACCAACACCTCTTAATTATGCAAGCTCAGACTGGACAGACATTCTAATCCCATCAGGAGTAACAGCCAGCATTTAGCAAGTGCTTAAACTATCTCTTGCTTCCCCCAGGACAGATGTCATGCAAACTTGTGTACAATAGATCTAACAATGTGACGCCATGGTGCTAAAATTTTAATGTATGCAAAAACTGTGTATAAAAGAGGCGACTGTAAAACTGTACTTTGGATTCCATCGTTGCCTCGAACTGTGCCGCTGCAGATACTCAATAAAGATGCTTTTTCTGCCACTCACCGATCTTGGTTGCTATTGTACATGATCTCAAAACTTGGCATAGTTGGCAGGATCGCTGAGGACACTGTTGAAACTGACCATTCAGTGACACTACTTCAATGAGATCATGACTGATTGTCTTCTCACTGACCCATTCCTGCACTGTCCCTTGTACTTGACATAATTGATTTTTAATTGTGATACAATCTTATTTTATTAGCCACACTTGAAACCCTACTAGGTTTTTGTACATTAAAGGAATGTATTTCAGTTGTGAACTATGTATTAACTCTCTAAGTATGGGTAGTTCTCCCGATTTGGTTGTAATATGATTAGTGAATTGTGGACCTCTTTTTTTTATAAAGCAACTCCCGTTCACTGTTACGCAATTCCATCCCTGGCACTTACCTGAACAGCAAAACGCAGCCTCATGATCCTCTGTCTGCAAAATGCAAATTCTGATATGCTAAAACAGGAATGCAGTCAGCTCTGCAAAACTTTGAAACTTAGCTTGAAACTGGGAAGTAAAGTCTACATTTAGAAGAAACTCTATTTCAAAGTGGGGGAGAATTCTGAGGAGGACTGGACTTCGGCATCACATGGTCAGTTGGCACACTGACTTTCTGATGAAGAGTTTTGTAAAAGGTATGATGCTGTAGTCAGTGATTTTAGTGTTAAAGTGTTAAATTTACTGTATTAATTTATTAAAATATATGATTTAAAGATTTACTTTGGCTGTGCTATCAGTTGTGTTAGGCTAACTATTATTTTTGTTTTGTTTTTTACTGATATTTTTGGTGGTTCACCCCAATCCTGATTTTCCCTTAGGCCCCATTACTTATATGGAGCTATTTTCTATAATACTATGTTACACAGGAAAGCAACTATCATGTTATATAAGAACTATCTGTATTAGATGTTGCCTGTTCATAATGATACCTTTTAATGTTCACCACAGCCAATTTTCTACTTAGAGACTCATGGTTTCCTTTATTTAGAATTACATCTCTACATTACTTTCAAACCTAATATAAAATGGTGCTATATTATGATCACTCTTGCCTAAAGATTCCTTAATCAAGATTATTAATTAACCCTTTTATATTGCGCATTATCAGAGAACATAGCACAGGAACAGGCCCTTCAGCCTGTCATGTCTGTGCCAACCATGATGCTATTCTAAACTAATCCCATCTCCTGCGCATAGCTCCATATCCCTGTACACTTTACCTGTTCATGTGCCTGTCTGAATGCCACTTAAACTTTGCGAATGTATTTGCTTCTACCACCTCCCCTGGCCACATGTTCCAGGCTCTTTGTAAAATACTTTTCAAATGCATCTTTAAACGTTCCCCTTCTCATCTTAAACCTATTCTCCTGAGTATTTGACTTTCCAACCCAGGAAAGAGATTCTGACTATCCGCCTTTTCCATACCTCATCATTTTCTATACTTCTATTAGGCTGCCCCTCAGCCTCCCATGCTCTAGTGAAAATACTCCAAGTTTGTCCAAACTCTCCTTCTAGTTAATACATTCCAATCCAGGCAACACGCTGGTAAACCTTTCCTGCATGCTCTCCAAAGCCTCCACATTGCTTCAAAATGCAGTGACCAGAAATGTGCACAATGCTTCAAGACCAAAGTCATACACAGTTGCAACATGACTTGCCAACTTTTATACTCAGTGTCCTGACTGGTGAAGATATGCATTCCTCATGCTTTCTTTACCACCTTGTCCACCTGTGTTGCCACTTTCAGGGAGCTTTGGACTTGAACCCCAAGATCCCTCTATATCAATGCTCCTAAATGTCTGACCTTCCAAAATGCATCAACTCACACTAGTCCCAATTATACTCCATTTGCCATTTCTCACCCAAGTTTCCAGCTGATCTTACCAAAGGAAGGCATCCTTCCTCACTTTCCACAACTCCACCAAATTTTGTATCATCTGCAAATTTCCTCAGTAGAGTTAAAATAGTCTTGTTGATTCCTTGACATAATACCCCAGAAATCCATGCATTACATGAATTTGTTTTCAACAACATTAGAATGAATAGTTTTACCCAGTCTACTCGTAGATTGAAATACCCCATAATTGTTGTGTTATTCCTGTTACATGCCCCCCCCCCAATGGGTGCCATGAGATTCTGATGCACTACTGATGATATCTTAGTGAATTTTAATGTGCAATAAAGTCCTTCATTTTATGCCTTCACTAATATGCCTACAGAAAGCATATTGCCCATTGCAGTCTCAATGTTCACATTTAAACCTGGATTTGAAGGGATACAACACTGTACACTAAGAGGTGTCACATTGCTGTAGCATAATAAGAGATGTGTAAGCATGCTGTCATTTTGATTTCAGACATGATATTTGATGACTGATATCAGGCAATTGATCTTTACCCAAGACCTGAGCACACCGTGAGTCACGCTTTACCTACTGTCATTTTGAAATCTACACAATCATTACCTTGCAAATGACATGTGTTTGATGTTTCAGTGTCTGGGCAGTATCAGGCACATTGTTGTCAATCCCTATCTTATTATCAACTGTTGCTTTCCATCTAAAATTAGCCTTTCTTTTCTGGCCGGATTCATTGCTTTTTCATCAAAAATGAGAACACTTTTGAGACTAAACAATTCTGCTTTCCTGCAGCATCAGGAGTGCTGCCTGACCTGCTGCGTTTTTCCAGCACCACACTTTTCGACTCTGGCTCTCCAGCATCTGCAGTCCTCATTCTGTTCATATCCCTGCAGCATCAAGATGCTCTGTGTTTTTAACAGCTGTCCAGATCGCCAGAGATAAAGAATGAGGAAGATCTTTTTTCTAAAAAATGCAAACTTTTGCTGAATTTTAATTTAGAAACTAAATCTCTTAAACATTTTTATTCAACAGGAGGCTATCCAGTGTTCAGTGTCAGTCTGCATTGAACTCATAGCATGAGATTATATTTTTGGAAGTGTTAACGTACTTCATCAATGAACAATATTTGTACATATCAACACTTGAATGGTTGGAACCTATCCAATTGACTCCAATTCTAAAACATGTTTGCTGTTTGGGATTTTGTCATCCATAAAGTTTTCTAGCAAAGTAATCCCCCAGAGAATGGTGGGAGTTGAGTGTAATGGCTATTCATGATATGAACTGCATTACAAGTAGCAGGGTGATATCTGATCTGCCACTACCATGCCATTGACTTAATCTTCACATTTCAACCCACCATCAGGAAACCAACATTTTGGCTAATTAAGTAACTCACACACAACATTCTCCACACTTTCAGGTCCATTAAAATGCCACCCAAATGAGCATTGCCTCACTGGAATGAATGTAGGAGTAAATGGTAGAGAGATACAGAACACAACAATGTTACATTATGCTCCTGGTTAAGATTGAATGCTACACGGCCCCCAGTGGGATTTCAGGAAAAGTACTCTTTAATAATCAAAGTCATCTCTCCCTGCTGTATGTGCAGTAATGCCAACCACAACCATCTAGGGCTTAGGGAGGTTTGGTGCCACCATTTTCTTTTCTTAATGGGGTTTAAAGGACATCTCTTGTAGTGTACGGTGGCAAAGGAAAACCACTACTGTGTATTATCAAAAGGAGTCTCTGACTTAAACAAGATGTAGTTTATTGCATGACAGCAAGCAGTACATTAGTTAGTAAGTTCGACATTGCTACACTGGCTTTGAGCTGACCTGGGGTATCGGTCTTCCATTCTAAAAGATCCTTCCTTCTGCCTTTCACAGCTAAGTTCATTGGATGAGCTTATTGCAGTTGCAACATTAATCCTTTCAGAACCACTACCATTTAAAGGCAAATACACCATAATCTTAACAGACTATAGGGCAGCTCCCTCATTCGAGAGAGATAACTAGTGGTGACTTTACCTGAGAGTCACTACACCTCAAGCGAGGGAAGAGATTGAGAAGAAGAGTCATTCATGACAACCTTAGCTGGTGTGGGAATTTAACCCACACTGTTGGCATTACTCTGCATCACAAACCAGCTATCCACACTCACCGATACCTAGTACCTTGTGCAGCATATACTGTAACAGAACGAATAAATCAAATAAGGAAAAACTTTTGAGATTGCTGGGGTGGGATGGGGTGAGGGGGCCAGTAAAGAATTAAGGAAGTGTTTAAAGGACCTGAGGAGGGACATTATTTTTTAATGCAACAAGCCCTGTAATTTGGGACATTCTGCCTGAAATTTAGTGGGAAGCAGAATCGATGATATTTTTCAAAATGAAATTTGTGGGTCATACAGTAAAAGGAGGAGAGCGGGACTAAATTGAATAATTCTTTCAAAGAGCTGGCATAGACTAGATGAGCCAAACGACCTCCTCTGTGCTGTGATGTCACACATTTTCATCCAAATTCCTGGCTATCCTGGAACTGCTAACCTCAGAAAATTCAAAAAATTCAATTATACAGCATCCGGTGTCAAAATTGTTTTACCTTATATCGTCAGGGAGCCACAACGTGCCTGTTTAATCTTCTTAAAGAGTGGCAAAATTTTTCTCAATCGCCTTAAACTGCAAATGTCAGGGAGCATTGAGACAAAGTAAGGATGGAGTAATAAATTAAGAACTTTCAAAACAAAATGCTTCAAACAGTTTAAACAATGTTGTTGTGGTTCTGTTCATCGAGCTGGGAATTTGTGTTGCAGACGTTTCACTATAAATGCCGGAGGAAACACCACAGAAGCGCTTCACAGGAGGCTCCCAAGCACTAAGGATGTCACCTAGACAGGGGACTTAACGTCTGCAACACAAATTCCCAGCTCGGCGAACAGAACCACAGCAACGAGCCCCTAAGCTGCAAATCTTCTCCCAAAGTTTAAACAATATGACGTCTCTATTTGGTATTTGTATTATATATGAAATAACATCAAGCAGAATTAAATGAATCACCTTTGCAAAGTTAATTAATTGTGTTCTTTACTGATGAGATATTTTAATAGAACAACCGTTGTTCCAATTGTTTTAGAGAATGGACTTGTTCCATTCACAAGGACAATGACATATTTCCTTGAATTCACTCGGGGTGAAACCTGGAACAGCAAATTCGATCATCCTCGTGTCTTTGAAGTGGGCTAGTTCATTGATGTGAGACTCATTTTGGCACTATTTTAGAGTAGACAGAATCCCCATATTCATACAATTAATTGCAGTGGGTTTATTTAGAAGAAAAAAACCGAAACGACTGTGGATGCTGTAAATCAGAAACAAAAACAGAAATTTGCTGGAATAGCTCAGCAAGTCTGGCAGCATCCATGGAGAGAAATCAGAGTTAATGTTTCAGGTTGAGTGACCTTTCCCCAGAACTGATGGTAGCGAGGAAAATGTTGGTTTATATGCAAAAGATAGGGTGGGGGATGGGGCGTAAGGAGTAAATGATAGGTGGGGATAGAGCCCAAAGAGAGAGATGCACAGTTGGACAGACAAAGAAGTGGATAACGATCTGGATACAAGGGTGAATAGCTATTAATGGGGACTGCTGGATTGTGTGCAATGGCAGACAGCGTGATAACAAGGCCTGGTTGTGTGGGGTTGGGATGAGGACATGGGAGAAGGTGCCACGAGCCCTAGCTTTTGAACTCAATATTGAGTCCAGAGGGCTGCAAGCAGAAAATGAGGTGCTGCTTTTCCAGCTTGCGCTGAGCTTCGCGAGGGCACTGCAGCAAGCCTGAGACAGAGATGTTGGCCAGGGAACAGGGTTGAAATGGCAGGCAACTGGAAGCTCAGGGTCATTTTTACAGACAGAATGCAAGTATTCTGCGAAGCAGTCACCGAGTCTATGCTTTGTGGTCTCCTCTACATTGGGGAAATAAAGCATTTATTTAAAACTTCTCTTGGTCCACCAAGGGTTTCAACTCACTCCCCTTTCACTCTGATTTGCTTTCCCTTCCTTGGTGAAGACAGATGAGGTATATTAATTTAGTATCTTAGCCATGCTTTCTGGCTCCATGCACAATCCTCTTTATGGTCCCTAATTAACCCAACCTCTCCTTTTAAAATTCTTTTACTATCATATACCTATTGAAGATGCTTTGTGATAGCTGTCAGTCTCGTCTCTATATTCTCTCTTTACCTCTCTTTCCTTTTTCACTTCCTTCCTGAGCTTTCTATATTCAGCCTAGTATTCACATGCATTATCAAGTTAACATCTGCCATACGCATACATCTCCTGCTTCATCTTACTCTCTATCTCTTTTATCATGTATGGAGCCCTCTAGCTTTGTTTACCCTGCCTTAACCTGAGCTGTGCGTGAATGATCTCTCCTTCGAAAGTAACCCATTACATTGTTCCCTGCCAATCTTTGATTCCAATTTATCTGGGCCAAACCCATTCTGACTGTGACAATACTGTGGCTTTAAGAGGTCTATTTTGTCCTAGTTTCTTTTAAAATGAGGTTTTAAGGCAGATGTGCCAATCAGTTTACTAGAGCCATTAGCGTAAACAACTTATGAGGCCTTGGTTTTTTTTAAAAGTTGGAACAAGAACCTAATTGGGCGTGGTCAATCTCTCACAAAACCAAGATTTTTAGTTTTAGCTTTCAGCAATTGCTGTTGGGGTCTTGAAGAAACTTTTCTCCCTCTCTCGGTTACAGCCAAACGCTGGAGGTTCATTTCCTGCTGCTGGAGGTGCATGTGAGACACACTGTTTTCCAAATTAGCCTTTTTGTCAAGGATGCGTTTATGGGATGTTACTGCATTAGAATATTTAACTGGTAATAGTTACTGTATCTATTATTCCTTTAAGTTTTCCAATAGAGTTAAGTTATTCCAATTGCTCTTTCTTTTGTGGTATTTTAACTAAAGTGGATGAATAAAATGTGTTTTGCTTTAAATCCTATAGTTCGATCAATCAAATTGTGTCTGAAATACAACATCTTACATTTACCATTATAATAAGAAAAAGTTACAGTGTAGACTATCTTCTGAACATTATCAATAACATCACCACAATGAAATTTACTCTTCCCCAAATAATTATTTTCATTCTGGATTGCTCTTTGTCAACTTGCATACCTAAAGCAAAATCTCTGGTAGCGTGATCACTTTTTTCCTGACTGTTCCTTGACTGATGTGTGATCCATTTGACCAATTTCATTCTGCAAAAAAAATCCAGCTATGCCTCCTTCAACATTGGCTAGAAACATCTTGATCTAAAAGGTTCTGAAAACACCTCAGAGTTTTTACTCATTTCTACCTTTTACACTATTCCTATTCTATTTCCTAATAGGTTAATTTAATTTATCCCATTATAATGACTGAGGCTAGGCTGAAAGGTGGGCAGGATTGACAGTTCGACATTCCCAGTTTTAGGTATGCAGATGAGATAGAGAGGGAGATGGAGGAGGAGAAGGGTGTGTCACAATAAAGATCAAGAAATCAATTATAGTATTGAGGAGGGATGATTACTTGGATAAATCATCAAATAAAGCCATATGGATAGAGTAAAAAAATGCAAAAGAGGCAAACACACTATTACGTGTACAATATAGGCCATAACCAGTCAGGGAGAGGATTAAATACATAATCAAGTTTCAAGAAATAAGGAAAGGCAGTAATGGGAGGGGATTTTCACTATCTTAATATTAACTGGAACAGTTTTCAGGTGCAAGGTAGGGAGGGAACAAAATTCCCAAATTAGATCCAGGAGAACTTTTTTATCCTGTACATAGAAAGCCCACCAAGGGTGGTTCTGGACCTGATACTCAGAAATTAGCCCGTGCAAATGGAAGGTATGTTAATAGGGGAACATTTTGGAAATAGTGACCATAATTCTGTTTGATTTAGGATAGATGTGGAAAAAAAACGATAAAAGTTCTAAACTAGGGAAAGGCTCATGTTACTATGACAATATATGGCTGTGGAGGACCTACCACAGTCAGAGCAGTGGGAAACATTTAAAGAGGGAGCAGTGAGAATATAGGATAAATATGTTCCTATTAAGACAAAGTAATAACATTAAGGGACACAAAGGTTAGGTTTAAGAAATACAAGAGGTACACTGTGGCAGATACAAGGGTTCAATATGGCAGAATTCCTGGAAGTATACAAAAACTGGCCAAAATCATGGAACATCTTGTGTACTAATACTATGGTTGTCTCTACACAATGTGAACGGCAGAGGTTTTACAGGTCAGCTCACTATCACTTTCTCAATTATGGATTTACAAAGTTAAAAATCACACAACACCAGGTTATAGTTCAACAGGTTTATTTGGAAGCACTAGCTTTCGGAGCGCTGCTCCTTCATCAGGTGGTTGTAGGAGCAGTGCTCCGAGAGTTAGTGCTTCCAAATAAACCTGTTGGACTATAACCTGGTGTTATGTGATTTTTAACTTTGTACATCCCAGTCCAACACTGAAACCTCTAAATCAATTATGGATGATTCTGTGTTGCTTGTTTCTTTACAATCAGGCACTAGTTTGAGGTCTTTGTGTCCAATTACTAATCCAATTTTTTCCCCTGAGGTGCATAACTGCAGGATATGCCAATGAGAAAGAGATTTTACAACTGTGTCACGATTATGTCTTGTTCTCTTTGCACTTAGCAGAGAGGATCCATTCTCTCCCTTTCACATCTTTTATATCTCCCTTTTATATCCCTTATTACCCTTTCTTCATTTTTAACTAACCTTAACTATAGGGAAAAGCTGAACAGGCTGGAGCTGTTTTCCCTGGAGCAACAGAGGCTGAGGGGTGACATTTGAAGTTTGCAAAATTTTGAGCGGCATGGATAGGAAAAATAAACAAAGTCTTTTCCCTCGGTTAGGGGAGTCCAGAACTAGAGGCCATAAGTTTAGGGTGAGAGGGGAAAGATATAAAAGGGACTTAAGGGGCAACTTTTTCACGCAGAGGATGGTACATGTATGGAATGAGCTGTCAGAGGAAGTGGTGGAGGCTGGTATAATTGCAACATTTAAGGGGCATTTGGATAGGTATATGATCAGGAAGGGTTTGGAGGGATATGGGTTGGGTGCTGGCAGGTGGGACAAGATTGGGTTGGGATATCTGGTCGGCATGGAAGAGTTGGGCCAAAGAGTCTATTTCTGTGCTGTACATCTCTATGACTCTGTGGCTCCATAATTAGGAAATGATAAATGAGATAATGACAGGAAAGGTTAGAGAGTATAAATCTATGAGCACACCAACAGATAAGTCTAGAAGTTACAAAAAGATTTAAAGAATAAAACAAAAGGCTCTGTATCTGAATGCATATAGCATTCAAACCAAAGCAGATAAACAAAGAGGGCAAATAGAAAGAAATAACTATGGTCTGTTGCCTATTACACAGACATGGCTTCAGGGCGATATTGATTGGGAGTTGAATCTTAAAGGGCACAGTACATGTTGGAAGCTAGGAAAAAGGTGGATAGGTGGCTCTGTTAGTTAATTATGAGGTAAGCACAATAGTAAGGGATACCTAAGTCCAGGAAACTAGGATGGAATAGTTTGGGTAGAGACAAAAATGATAAAATCAAGAACTCACATGTGGAGTAGTGTACAGCTCCCTTAACAGTAACTAAACAGTCATGTGCAGCATTCAGTAAGAAATAATTAGAATTTGTCAAAAAGGCTTAGTCGAGAAGGGGGTAAAGCAGCAAGTGGAATAGATACCTTTCACCCTCCCCTACACCCAGGAAATGCTTGTTTGTAGTCGTTCATCAAGAACGGTTGAACCTTGGACCTTCTGAGACCCCATATTTTGATCTGGATCAAGCAAATAATTCTTCACCAGAGGAAGAGGCAGTTAGCTCTTTAAAATTCTCACAACACCTACTTTGCACTTTATATAACATCCCATTCTTTTAACCTGTTGTGCACATATATCAGCTTTCAGCCCACAAATCACATCTATATGGGTTGAGCAACACCCTACACTAAACATGAACAATAAGAGGCTGGAAAGAAAAATCAAATCTTTATTTCCAATTCTATTTGAAAAGTCCATCTGCCTAAGCTTCATTCATCTGGGAATTCAATTCTGCCAAACCACCTCGCAATTCCTATTCAGTTACATTAGTAACCAGGCCTACAGAATGTCTTGATATTGTCATTTTATTTTTAAATAGATTCGAAATACTACTTTATTTAATTAAAAGCTAAACCGCAACAATAGTGAATACTTTTACTGAGCAGTGAATATATTAATCATTTATAAGGTCAATTTTTTTTTATTTACGCATTCATTCCAGCAGTCAGAACTATTGAAAACCTATCCATGAATCTGACAGGAATTTCGCTGCCAGTGGAGGGTTAGCATAGAGGCAGGCAATCAGGTCGTGGAGGTTGTCATATGTCAGCCTTCCATTTTTGCGCTGACTGCTGTCAATTTTGCTCAAGAAGGTTAAGGCAGGACCTGGTGACCAGCATGATTCAGACAATAGACCGATTCATCTTGTTAGCATCCCGAATCTCAGCGTATTAGTTGGGTTTTGATCGGGGTCCCTACCTCTGAGCAATAAGAACCACTTCAAGTCCTACCTGCTTCAGACGAATGTCATAAAATGCCTGAGCAGGTTGATGACAAAAGAGCTGGAATTCTGTTGGGGATGACTGATCAGGAAACATCCAGGTCAAAGGAGCTGGCAACATGGAAGGGAGCCAGTCATGGCCATGGCATTAGGTGGGCAACTAAAAGGAAGCACAACTGACAAGGTGACCATTCTCTAGCACACAGGTGCCTTCAGGTGAGCAAAGTCACCACAGCCTGTAACTCCTTCCCAGGATCATTGACAGATATTGATCACTTTATAGGCAGTGCATTATTGTATTTCCATGGGCTGGGCAGTATACCACTGCATATATATATATTTCTGGGGAGGCAGAACCTACTGGCACTAAGGGCAATGGGTTTTGCTTCCATTGCCGGATTTCCCGAGGTACAAGGCATCTTCAATTGTATTCGTGCAGCCATCAAGGAGTCAGGTGGCCAGCCAGTGAGAGTCAGCAGTAAGAAAAGTCTTCTTCACTACCTCAAACTTTAGCTGGTCTGCAACCGTAAGGGGTCTTCAGCATGTCTGGGCTCACTGATCTGAGCTTGTCAATCTTCAGCAATGCAGGGTCCCATAGCTCTTCACAACCCCAGCAATATTCTATGAATAGATTCTAGTGAAGGTGGGGTGGGGGGGGGGGGAGGATATTCTTGAGAAATTACTACTCTTCCGTTTGGTAGACACTGAGATTTCGGCACAGACAAGTGACAGCCAAAGCCATCTGCTCACAAAGACCATCATTGGGCAGGCCATTATGTTTCTGAAGAGGCAGTCCTGTGCCTGGCCCTCCAGAGAGATGCAAATTGTGATGAGAGTGAACAGCTCAGCAAAGTGGGGAAAGAGGAGGGTGTAGAGCAGAGAGGTAGATGGGTGAGCTCTCATCAGGATGGTTTCGAGACCATAGAACATCTGATCCAGACTTCTTTCTCTGGAGCATTTCTCCTCCAAATACATGCTCCGATCTGTTTGTGCAAACCCTTCCATTGAAGATATACCAATGAAAAGATCCATTCTTACAGCTAATGCTTGTGCTTTGCTGTCCAGTGGTTTCACTAATCCCATTCAAAGACTAGGCATTCCACAATTTCATCCCTCTTTCCCATTTTTTTCCAGTGTTGCCATTATGGAATGGAAGCTCACAAGCCTGAGATCTTGGCTTACAGTGAAAGGCAATACATTACACAGTGCTCATTTAGAAATTAAAGCAAGCTCACCTTCCAAGTGAAAGGCTTGATGCTCTGACCAATGAGTTGGCCTCATTTCATACCCTCTTCTACATTGCTGTCCTCTAGTGGCCTCGGTCGAGGTGGAGGCCAGCTCGTACTTGCTTTTGGTTGAGATGCACAAAGTAATTGGCCTCATCATGGAGGTGCTACTGGGGCACATCCTAATGTGTCTCCATAGGAGTCAGTCCAGAGGCAGACTCCATGACAATGAAGATGGAAAGATGGAACTCTTCCTGTGTGAGCTCTCTCTCCAATGAGAGGGTTTAAGGAGGCTATTGATGATGAAGACAGTACCCCCTGAAGGGTGGCATCCTCAACCTCAGTGATGGCTATATCAACCCTTGCCAGAGGGGAACATCAGGCGCGTCTCATCAGGCAGCCTCTCTCTATATCTCTACCCCACCATCACCACTGACCGGTCAATTCTCTAGCCTGTGACGGGCATTCGGTGCACCTCTGAGCATTGTTCCATTCAGAGCACCGCATAAAGGTTCTCTTTGAGGTGGCCACGTCCATACTGGAGGAGCTCATGTGTTCAAACTCCTGAGTCATAAGCTGAATGGATACTGCCAATATCAGCCCATGACCCACGAACTCTGACAGGAGGGAACATGTCTCTCGCTGCTGGTTTAAGTGGAGTTGACTTTCCTGTGACTTCCAGGGCCCTGCAGCTGCATCCAACTGATCGTGGCAGAGTCCGTCCCTACCCTCAGCCCTGAGTGTGCCTACCCATAGCCAGCTCTGCCTCTCTCACCTTCTCTGGCTCACTAATGCTGTGCTAGCCACCCTGGTCGACTCATGATTGCAGCGGGCGAATTATATGACGATGTGAGGTCCTGACCCCAGTGATCAAGGCCACAGTCAGATCAGTTGTGTTGTTATTAAATGGCAGACCAGGCTCAAGGGGCTGAATGGTGTACTAATGCCGATGATTAAAGGAGTTTATGGATAGTTTCTAACCGACCTAGTCATCCATTTATCAAAGAAGAAGTCTGTCTTCCACAACTGTTTATTTGCTTTTCACACTTCAATACTAACTCCAATCTGTTCTCTCACATTCCTGATAGCTTCCCTTACTGGAGGAAAATGAGTCTTTAAGTATGTGCTCCAATGATTGTCAGCACACATTTATTTCCAGAACATGTCCTGGTACGTTCTTAAAGAAACTACCATTTACAACATTGCCATGTAAGTCAGTGTGTCTGATGGCAGGCTGGGTGTATGAGGAAAAGGGCCAATAGTAAGGTCATAGAATATAGAACAGTACAGCACAGAATAGGCCCTTCGGCCAATGATGTTGTGCCGACCTTTTATCCTACTCTAAGATCAAACTATCCTACATACCCTTCTTTTTACTATCGTCTATGTACTTATCCAAGAGTTGCTTAAATGTCCCTAATGTCTCTGACTCTACTACCACTGCTGGCAGTGAATTCCATGCACTCACCACTGTCTGTGTAAAGAACCAACTTTTGACATCTCCCCAAAAACCTTCTTCCAATCACCTTAAAATTATGCCCCCTTGTGATAGCCATTTCTGCCCTGGGAAAAAGTCTCTGACTATTCACGCCATTTATGCCTCTCATCATCTCGTACACCTCTATCAAGTCGCCTCTTATCCTTCTTTGCTCCAATGAGAAAAGCCTTAGCCCCTCAACCTTTCTTCATAAGTCATGCCATCCAGTCCAGGCAGCATCCTGGCAACTCTCCTTTGCACTGCTGCAAAACTTCCACATCCTTCCGAAATTGAGGTGGCCAGAACTGAAGAGGTAGTTTCTTTACTTCGAGTAGTAGGAGTGTGGAATGCACTGCCTGCAACAGTAGTAGACCCACCAACAATATCAGGCAAAATAATGGACAAATTACTTTAAAATCAAAAAATGAAGTGATTGCTTGGCTTCAGGAATTTGTACTCTCCAAATAATTTTTAAGAGCCAAGATCAGTGAGGAAATCTGGTCTCCTTTTAGTTGGACTGCTTAAAATTCGCAGTGTTTTGGCCAGCCATTTCTCAAATTGCCTTGAAGTGTTTTATCTGCTGAAGGTGTTATATGAATGGAAGTTGCTATTGCTATAAGATCATAATAGTTCTGTCTTCAAACAATTTGGTCTTTACAATCTTATTGCATAACAAATGCGGTCAAATGTGTAATACCAACTTCACTTTCTTAACAGCCTGTTTAAATTTTATTTTTGTATAAAATGTAATAAATGGATTACAATTACAATTTTATAATGTTCTGTTGGTCAACACTATGACACCAAAGGTACATTTACACTGGGAGATATTATTCAAAGTGATAATCGTGTATGGCAGTTTGATGGACTTAACCTTGGAACTGAAACTGGACTCATTGCCTTTGAAGTAATCGAATGTTATATCAGCAGTGTCGTAGAAGTAAATATTACCCATATTGTTTTAAATAGCTGGATCTTCATAATTAATATGTAACTTTGTGTTATTGATTTCATTTACAATACAGTTTTCACAAACGCCATATTCTAAAGAAATTGAGGGTACAAGCTTCTGTTGCAGAGTGGCTAAGCTGAACTTTCATCTGACTCACGTCCTGGTAATAGGCTTATTTTAATGTTGTGGGTAGTTTTAGTGCAGCAGCCTGAATGGGGAGGTTGCAGACTACTCCAAGTGGAGTGAAAAGAGTGCGAGAAAAATTCTACATTACAGAACTCACTGTGCTAAAATAGCAGTTCATCTATTTGCTGTTTGAGAACAGCATTATAACTGTGATAGAGGTGTTTTACAAGTTGCCTGGAATTTCGGTTTTTAGATTCAAACTTAGCTTTTAGAGATTCATTTGCTGTTCTTTACAGAGAGAATGGTAGAACATGAAATCTGTGGTTGAAAGTTGCTATTGCTATAAGATCATAACAGTTCTGTCTTCAAACAATTTGGTCTTTACAAATTTCAATAGAAAGTTGCTATTGAATGTTACATTCAAAGGCAGGGAGGCATGGGCTTGGCAGATCATTTTGTGGTTTTAATCCAAGGGTCTGTTTCCATGCTGTACACCTCTATGACTCTATGACTTTAAAAGCAGGTATTGTTGCAGATTTTGTTTTAACAATAAAACGGAAATTTGTTAAACAAATGAAAGGAAGTTAATGCAGAATGAACCAATCCAATTACAGTACTTGTAACACAAATTCAAAAGTTTTAAACACAGTAAAAGTATAATCCTATTCATCCCAAAAATACTTGACAAGGCTTAAAAAAAATCCCTTATTAAGTACCCAACAGCAACTCCTTGTACAATACCTGCACTAGTATTCCTTTTTCCTAACACTTCAATAGATTTAGGTAACCGTGACTTCAGCACCTAGACTGGAACCTCTAATAGTTTAGATCAGAGTGGTGCTGGAAAAGCACAGCAGATCAGGCAGCATCCGAGGAACAGGAAAATCGATGTTTTGGACAAAAGTAGCTGATTTCAGGAATTATAGAACATAGAACATTACAATGCAGTACAGGCTGTTTTTGCCCTCGATTTCGCAATGACCTGTGGAACCAATCTGAAGCCCATCTACCCTACATTATTTCATTTTCATCAATATGTTTATCCAATGACCATATAAATGCCCCTAAAGTTGGTGGGTCTACTACTGTTGCAGGCAGTGCATTCCACACTCCTACTACTCTAAGTAAAGAAACTACCTCTGACATCAATCCTATATGTAACACCCCTCAATTTAGAGTTATGTCCCCTCATGCTAGCCATCAGCACCTGAGGAAAAAGGCTCTCACTGCTCACCTTATCTAACCCTCTGATTATCTTATATGTCTCAATTAAGTCACCTCTCAACAAAAACAGCCTCAAGTCCCTCAGCCTTTCCTCATAAGATCTTCCCTCCATTGCAGACAGCATCCTAGTACATCTCCTCTGAACCCTTTCCAAAGCTTCCACATTCTTCCTATAATGCAGTGACCAGAACTGTATGCAATACTCCAAGTGTGGCCGCACCAGAGATTTGTACAACTCATGGTTCCGAAACTCAGTCCCTCTACCAATAAAAGCTAACACACCGTATGCCTTCTTAACAACCCTATCAACCTGGGTGGCAACGTTCAGAGATCTATGTATAGGGACACTGAGTTCCCGCCCAACTTCCGAGGACCCCTTCAATCACAATCAGGACTCCCGTCCACCTTCCAAGGACCCCTTCGCCCACCTCCAACACACTGCATCCACCTGGACACCCCACGCTGACCTATTACCTGCCCTCGACCTCTTCATTTCCAACTGCTGCCGGGACATTAACCGCCTCAACCTGAGTACCTCCCTCCCCCACTCCAACCTCTCACCCTCACAACGCGCACCCTCCAATCCCTTTGCTCCAATCCCAACCTCACCATCAAGCCAGCGGATAAAAGGGGGTGCAGTGATAGGCTGGTGCACTGACCTCTACACCGCTGAAGCCAAACATCAACTCGAGGACACCTCTTCCTACTGCCCCCTCGACCATGACCCCACCCCCCATCACCAAACCATCATCTCCCAGACCATACAGAACCTCATCACCTCAGGAGATCTCCCACCCACAGCTTCCAACCTCATAGTCCGGGAACCCCGCACTGCCCGGTTCTACCCCCT
>NC_057732.1:8134207-8150146 GCF_004010195.1 Chiloscyllium plagiosum
CTAGCTTATCTCTCCACGCTTCAGGCTCTCTGCCTTTATTCCTGATGAAGGGCTTTTGCCCGAAATGTCGATTTCACTGCTCCTTGGATGCTGCCTGAACTGCTGTGCTCTTCCAGCACCACTAATCCAGAAACTGAGATCTCCCTGCTCATTTACATGACCAAGAATCTTACCATTAGCCCAGTATCCTTTATTCCTGTTGCTCCTTCCAAAGTGAATTACCTCGCTTTCCACATTAAACTCCATTTGCCACCTCTCAGCCCAACTCTGCAGCTTATCTATGTCCCTCTGTAACCTGCAACATCCTTCAGCACTATCCACAACTCCACTGACCTTTAATGTCATCCGCAGATTTACTAACCCATTCTTCTCTGCCCTCATCTAGGTCATTTATAAAATTGACAAACAGCAGTGGCCCCAAACAGATCCTTGCAGTATACTACTAGTAGCTGAACAGCAGGATGAACATTTCCCACCAACCACCACCCTCTGTCTTCTTTTAGCTAGCAAATCTCTGATCCAAACTGCAAAATCACCCACAATCCTATGCCTCCATATTTTCTGCAATAGCCTACAGTGAGGAACCTTATCAAATGCCTTGCTGAAATCCATATGCACCACATCAACCTCTTTACCATCACCCACCTATTTGGTCACCTTCTCAAAGAACTCAAGGTTTGTGAGGCACGACTTACCCTTCACAAAACCATGTTGACGATCCCTAATCAAGTTATTCCTCTCTAGATGATTATAAATCCTATCTCTTTAATTGAGCCCAATTGTGCCCATTCCATTGAGTTTCCTTCCCCATCCTATGCATCCTAAATCTTGCCTAATCACATAATTGCCTTTCCCCCAGTAATGACTTTTGCCCTTGTTATATACCTATCCCTTTCCAACACTTCTGGTGTGGGACCATCATGAACTTCTTTACTCTGATGTAATCTAGTTTCATTATATACTTCTCCTCTTGAGTGAACT
The DNA here is from genome assembly GCF_004010195.1 of Chiloscyllium plagiosum. Lineage (NCBI taxonomy): Eukaryota > Metazoa > Chordata > Chondrichthyes > Orectolobiformes > Hemiscylliidae > Chiloscyllium > Chiloscyllium plagiosum. The sequence goes on from NC_057732.1 coordinate 8,135,189, forward strand.
GCTTTATATGTACATTTCCATGCAACAACTTCACAGAACTGCCACAAAGTAAAACTGGACAAACATTTCTCTCTCTAAGCTATGTGTATTTCCCCAAGCTTGAAAAAATATAGAAAATCCTACAAGTCCTTAAAGCACAATGGTCAACCTAACAAAATGATAAAATGATAAGGTAAACAAGAACACATTAGGCTGACTAAATACTCTCTCAAACTGTTTTAAGAGAAATCACCATGGCTACAAAATAGACACACAAGACAAACTGCCAGCTCAACACACTGTAACTTTAACTTCAGAGCAAACCCATGAGTTCCCTAAACTCAGTTTTCAGCAGTCCTTCACTCCCTGGGGCACAAACAGTTAGATTGGCAGACTTTATGAATTATTCTGTATGCCTGTGTCACTGGACACCTGCTCCTTGGCATGTTTTATTTCTATCTTCTAAATGCATTGAACTGTAAAACCTCATCTGCACTTCGAGTGGTAAAACCTCATTAAAATGCATATAAACAACAAGGCCTCAACTTTGACACCACTCACAAATCAACTGTACAAATGAAACTTGAAAACCACATCTCTTTCCTCAACCTCTGCCTTTCATGCATGAAATACAAAAATATAAGTTGCACATTCTATATAAGTAAGTCATCTTTTACAAAGGCAGGCTTAGGATGAAGCTGCAAGAGGTAAATGTGACAAATGTGTTCTTGAAGCATTACAGCATCATACCAAGTCCAGTATATCATGATGTATGCGTTGACGGACTGGATTGTTGCAAAAATAATTCATCTTGAGAACTTAAACATAAGGGCATAGATTTAAAATTATTGGTTAAAGGTCCAGAGGGGACATCAAGAAAACCATTCTCACTTAGTTGTCCAAACCTGGAATGCTCCATCTGTTGAGGTAGTGAAATCTGAATCAATAATCTTAGATCAACATTTGGACTCCCAGACTCTAAGCAACAAATACCTAACCATCCTACTCTCATTTCCAGCAAGTGGCGCATAGCCTTGCCTGCCTTGACATCACAAGTGCATATCAAGATACTTAAAAGTTATGAGGGTTTCTGCCTCTACTACCCTCCCTTAAACTTAGAGGGTTATGGACAAACAGCAGGAATTTGGGACTAATATGAATGCTGTTTGAAAATGTCAGGAATGGTCCTATTCTGTGGTATAAGTTATTGTTCTGATTTCTAGAGTTTGTTCTCCTTCATGATTTTTTTCAAATAAACCATAACATTTGTTCCACTTATCTTAATTCGGGAGGTTACTTGCATTGTTTATTGATCTGTTTCATTGCTTGCAATGAAACTAAATACTTGTAAGTTGACAGAGTCTTTCTATTTCATAACCCTATCCTGCTAAGCCAGGTATTTATGTTTCAGTGCCACTATATCATCATCAGTTTTACTGCCACAGTAGTTACTCGGTAGAATTAAAAATCATGCAACACTGGAGAGAGGCCGTTTGGTCCGTTGTGCCGGTACTGATTCTTCAAAAGACCAACTGGTCCCATTTGCCTGCCTTCTTTCTGTAGCTTAATCTTTGCTCTTCAGTTTCCTTTAGAAAGTTACCTTCTACTAATCTTTCAGATCTGCGTTCCAGATCACAACACTTCACTGTGTACTTTTGTGTCCTTTATGTTCCTCTGGATATTTTGCCACCAAATTAGTTCTCTAGTTACTGATTCTCCTGTCACTGATAAAAGTTTCTCACTGCTTACTGTACCAAAACCATTCTTTCATTTAAGCAACTCTATTAAATCTCCTCCGAATCTTCGCCACTATAAGGAAAGCAATTGCAGTTTCTGAAATCCAGCAACTGAAATTCTGATTTGATTCGATGTCTTTGTTTGACTAAACAGCATATGAAAGGTTAGTGAATTTGATAAATGGTGTCCCAAATTTTACATTCACAATACTCCCCCATTCCAACAACATCACAAATACATGAAATAATGAGATAAAAACAGTAAAACAATCTGCCAACCATACAAAATCGAGTTGAATGTAAGACAATTAACATTGATGTTATTTTTACTTTGATTTCATCAAATGATACTATAGAGTTAAATTCCATCAGTGATCAAGCTTGTTCTACTGCTTTGAATGAGCTCACTCCCCTGCTTGCCCTGCATAATCCTGCAGGTTTTCATCTTCAAGTATTTATTTAGTTCTCATTTGCGTCATAGCTACTTCCATGATTCTTGCAGATTAGAACAGCTCACCGAGTAAAATGTATTTTCAATCATCCAGAAAGAATTATAATTTATTTAAGTCTTTTTGTAGAGAATATGTTTTTGTTTAAAATGTGTACTGATGACTGTTCGGTCTGCCCAAGTGACACAAAATGGCTGACGACTGCCCTGACAAGTTCTGCAGAACATGGCAGACAGTAATTAGAATGCAGGAAAATGCACACTTAATGTAGTCTCAGCAAGTAGAACCATAGCAGTTCTGTAATAAATGAGATAAAATGTGCAGCTACAATTGCTTATGTGGATAAGAACATTTCACACTAATTAGTTGTTTCTCTTGAATCATTTAATCAAACTGTTACAATATTAAGAGTAGGTTTTAGTAAGATCCTTCAGAAAATCAAAGAATTTGACTCCGAAGTAGCAATAGATCCATTTATAAATCGAAAATCCTCAAAATCATTAGAGGAAAAAATTCGAAATAGTTTCAGGTAGTAGAACTGGACCCCCTTATTGTTACAGGGAGGACAGGGCCTATCAGGCGTTGGAATGTAGGCTGAATGAATACATTGAGACGCAACTCATTAGTTAAAGAATTCTCATGTGAGGTGTAACCACATGGCCTTGAGGAACCAATGAAAAAATCAATATTGTTTTATAATCCCTGTGGTGGGAAAATTTTAAAAGTTCCTGATCTAATGCATTGGCAGCTAAACACAGTGCAGCTGGCATGGCTAAAGATACAGGGGAAGGGGATGTACGCTGTGGTGTCAGAAAAGGACAGGAAAATGTAAAAAAAAGAGAATCTGCTTGCATTAGGGCACAGTGCATTTGACACAGCCCTAAGTGGAGTGTCTCAAGTGCCTTTCCCTGCATGATACTGGTCATCGCTTGAATAAGCTGCCACGTGCCCAAAATTGTGCTGTCTCCTGAAATTTATTCCCATTTGGGTCACTCCTACAATTACTTTGCTAGATGATTTGGAGGAGCTACTGAGCCTGACAGATGACAGAGCTGTATTATCATACAGATGTTGACAGGTGTGCTTTTGTCCTAGTTTTCTCTTCTGACAAATCCCTCCAGGTTCATAATATGGGGTAAGTGAACTACTCCCAAGCTATTGTCATCACACTGGAAAGGGTATCTAGTTTGAGAAGCTTTGTCCCATTCCTCTATACATTATAACAGAGACCACTCTGTTTTTTTAAAATATACTTCCTCTCCGAGATTGTTAATTGAGATACTGTGCCATCAGCTAAATTAATACACTGAGTAGAAATGAAATGCACATTTAGTGTTACAACCAGTACAGTATGTGGATCTAGTAGAAGTAACTTAACTCTCACACTACTTTCTAAGAATTGTATTCATATTAAAGGCATTATTTGATTTTTTAAAAAAATACTGTAAACAGCAAAAGAAAAAGTAAAACAAGTCTTAATTCAAGGATTTAGCTGTGAAAGGTTTACACAAATAAACGATTACACGTCGTTCTGCTATAACACGCATTTTGTTAGCACAAATTGGCTATAGCGCGATTGACAAATTGTGGACATTGATTGGATAACGTGAATTTCTACTGAACGGGTGTAGCAATTTTCTATTAGCGATCTTCTACAGCAGGATTTTTGTAGTGCAAGGTGGCAGAGGACACAACTGTTGCATTATAGCAGAACGACTTGTAGAACAAAACTAATGATTGATTTAATAATTTAAGCAATCTCAAAATCCAATGTTTAACACTCATCAATAAGCAATCAAAACTAACCTGTATCACTGTTCAGGATATATTTTGAGGTGAATCTACAGTACTTACGGAATCAGCAAAGTGGACATAAAATTGGTTGTTGATGGAAGCTTTCAGAGTCTTATCAAAGCAACAAAGACTTAGTGAATGGCACGGGAATTTATGGGGAGTGCAGTGATTTGTCACCCTGAGAACCTGTTCTGATAGTCAATGAGATCATATGTGTTCCACAACCTAACTCCATCCACTAAATCCTTTGTTCCAGATCTTTGGATACTTTTAGATAATAAAATTATCAATCTCAGTTTTAAAATTAACAATTGGTCAAACATTCAGTTGCTGTTTGTAGAAGGGAGTCCCAAATATTTTCCCATCCTTTGCATCTGATATTGTTTCTTAATTTCACTGCTGAAAGTCTCGCTCTAATTTTTAGACTGATCCCTTGTCTTCAACAACCTAACCAGCACAAATACTTTCACGTCATTCACTATACCTGTTCCCCTTAATATCTTGAAAACCTTGATCGAATCATCCCATAATTTTTTAAGTTTCAGATAATAAAACCCTGGTTTATTTAATCTCCTTTCATACAGCACCAGGGGAGATGATAGCCTAGTGGTATTATCACTGAACTATTAATTAGATTAGATTAGATTACTTACAGTGTGGAAACAGGCCCTTCGGCCCAACAAGTCCACACCGACTCGCTGAAGCGCAACCCGCCCATACCCCTACATGTACCCCTTTTTTTAACCTAACACTACGGGCAATTTAGCATGGCCAATTCACCTGACCTGCACATCTTTGTGACTGTGGGAGGAAACCGGAGCACCCGGAGGAAACCCACGCAGACACGGGGAGAATGTGCAAACTCCACACAGTCAGTTGCCTGAGTCAGGAATTGAACCCGGGTCTCTGGCGCTGTGAGGCAGCAGTGCTAACCACTGTGCCACCGTGCTGCAGAGACCCAGCTAATATTCTGGGATCCTGAGTTCAAATCCCACCATGGCAGATAGGGGCACTTGAATTCAATAAAAAATCTGCAATTAAGAGTCAAATGATGACCATGACACTATTGTTGCTAATGTCCTCTTTTAGAGAAGGAAATCCACCATTCTCACCTGATCTACTCTACAGGTGACTCCAGACTAACAGCAATGTGGCTGACTCTCAACTGCCCTCTCTGCAATTAGGGATGGGCAATAAATGCTAGCCTGGCCACCAATGCCCTCATCCAATGAATTAACAAAGAAAAATGTGGATTCTTAAAGTCCAACTAAAACACTGGTAAATCCAACTTACACTCACACCAAGACTGGTACATCTTTTCATAAGGTATGGTGCCCAGATTTGCTCTCAGTTCTCCAGTCATGCTCGAACCCGGGTTTTGTATAGCTATACCATATGTTACAATTATGAGGTTATATATAGATTGTTGGAATTGTAACTTTAAATTTGGGTTAAGTGAAAATCATTATATAACCTGTTCCATGATTTGTGCGACGTGCATTCTCGGTGATTTAATTGTCAAAGATCAAAGGAAATCTTAGAAAGCATTGCTGCCAGGAAGGTGGAAGGTGTTTTTCTGCGTGGAGATGCATGACGAGTGAAATTCCGCAGTGGTCTGTACTGGGACTTCGGCTGTTTGTGATATTTACAAATGACTTGGATGAAAATGTAATAATTTTGCAGAAGACACAAAGATTGGTGGAGTTGCAAATATGGGAGGAGAAATGGCAAATAATGTTTAATCTGATCAAGTGTGACGTGCTGTACTTTGGGAGATCAAATGTTAAAGAAACGTGTATAGTTAATGGCAGGACCCTGATCAGCATTGATGTACAGAGGGATCTTGGAATTCAAATCCATACCTCCCACAAAGTGGCCACACAAGTAGACAGGATGGGAAAGAAGCCATATGACATGCTTGTCTTTATTGATCCTTTCACACAAACAGCTCAAATACAGCGGTAGGAGTCTGTACTTAGGGTGTTGCAAGTGTGGCTTTATTGGTCGGGGTATTGAGTACAAGAGTCAGGATGTCATGTTGCAGCTTTATCAGACTTTGAGTAGGCTGTACTTAGAGTATAATTTAGATAAATGTGCGGTGCTGCATTTTGGAAAGGCAAATCAGAGCAGGACTTATACACTTAATGGTAAGGTCCTGGAGAGTGTTGCTGAACAAAGCGACCTTGGAGTGTAGGTTCATAGTTCCTTGAAAATGGAGTTGCAGATAGACAGGATAGTGAAGAAGGCATTTGGTATGCTTTCCTTTATTGGACAGTGTATTGAGTACAGGAGTTGGGAGGTCATGTTGCGGCTGCACAGGACATTGGTTAGGCCACTGTTGGAATATTGTGTGCAATTCTGGTCTCTCTGAATTATATTGTGAAACTTGAAAGGGTTCAGAAAAGATTTTACAGGGATGTTGCCAGGGTTGGAGGAATTGATCAATAGGGAGAGACTGAACAGTCTGGGGCTGTTCTCCCTGGAGCGTCGGAGGCTGAGGGGTGACCTTATAGAGGTTTATAAAATCATGAGGGACATGGATAGAATAAATAGACAGTCTTTTCCCTGAGGCAAGGGAGTCCAGAACTAGAGGGGCATAGGTTTAGGGTGAGAGCGGAAAAATTTAAAAAGGGAACTAAGGGTCAATGTTTTCACACAGAGGGTGGTGCATGCATGGAATGTGCTGCCAGAGGAAGTGGTGGAGGCTGGTACAATAACAACAGTTAAAAGACATCTGTAGGGGTATATGAATAGGAAGGGTTTAGAGCAATATGGGCCAAGTGCTGGCAAATAGGACTAGTTTAGGTTAGGCTATCTGGTTGGCATGGACGGGTTGGATGGAAGGGTCTGTTTCTGTGCTGTACATCTCCATGACTCTATGACCTGTTCAGAGATGCTATTACACACCTCTGGAGCAGGTGGGACTTGAACCCAGGTCTCCTGGCTCAGAGGTAGGGCATACATCACTGCATCATTTCCTCACCCCATCATCTACATGGACATGAAGCACATCCCCAGCCTTGTCCAATGCAGCCTCATCCATAACAATGAAGGTGGGAAGATGGGGTTCCTGGTGCGTGAGCCCTCTCCTACAAATCCTGTTCTCTCTTCTCCTGCAAAGACAAAAGAGAGAGGCAATTGTAGTGCTCACCTTTCTCACTCATGTCATTGGCTTTTTTTAAAAGTAAACTAACATTTAAGTCAGGTCCTCAAGAACACTCAGGATCTGCATTCAGGAGGGTCACCCACACCAGCCCCCGCCCACCCGAGGCTGCTCAGCTGGTTTACGGCTGCAGAGATGGAGAGCTGTCATCAGAGGGTGTCGTGTTACACTCACCTTGCCACATTGCAGAAGGTCAGTAGAATTCTTACAGCCTGCACCCAGTTCCTGCACACTGCACTTGGCTCACAGCTCCTGCAAATCCACTGTCGCTGAGTCAAAATCATGGAAATCCCTCCCAAACGACATCGCGTTACACCAAATGGACTGTAGTGGTTCGAGATTGCAGCTTACCACCAACTTCTCAAGCCAAAAGTGTGGCGCTGGAAAAGCAAAGCAGGTCAGGCAGCATCCGAGGAGCAAGAGAGTCGATGTTTCGGACATAGGTTCCTGGGGTGTGCAATAGCATAAGCTCAAAACGTCGACTCTCCTGCTCTATGGATGCTACTTGACCTGCTTGGCTTTTCCAGTACCACACTTTTGACTTGAGAAGGTGGTGGTGAGCTGCCTTCTCGAACCACTACAGTCCATTTGGTGTAATGTGATGTCGTTATAGAGAGATTTCCATGACGTTGACCCAACGACAGTGGATTTGCAGGAGCTGGGTGCAGACTGTAAGAATTCTATTGACCTTCTGCAATGTGACAAGGTGAGTGTAACATGACACCCTCTGACGACAGCTCTCCAGCATCTGCAGACCTCACTTTCTCCTCCTCCACCCCCTTCTCAAGGGCATCTAGGGGTGGGCAATAAATGCTGACCCAGTCAGTGACCCCCCCACTTTCCATGGATAAATGAGAATTTTTTTAAAATCCAGCTAGTGGCTTGGCTCTTGTGATGTAGTAATTAGATTAGATCAGATTCCCTACAGTGTGGAAACAGGCCCTTCGGCCCAACAAGTCCACACTGACCCTCCGAAAAGTAACCCACCCAGACCCATTTCCCTCTGACTAATGCACCTAATATGGGCAATTTAGCATGTCCAGTTCACCCGACCTGCACATCTTTGGACTGTGTGAGGAAACGGAGCACCCGGAGGAAACCCACGCAGAGACGGGGAGAATGTGCAAATTCCAGTCACCTGAGGCTGGAGTCAAGCCTGGGACCCTGGTGCTGTGAGGCAGCAGTGTTAACCACTGAGCCACCATCCCTATCCCTGGACCAGGAGGGCCGGATTCAAGTCCCACCTTCTCCGAAGGTGTATAATAACATCTAGAACAGGTTGAGTCAAAAAACAGGTTAAATAATAAATTTTAAAAATTGGCTTGCTTTTTTTTGGTTGGGTGTCATTCTCTTATGTGGGTTGCTGGAAAAGCACAGCAGGCCAGGCAGTAATGGAGGAGCAGGAAAGTTGACGTTTCGAGCAAAAGCCCTTTATCAGGGCCATCATCTGGGAAACACCGGAGGGTCGGTGTGGACTTGTTGGGCCGAAGGGCCTGTTTCCACACTGTAGGGAATCTAATCTAATCTAATTACTACATCACAAGAGCCAAGCCACTAGCTGGATTTTTAAAAATTCTCATTTATCCATGGAAAGTGAGGGGTCACTGACTGGGTCAGCATTTATTGCCCACAGCCCCTGGTAGCACCTCAGACAGTGCATTCAAGAAGGAGGGAGAAGGACTGCACAGCCTGCTTATTCTTCTCTCTCTTCTTCAGATGAGCTCGTGGGTTTCCATGGGAGATCGAAATGGCCACTGCAGTATTGGTTGCACCTTGCACATAAATCAGGCCCATAATGTTTTACAACTCCCTCCTCCATCCCACACCCGCCATTGCTAATTGCCTGTCACCCTACTCTCCAGTCAACAAGCAGCTGAAGCTGGCTACATTAACTGGCAGTGATGAGATCTCCTACTAGTGCAGCATCAACCCCCAAAAGTAGTTCCACATCAGAATACCTTCGTCAAAGTCAAATTCCTGTTCTTTGTTTGAATATTTTGTACTCATGATTACTTAAATAAAGTCAAAGGTTTCCCAAAGAAAGTACAATGTCAACTTTTATGTATTAATATATAGCTAAGGAACAGGACATCCTCAAAGTCTGCAAACAAAAGTCATTTTTTAACAGAATTAAACTAATTTGTGTTTTATTTTTGTAGCCCTTTAAATTGTTGGAATTTATTTTAACTGAACATGCAACACTAACACGTGCAGGTACAGGTGTACAAATGTATTTGGGCGCATCACAGAGTGACCTAGAAATGCCCGCTAACTGTTATTGGTGCTTTTAATGTGCAAATGGTCTTCTATCCATTACTTATACCCCATTTGGAATAAATAGATTAACGCCTACACTGAAATAGCAGACAGTCCTTTGAAATGAAACTAGATGAGTTCCTCAAAGTTGAGGACATCTCTAATTGAAAAAAGGTAAGTGAAAGTTAACAATAATTCACATTATCAGGGATCATATTATTGTGCATTGTCTGCAATGGCTGAAAAGGTATTTCCAGAGATTTTTCCAGTGTTGGCTGGAAGCTTTATAGAGTCAGAGTCATGCAACACAGAAACAGACCCTTCAGTCCAATTTGTCCATGCTGACCAGGTTTCCTAAACTAGACAAGTCCTGTTTGACTGCATTTGGTCCATATCCCTCTAAACCTTTCCTATCCATGTAACTGTCCAAAACTTACATGTTTTAAGGGTACACACCTCTTCCAATTCCTCTGGCTGTTCGTTCCGTACACATGCCACTCTCTTCATCCTTTAGATCCCTTTTTAATTCTTTCCCCTCTCAACTAAAACCTATGCCCTCTACTTTTGGACTCCCTTACCCTGGGGAAAAGACCATTGCTATTCACCCTATCTATGCCCATCATGATTTTATAAGCATCTATAACATCTTCGTCGTTTATAAGAACGATTTAGAAGAGAATATGGAAGGCATGGTTAGTAAACTTGCAGGTGACACCAAAATTGGTGGCATTGTAGACAGTGAAGAACGTTTTCTAAGATTATAAAGGGATTTTGATCAAATGGGTCAATGGGCTGAAAAATGGCAGATGGAGTTCAATTTGGATAAATTGAAGTACTACATTTTGGTACAGCAAACAAGGTTAGGGCTTATACAATTAATGGTAGGGCCTATGTAATGTTGTAGAACAGAGGGATCTAGGGCTCCAAGTACATAAATCTTTGAAATTTCCATCACATATAGACACGTTGGCTAAAAAGACATTTGGTATGTTTGCCTTCATTGCTCAGTCCTTTGAGTATGGGACTTGGAACGGCATATTGAGGGTGTACAGGACACTGTTGAGGCCTCTTCTGGAATTCTGTGTCCGGTTCTGGTCACTAAGTTATAAGGAGAATATTATTAAGCTGGAGAATGTTCAGATGAAGTTTACCAGGATGTTGCCGGGTATGGAAGGTTTGAGTTATAAAGAAAGACTGGACAGGCTGGGAATCTTTTTCACTAGAGTGTAGGAGGTTGAGAGATGATCTGACGGAAGTTTATAAAATAATGAAGGGTAGTTGTCTTTTCCCTAGGATGGGGGTTGTCAAGAGTAGGGGTCACATTTTTAAGATGAGGGGAGAGAGATTTTAAAAAGCAGCACGGTGGCTCAGTGATTAGCACTGCTGCCTCACAGTGCCAGGGACCTAGGTTCGACTTCAGTTTTGGGTGGAGTTTGCACATTCTCCCAGTGTCTGCGTGGGATTCCCCCCCACGGTCCAAAGATGTGCAGGTTAGGTGAATTGGCCATGCTAAATTGTCCATAGTGTTCAGGGATGTGTAGGTTGGGTGCATTAGTCAGGGAAAATGTAGAGGAATAGGATAGGGGAATGGGCCTGGGTGGGTTACTCTTCGGAGGGTTGGTGTGGACTTGTTGGGCCAAAGGGCCTGCTTCCATACTGTAGGGATTCTATCATTCAAGCAAATTATTTTACAAAAAGTGTGGCTCGTGTGCGGAATAAACTTCCTGAGAAAGTGGTAGATGTGGGTACAATTCCAAGATTAAAAGACATTTGGATAGTTACATGAATAGAAAAGGTTTGGAGGGATATGAGCCAGGAGCAGGCAAGCGAGACCAGTTGAATTTGAGATTATGCTCAGCACGGACTGGTTGGACTGAAGGGTCTGTTTCCGTGTTGTATGATTCCATGACATCCCTTAGCCTCCTATGCTCTTGAGAAAAACATCCAACCCTATCGAACCTCTCCTTATAACTCAAACCTTCCAGTTTTGGAATATCCTTACAATCTTTTTGCACCCTTCCCAGTTTAATAATATCCTTCCCAAAGCAGGGTGAACAGAATTGTGTGCAACACGCCAAATGTAACTGTACCTATATCTTGTACAGGGAGGAGGACGTTGAGATCTTTTGGAGGGAAGAGGGTGCATCCACCCCATTAATCTCCAGATATAGCATACTATCCTCTACCATTTCCACCACCCACAATCAGACCCTGCCACCAGAGATATATTTTTCCCTCCCCACCTCACCTTTATCTGCATTCCAAAGAAACCATTCCCTCTGCAACTCCCTTGTTAAGTCCGTGCTCCCCCCCCACTCCGGGCACCTTCCCTTGCCACTGTAAGAGGTGTAAAACTAGCTAAGGTCCCAAAGGATCCTCCCACAACCCAGCAGAGATTTTCCTGCACATCCACTGTGTCCATTGCTCTCGATGTGCTCTCCTCTACATTCGGTAGGCAAGATGCCAACTCACGGAGCGTTTCATCTCTGGGACACATGCACCAATCAACCCAACTGTCCTATGGTATACCACTTCAACTCCCCCAAGGTCATGCAAGTCATGGGCTTCCTCCACCGCCAAATCCAGGTCACCCAACAACTGGAGGAAGAACGATCATCTTCCGACTTGGGACCTTTCAACCACATGTGATCAACATCGACTTCACCAGTTTCCAAATCTCCCCTCCTCCAACCTTGTCCCAGATCCAACCTTCCAACTCGACACCACCCTCTTGACCTGTCCTACCTGTCCATCTTCCTTCCCACCTATCCACTCCACCCTCCCCACTGACCTATCACTATTGCCTCCCACCTGCACCTACCTATCACTTTACCAGCTACCTCACCCCCCAGCCCCTTCCCACCCCTCATTCGCCTTCTCACTCCACATTCCTGATGAAGGTTTAGTGTCTAGAATGTCGACTGTCCTGCTCGTCGGGTACTGCCTGATCTGCTGTGCTTTTCCAGCACCACAGTTTTCGACAATATGTTGTACAGCCGTAACATGATGTCCAAACTCCTGCACTCAGTGCTCTGACTAATGAAGGCAAGTGTGCCAAACACCTTCTTCACCATCCTGTCTACCTGTTGAGGTACACTTTCAAGGAACTATGTACCTGCACCCCTAGGTCCCTCTGTTCAACAACATTCCCCAAGGCCCTACCATTAACTATGTAAGTCCTGCCCTGGCTTGTCTGACCAAAATGCAACATTTCACATTTATCTAAATTAAACTCCATCTGCTATCCCTCAACCCACTGGCCCAGTTGATCAAAATCCTGTTATACCCTTAGACCACCTTCTTCACTGTCCACTATACCACTATCTTGTGTGACTGGAGAGACAGGTCAGTGATACATGCAGCATCAGCATAATTGGATGGAATGGGCTGTTTTTGGCTTTGACATCGTTAGAAGATGTGGACGAAATAGAGGGTAATGTGCAGATACAGCAGGACATTGGCTGGTGTGAAGAAACACAAATACAGTTTGTGCTATTTAAAATATATTCATCTGAATTGGGCAGCCATTCACATAGATCAAAAGCCACTGGCCATTTGGGAAAGTGCTCATTTCAAAGATGTTAACGTTAACATTTGAAATTGTTTATATATCTTGGAAGAAACTGTTGCTCTTCCCTTACTAATTTTATCTCAATATGGGACACCGGAGACAGGAGACAAGCAAATAGCAAAATCAGAATATACTGCTAAAGCAGATCATCCAGATAAATGCAAGAATGCCAAATTACAATCGCAACGATTTGTACTACAGCACAAAAGGGTGATGATTCATTGTGTTGGGGAAAAGTTAACATTATTTGCCTGGAAGCCATTTTCCTGATTCGGCTGAGAGTTCCATTTTGTGTCCCCAGCCAGAACTTACTGGCTATGCATTCCTTACTGTGAGGTAATGTGAAAGGTTGTCCTTATCTTCCTTCTCAAGATAGTGTCTCCTCCCTTTGCTGAATGATCAGCGCAGGCTGTAGAACCAGTCAAGTTGACATAGACTTTCCAATTAGTCCCCCTTCCTCCTCTAGTTATTGTCTCTTCACGGTCATTCAGCCAATTAGGGAATATCTCTGCTTAGTATTAGCAATCTGTGTAACTAGAGCAGATACCACTTGATCTGTCCACTCGTGGAATGCATAATAGTGCTTTAGTTTTGAACTTAATGACTAACCTCTAATTTAGTACCAACTTTTAAGCATGCAAAACTGTGTAATTAACGGTCAGCTCCTAGCTGTTTTCTCTATATAATCCTGTCATATCCTGATGTACTTTGAAATAACACTGTTACGACAGTGAATTCCCGATGACATGTCGTGTAATAAACTAATCAGTTCGCAAGGTCCTAGTCTGAGAGTTTTCTTCAACACATTGATACATCAACTCTGACCAAAAATCAAAACACTCCAGATGCTGCATTTTGGGATGAAAACATATATACTGGAAACACTCAACACATCAGGTAGCAATCGTGGAGAGACAATCAGAGTTCATGAGCTTCTGTCAGACTGGGATGACCTTCAACATATTTTGAGCCGATACAGAGCCAAAGGAAAAGGCCACAGTGGACATGGGAGTGGAGGAGGGCGTAATACTGAGTCAGAGAAGGAATAAACTGGAGGGGTCTTTGATGGAGTGGAGGGCAGGAGTGATAAATGACAACAGAGATATTGGTGCAATAACGATGGTCAGAAAAGATGTAAATGGTTCTGAATATCCAACATATAATGAGAGTGGTGAATTAGATCTAAACTCAGTGTTACAGTTGACTATAAAGCACTTTATGTAAATAGCAACTCGTTAAGGTGACTAAATGCAAACAAACATAAATAAATATCACCACATTAATATTTGATTAACAAGCCACAGACCTGAAATGTTGTGCTAGATTTTAGTTGTGCCGACAGTAATCTTGTCACAGGCCAGAATACTGGTGAGAAATTCCCTTGGGTGAGGAAGGAGTCTACTTTATGGTGTGAAGTGCTTCATATTCCATGGCTTTTCACAAGACGTATATTTACATCATATTTTTTTCCAAACTTCCCAAACCTCTATAGGGTCAATAAAACACCTATGTTTAGATCAGAGTGGTGCTGGAAAAGCACAGCAGGTCAGGCAGCATCCGAGGAGCAGGAAAATCGACATCTCGGGCAAAAGCCCTTTGTCAGGAATAGAAGCAGGGAGCCTCCAGGGTGGAGAGATAAATTCCACCCCGACCTTAAATTCACCTGGACCATCTCTGACACCTCCCTCCTCTTCCTGGCCCTCTCCATCTTCATTAATGACGACTGACTTGACACTGACATTTTTTACAAACCCACGACTCCCACAGCTACCTCATCCCACCCTACCTCCTGCAAAAATGCCATCCTGTATTCTCAATTCCTCCACCTCTGCCGTATCTGCTCCCAGGAGGACCAGTTCTACCACAGATCACACCAGATGGCCTCCTTCTTTAGGGATTGCAATTTCCTTTCCCACGTGCTTGAAGATGCCCTCCAACGCATCTCATCCACATCCCGCACCTCCGCCCAGACCCCACCCCTCCAACCATAACAAGGACAGAACCCCCCGG
>NC_057732.1:8150216-8200358 GCF_004010195.1 Chiloscyllium plagiosum
AAGTTTCACCTGCACATCCACCAATATCATTTATTGTATACATTGCTCTCGATGCAGTCTCCTCTACATTGGGGAGACTGGATGCCTCCTAGCAGAGCGCTTTAGGGAACATCTCCGATATACCTGCACCAATCAACCCCACCGCCCTGTGGCCCAACATTTCAACTCTCCCTCCCACTCTGCCAAGGACATGCAAGTCCTGGGTCTCCTCCACTGCTGCTCCCTCACCACCTGACGCCTGGAGGAAGAAAGCCTCATCTTCCACCATGGAACACTTCAACCCCAGGGCTTCAATGTGGACTTCACCAGTTTCCTCATTTCCCCTTCCCAGTTCCAACCTTCCATTTGAGCACTGTCCACATGACCTGTCCTACCTGCCAATCTCCCTTCCCAATTATCCACTCCACCCTCCCCCTGACCTATCACCTTCATCCCCACCCCCATTCACCTATTGTACTCTTTGCTACCGTCTCCCCACCACCACCCCCCATCCCTGCTTCTATTCCTAATTAAGGGCTTTTGCCTGAAACGTCGATTTTCCTGCTCCTCGGAAGCTGCCTGACCTGCTGTGCTTTTTCAGCACCACTCTGATCTAAACACCACTCCCACAAACATTCACTCCTCCTACCACCAGCGCTCATTAGCAGTAGTGTATACCATCTACAAGATGCACTGCAGAAATTTACCAAAGATCCTTGGGCAGCACCATCCAACAGCACACACACAAACAAAGGTTTTTAATTTTGTCCATCCCAGTCCAACACCAGCACCTCCACATCATGACAAATAAAGGCAACCAATACATAGAAGCACAGCCACTTGAAAATTCCCCTCCAAGCCATTCACCATCCTGATTTGGCAATATGTCATCATTTCTTTAGTGGGGTCAAAATCTAGGAATTCCTGCCCTGACAGCATTGTGAGTGTACCCACAGCATGTGGATTGCAGTAGTTCAAGAAGATGGCTCACCATCACCTCCACAATGACAACTAGAGATGAGCAATAGATGATGACCCAGGCACATCCCACAAGTTAATAAAAACTAAATGAACCAGTGACTGTCCCGTCATTTAAGGCACCACTATCACTGTGCTGTTTTGTGTTTGTTCGTGTCTGGATTACATTATTTTCCATATGTTAAAATAGGGTCACCTTGGAAAATAATGTGGGAAAGACTAAAGGATTGTTTAGATGAAAATGGAAGGGACTAATCCCATGCCTCGAGGAACTGTCACCCAATCCTCTATGCCATGGCACTAAATAGGAAAGTAACTGCTTCTAAATAAATGTTATGATATCAGTGTTGAAATGTCTGTAATAGCATGTTCTATTTAAAGTACGTTATCAAATTCTGAAATAGTTCAGAAGCCAAGGATTCCAGCTTGAAGTGCAGTTGCTATTGTTGTGGAAGCAAACATAAGACCCAATGCATTCAGTTGTTCATCCACCACACACAATACTATGCTAAAGCAACACATAATCAGACCTTTTGCTCCATCAGTTCTGTGCTAGCATCTCTCCAAATGAGACACTAAATTTAATTCCACTCTCATTCCCTCCATATTACTATCAACATTTATTTTGTCAGATAACTAGTCACTTGCATTCCAAGTTTCAAATGAGATCACTGAACAGTTAATCTGACTTTTAAACAATAACTTTTTTTGGTTAAGAATGGAATTTTGGCTAGGATATCAAAGGAACTCACAATACTGTCACAACAGTTATCATTTCTGCCTCAGAAGCTATTAATATCTCATTTGAGACACAATGCGGGTAAGTTCACTCCAATACTTGGTAAGGTTTAGGTTAGAGGGGAGACTGAGTACTAAAACTTGAAATCCAGGCTCTTAACTGCCTGCAGCTCATCAATTTCTGGTTTTAATGGAAGCATTCACTGAGCAAAAGCTGGATAGCTGGTTTGTAATGTAGAATGATGCTTACAGCATAGGTACAATTCCTGCATTTGCTGAGGTCAACATGAAGGTGCTGCCTTCTCAACCTCACTTGAGGTGTGGTGGCCCCTAGGTTAGACTTACCACCAGTCATCTCACTCAAAATAGAGAGTGGAAAGATGGTGCCTTTACCTTTCCCCAGATAATATACAGCATTGGACTGACGGATGGCAAGTAGCATTGGCACGACACAAAAGCAAGGCAATCACTATCTCCAAAAAGAGAGAATCTGTCCATCACCCCTCATCATTTAATGGCATTACCATCACTGAATCCCCCACTATCAACATCTTGGGGATTACTGTTGACCAGAAACATAATGGACTAGCCATATAAATATAGTGGCTTCAAGAGCAGGTCAGAGACAAGGAATCCTACAGTGGGTATCTCAACTCCTCACTCCCCAAAACCTATCCACCAGTGACAATGTACAAGCCAGGAGTGTGATGAAATATTCTTGACTTGCCTGGATGGATGCAGCTGCAACAACACTCAAGAAGCTTGACAACCTCCAAACAAAGCACCATATCCACAAATACTCTCTCCACCACCGATGATCATTAGCACAGTGTGTACCAGCTGCAAGGTGCATTGTAGAATTTCACCAAGGCTCTTAGATAGTATCTTCCAGACCCATGACTACTGCCAACAAGGACAGAATGTGTACGAGATGGGGGTTTTTTTGGAGCAGCTTGTGGTAGAGCCCAATAGGGAACAAGCAGTTTTGGAACTGGTGAGGCAGACTTGATTAGGGAGCTTCAGGTAAAGGAATCCCTAGAGGGCAGTGACCATAATGTGATAGAATTCACCCTGCAGTTTGAGAAGGAGAAGTTGTATTAAAATTGAGTAAAGGTAATTACAAAGACATGAGGGAGGAGCTGGCCAGACTTGATTGGTTGGAGAGCCTAGCAGAGAAAATGGTGGAGATGCGATGGCAGGGGTTTCTGGGGGTAATTTGGGAGGCACAGCAGAATTTCATCCTGAGGAAGAAGGAACATATTAAGGCAACCATGAGGCAACTGTGGCTGACAAGGGACATGAGGGACAGAATGAAAGCAAAAAAAAAGCTTCCAATGTGCTGATGATTAGTGGGAAATCAAAGGATTGGGAAACCTTTCAAAGCCAGCAGAGGATCACTAAAAAAGCAAAAGGTGGGAGTGGAGGAGGGTGGTAGAAGATGAAATATGAGGGTAAGGTAGCTAATACTATAAAATAAAATATATCTTGGAAATATATTACCATTCCTTCATTGTTGATGGGTCAAAATTGGAGCATTTTCATCCTCATGGCATTATGGGTGTTCTTAGACAAAATGGACTGCAGTATTTCAAGAAGGAAGCTTACCATCACCTTCTCAAGGGCAATTGGCATTGGGTGAAAAATGCTGGCCTGGCCAGTGACATCCACGATCCATAAACAAATAAAAACAAAATCACTGAGGCCCCTACTATCAAAATCTTGGGGATTACCACTGGGTGAGCTTGATAATTGGATACAAAATGTGGCTGTATGATTGGAGACAGAGGGCGGTAATGGTGAGTTGTTTTTATGGACTCAAGGCCTGTAACCAGCAGTGTTTCTCAGGGATAAGTATTAGGTCCAGTTTTGTTTGTCATTTATATAAATAATTTGGATAAGAGCATAGGAGACATGGTTAGCAACTTTGCACATGACACCATGATTGATGGTATAGTAGTCACTGAAGAAAGTCATCTAAGATTACAAAGATATTTTGATCATTTGGGTCAATGAGGAGTGGCAGATTGAGTTTAATTTGGATAAATGTGAGGTATTGCATTTGGGTTGAACAAACAAGGGTAGGATTTATACAATTAACAGGAGGGCTCTAGGTAGTGTCGTAGAACAGAAAGACCAAGGGATCCAGGTAAATAATTCTTTGATATTTGCATCACAGTAGACAGGGTGGTTAAGAAGGTGTTTGGCACCCTTGTCTTCATTGCTCAGATATTTGAGTAAAGCAGTTGGGACATCATGTTGAGGTTGTACATTGGTGAGGCCTCCTCTGGGATACAGCGTGCAATTCTAGTCGCCCAGTTATAGGAAGGATGTTATTAAATTGAAGTGGGTTCAGAAAAGTTTATCAGGATGTTGCAAGGGATGGAGGGTGTGAGATAAAGAAAGAATTGGAAAGGTTGGGAGTTTTTTCATTGGAGCAGAGGAGGTTGAGGGGTGACCTTATTGAAGTTTATAAAATCATGAGGAGTACAGGTAAGGTGAATGACAAGAGTCTTTTCCCTAGGGCGGGACAGTTCAAAACTAGGGGACATTTTTTTAAGGTGAGAGAAGAAAGATTCAAAAATACATAAGGGGCAACATTTTTACACAGCGAGTAGTTCCTGTGTGGAATGAACAGCTAACAGTGGTCTTCCAGCACCACTGATCCAGAATCTGGTTTCCAGCATCTGCAGTCATTGTTTTTACCTATCTGAGCAATGAAGACAAGCGTGCCAAACAGCTAACAAAAATGGTGGATGTGGGTACAGTTACAATGTTTAAAAGACAATGTGGACAAGTTCATGAATAGGAAAGTTTGGAGGGATATTGGCTAAGTGCAGGCAGGTGGGACAAAAAAAACCCCAGTTCAAAACTAGGGGACATTTTTTTAAGGTGAGAGAAGAAAGATTCAAAAATACATAAGGGGCAACATTTTTACACAGCGAGTAGTTCCTGTGTGGAATGAACAGCTAACAAAAGTGGTGGATGTGGGTACAGTTACAATGTTTAAAAGACAATGTGGACAAGTTCATGAATAGGAAAGGTTTGGAGGGATATTGGCTAAGTGCAGGCAGGTGGGACAAAAAGAAACCCTGAAAGAACTGCAGATACTGAAAGTCAGAAACAAAAACAGAAGTTGCTAGAAAAGTTCAGCAGGTCTGGCAGCAAAAGTTAACATTTTGGGTCCTTCCTCAGAACTATTATAGAGTCATCAAGTCATTGAGATGAACACCACGGAAACAAACCCTTTGTCCAACTCGCCCATGCCGACCAGATATTCTAACCTAATCTAGTCCCATTTGCCAGCATTTGGTCCATATCCTTCTAAACCCTTCCTGTTCATCTACCCATCCAGATGCCTTTTTAAATGCTGCGATTGTACCAGCCTCCACCACTTCGTCTGGCAGTTCATTCCGTACACGTACCACCCTCTGCATGAAAACGTTGCCCCTTAGGACCCTTTTATATCTTTCCCCTCTCACCCTAAACCTATGCCCTCTAGTTCTGGCCTCCCCAACACCAGGGAAAAGACTTTATCCATTTATGTTATCCATGCCCCTCATGATTTTATAAACCTCTTGGTCACTCCTCAGCCTCCGATGTTCCAGGGAAAATGTCCCAACCTATTCAGCCTCTTGCTTTTCCAAAATGCAGCACCTCTCATTTATCTAAATTAAACTCCACCTGCCACTCCTCAGCCCAATGGCCCATCTGATCTGGATCCCTTTGTGCTCTGAGGTAACCTTCTTCACTGTCCACCCCACCTCCAATTTTGGCATCACCTGGAAACTTATTAACTATATCTCCTATGTTCACATCCAAATCATTTATATAAATGATGAATTGCTGGATCAACATCCTGGAATTTTTTTCCTCACTGCGCTGTAAGTATATCTGCACTGTACTGCAGCAGTTCAAGGAGGTAGCTCACCATTGCCTACTGACCTTTGGATTGGCTATAACTACTGGCCTAGCCAGCATAGTTCACATTCCATGAATGATTTGTTGCAAGTCTCCTGTTATAATTAAACTGGTATATTGGCTCTAATACATACTGCAGAGGTGATAGGAGAGATAGTAAGAGGGGGTGCATCGAGAATGAGGATCTGAAGGAGCATGAAAGAGTGATGAGAGGTACAAGGGGTATGGATGGATTGAGGGAATTGGAGATTCAAGGGGTCAATGAGTTATGGAGGGAACAGGGGTTACAGTTGTATGAGAAAGTATGGAGAGATCAAAGGGACCTTGAAAGGTTACCAGGAGTGGGTGAGAGTAAGGAATGCGAGGGTTATAAGGCCTGAGAGCCTTTACTACAATTCTGGGCTGAAGTCCCAGAATTCCAAGGTGGGTCTGCGAACGAGCTTGCTTGGACACTTGCAAATCCAGAGGCCAGCTCCAAACTGCTTTGGTAAACAGGCATGACTAAACCATCCCCATTCACCTCCTAGGAACTAATCTAATGCGTGTGGGAATCATTTATATGGAGACAGGTTTGCTAAGTTGGGAAGCTTAAGACCTGATTAACACTTTTTTGAGACTAAGTGTGGGAGTGAGCATGGTCAGTATTGACTAACTCACCACCGAGTATACTGAGCTGATTGGCAAGCTTCAGTGAATATCTCAGCTCACTGACAGCCTCAACATGGACATCCCAGTTACCTGGAAGTTGTGGGTACTGAAGTAGTCATTTCTGTAATCTAGGAATGGCCTTTCTATTTGGTTGCTTGTGTCCTCTCAGGCTTGCTGAACCAGTACCCGGTTTTCCTCTCATTGACAATCCACATGGAACATAACAAGATGCTCAGTGTCACCTTCCTCCTCAGAGGATTCCTATCTCACCTTTATTTCCTCCTTAACCAGCACATTAACCACCACCAGAGAGTGGTGACTCTTTCTTCCAGCGGCGACAGTGGTGCGGTGAAACGTGGCTGCAGAAATGGCGTCAGTTTAGCAGCAGAGACTCGAGACACCGAAGTGCAGGAGCCCAGATCCAGGCCCATGGCTGAGCTGAACTTTAAAAAAAATTCTGGGATTTACATATGAAAAAACTGAAACCAACATGGTCATTCTAAAAGATGAGAGAATTAACAAAAAAATCCAGATATTTTTCAATATATAATTTCAGTTGCTCACACTGTAAACTTTTGCTATAAATTCTGCGTCTTACAATCTTATACTGAACAACCTCTGATGGAGGAGCAGCGCTCCCAAAGCTTGTGCTTCCAAATAAACCTGTTGGACTATAACCTAGATTTGTGTGATTTTTAACTCCCTCCTGATGCTGCCTGGCTTGCTGTGTTCTTCCAGCTTCCTACTCGTCTACCTTGGATTCCAGCATCTGCAGGTTTTGTTTTGTCTCTGCACTAGAAGCGGGAGCTGTTCCAAAGACCACCTCATTTTATTGAGGTAAGTCTATAAGATGAACTTTATTGCTTTATTTTTCTGGCTTTATATTCCGTATTTTGGTTTATTTTCTGCATTTTCAGATGTTGCCGGAAAGTGGCGATACTAAACGACACTTTTCACTCTATTTGTAATAACACAGGACAATAAATCAAGTCAAATCAACGCTTATTCAATTAAAATTACAGACAGCACCGCACAATACAATGATGCAGGGTACCCTGACTGGCCTGAGGAGAAAGAGAGGACTGCAGATTCCTGATGAAGGTCTTATGCCCAAAACGTCAACTCTCCTGCTCCTCGCATGCTGTCACCTGCTGTGCTTTCCCAGCACCACACTTTTCTACCCTGAATGGGCCGTACTGCATGGCTTCATGTGAGTGGTCCCAGCATTGAAACCTTACTTGCAGCACATCTATGGTTTGTTTCACCGTTGCCTTTGTGCATCTGTCCTGTGTCAAAATGTGTAGCACTGGAAAAGCACAGCAGGTCAGGCAGCATCCGTGGAGCAGGAGAGTTGATGCTTCGGGCAAAGCCCTTCATCAGGAATGTGGAGGAGGAAGTGGGGGGCTGGAGACAAGGTAGGTGGGAAGGCGTTAGGGGGATGCAGGTGGGGGTTGATTGTGATAGGTCGGTGGGTAGGGTAGAACGGATAGGTGGGAAGGAAGATGGACAGCTAGGACATGTCAAGAGGGTGGTGCCGTGTTGGAGGGTTGGATCTGAGATGAGGTGAGGTTGGGGAGATGTGGAAACCAGTAAAATCAATGTTGATGCCGTGTGGTTAAAGGGAGTCCTGCATCTGCCCTGTGTCAATTTGAGGATTTTCTTAGGGGTGAAATGAGCAAGGTTTGCAAAGGGTATTCTTTGTCCTTCAGCAACATCCATGTATGAGCCTTCAGCCAAATCAGGGATTTCTCTGAATATTTAATGCAGAGCAACAAAATGTTGCCGCTGTGGCAACAAATCACTTCTTTAACATGAAGAGAGCAAAATCTTATTTTGTTAACGAATACTATTGGTTGGTGAGAGTGTGCTCTCAAAGCTTTGCGGGTATTATCAAAAACACTCTGCCTCTGTGGGATAAAGTTAATAATCACACAACACCAGGTTATAGTCCAACAGGTTTATTTGGACCGACATTCTCCATCTCATACGCTGCAAGCAAGGATGCCCTGAGGCATGGTACATTGGTTAGACCAAGCAGAAGCTATGGTAATGGATGAATGGACACCACACAACAATCACCAGCCAGAAGTGTACATCCTAGTCAAGGAATACTTCAGCAGTTTGGGACATTTGGCCTCGGACCTTCGGGTGACCATCCTCCAAGGCGGACTTTGGGACAGACAACAATACAAAGTGGTGAAAATGTGTTGCTGGAAAAGCGCAGCAGGTCAGGCAGCATCCAAGGAACAGGAGAATCGACGTTTCGGGCATAAACCCTTTTTCAGGAATCCTGAAGAAGGGCCTATGCCCGAAACGTCGATTCTCCTGTTCCTTGGATGCTGCCTGACCTGCTGCGCTTTTCCAGCAACACATTTTCAGCTCTGATCTCCAGCATCTGCAGCCCTCACTTTCTCTCGAACAATACAAAGTGGCCAAGCAGATGCTGATAGCCAACTTTGGTACCCATGGGGATGGCCTCAACCGGGACCTTGGGTTCACGTTACTACAGGTGACCCCACTGCATTATACATTCTCTCACACACACGCACACTCTCCTACAAACTCACATACTCACGGATACCCTCTCTCATGTGCTCACACATACATCCCCACACACACACCTTCTCACAGACCTATATCTAATTACACATACACAAACACACTCACACCCTCACACACCGACGTGCACATACTCACTCAGTCTGCTCTACGTGTGCGCATGCACACACGCACATACATAAGTTTGTGGGGTGAATTTGTACTTGCAGAATTGCATTTTATTTTGCTCAAAAACTGCGTAAATCCATGTAAGATTCTGTAAATCCCATTTTAGAAATAGAATCAGTCTGACCTAAACTAACTTCACATCTTCAACACATTATCTGGGTTGAGATGACACCTATTGTTAAAAGCTACCTTGAGAATGTTACTTAAAAAAAAGTTTACATATAAAGAAACCAGAACTAAAATAGTCATTCTAAAAGATGAAAGACTTAAGCTAAATTTATTTAATGTTACATTCCATGACACTGCAATCCTGTTGCTGTCAAGTTGGGTCTTATGATTCTGCTCCACAACCACCTGATGAAGCAAAGCTTCAAAAGCTAGTGCTTCCAAATAAACTTGTTGGACTATAACCTAGTGTTGTTTGATTTTTAACTTTTTCCACCCTAGTCCAACACAGGCACCTCCAATTCATGACTACCTCTGTGGGATGGGAGTGATAGTCGGGGATTCTGATGTCTTCACTGTTTGACTGACCACATCAAGGGGGAATGAAATGAAGGGGTGGGCTCCTACAAACATTGTATCAATTACATTCTGTAGGCACTTGTAAGTGAAAGCCTGTGAGGTGCCATAGAGTTCCCATAGCTTCTGTATCAAATGAGTCACAAGCAAATAAATCCTTGAGACTACTGGGATGAGCTTGCTGTCCAGACTGTCAGTGCAAGTCCTTGTCCAGCACTAAATGTGACACATTGACTAGGACATCCTTAATATCTTTCAGCATTGGTTTTTAGTTAGTTGCAGATGGCTCCAGTGAAGTCTATAGGTATTGATATGCACCAGAGCTCTGCACCTCTTGGTGGATGATGCCCGGTCCCTTCTCCCTCTTGAGGCTAAGGTCAGCTATTCATGGCTGCTTTACACCCTGAGCCAGCACAACCTTCTCTCTCAATTTCATTCTGTCTCTCACTTCATCAAACCGCCCTTACTACCAAGACCTTGAAAAATGTATTCATTTTGTCTCCAATTTCCACCCCTCTATAAATTTCACGTGGTCCATCTCTGACACTTCTCTTCCTTTTCTTGACCTCTCCAATTCCATTTCAGGGAATAAACTGTACACTGCCATCCACTATAAAACCATTGACTCCCATAGTTACCTTCACTAAAGCTCATCGCAGCCCAAACCCTGCAAGGACACCATCCCATTCTCCCAGTTCCTTGGCCTTATGTCTTTGCTGTTCAGATGGTACCACCATCCAAAACAGCGCTGCTGACATGGCTTCCTTCTTCCATAACCATGGTTTCCTGCCCTCTCTGGTTGACAGGGCCCTTAACTGCATCTGACCTAGGTGCTTCTGCCCTTACCCCTTCCTCCCACTCACAACAGCATGATCGCCTCTCTCTTATCATCACTTTTCACTTCTCCAGGCTCCACATTCAAAGGATCACTCTCTGCCACTTCAGACAACTCCAGCAGAACACCACCACCAAAGACATCTTCCCCTCACTCTTCCTGTTTGCATTTCACAGAGACCGTTCACTCTGGGATGCCCTAGTCCATTCCTTGATGACCACCAAATCCATCCCCATTCCCACAGCACCTCCCCATCTGACCACAGAGAGTGCAACATCTGCCCCTCCACCTCCTCCTTGCTCACCATCCAAGGGCCTAAACAGTTCTTCCAGGTAAAGCAGCACTTCACCTGTACCTCCTCCAATCTGGTCTATTGCACTCGCTGCACCTAATGTGGCCTACTCTCCATTGGAGAAATCAAATGCAGACTGGGTGACTGCTTTGCAGAACACCTCCGGTTAGTGGCCAAGCATGACCCTGACCTTCCTGTAGTTATTCATTTTAACACAGCGTCCTGCTCACAGCCCCATGTCATGCTGAAGTGTTCCAGTGAATCACAGCGCAAACTGGAGGAGCACTACCTGATCTTCAGACTGGGCACGTTACAGCCTTCTGGACTTAATATTGAGTTCAACACCTTCAGATTGTGGACCCACTCCCACTCCTTCCCTTTCTTTTAGCTTCACTTGTTACACTCTCAGTCACCATGTCCTCTCTCCTCTCCCTCCAATGGGACTGTCTGTCCTTTCCAATCCAGCAGTAAGACACGCCATTGTTCTGTCATTCCCACATTCCGATCACTTAGTCTGCACTATCAGCACACTTTCGCCCCGAACTCGATAGCAGAAATTCTTCCCCCCCTCCACATTCACATTAGCTCTGATGGAGAGTCACCTACACTCAAAACATTAGCTTGCTCTCTCTCCACGGATACTGCTTGAACCAATGTGATTTCCAGCATTTGCTGTTTTCAGGACAGATTCCAGCATTTGCTGTAATTTGCTCCTCCAGGAGAACAGTTGCATTAGCCTCAGCCAGGTAGGTCAAGGTATGATTAGATTACTTACAGGTTGGAAACAGGCCCTTCGGCCCAACAAGTCCATACCGACCCTCCGAAGAGCAGCCCACCCAGACACATTCCCCTACAATTGGATTGTGGGAGGAAACTGGAGCACCCGGAGGAAACCCACGCAGATATAGGGAGAACGTGCAAACTCCACACAGACAGTTGCCTGAGGCGGGAAGTGAACCCGGGTCTCTGGTGCTGTGAGGCAGCAGTGCTAACCACTGTGCCACCATGCTGCCCAAGCCTTGACTTCCTTTGCTATGCAGGTTATGCCCTCAGAGCCCAGCGTTGTGCTATAAAAATATGGATAATGAATTTTATCCTTTACTCATGCAAAATTGCCCAACAACTTTTCCGTTTTCCCCTAACATAAGGCAGCTGTCAGAAAACAACTGTCACCCCCATAAATGCTCCACTCATCCCCAGTCCATCTCAATAGTAAAGTCATGGCAGCCGTAGTGTTGTTTGCTGAGATAAGGCAGCTGCAGCACAGATGCTTCAAAACTATCAGACTCTCTGCCTTGGCCAATTGTGAAGTTGAGCTCCTGATGGCAAGTGCCTTACTACATTGAGTATTATTGAGCTCGGAGATCACAAGGTGACAATCAGTGGGCACAATACAATCCAAATGATTCCTTCAAGAGTGCAAAGCTGATTGGATTACGTGAAAAAATATTAAATCAACCTGTATGGTTATGTAACGATACATCTCCATGGTAATACATTCTGAGGTGGCCCTTGAACCCAGACCTTCTAGATAAGGACATTACCACTGCACCATAAGATGTGACAAAATCTTTTTAAATCAACCTGCTCAAACATTTAAAATGCAATTCCAGAAGAGGTGGGACTTGAAGCTAGACTTTCTGTGCCAGAGATAGGGGCACTAACCTTGTGACACAAGTGACGTTAACATATGTCATAGAAGAATGTTGACCGCTTGATGTAAATTGAAGGCAGATGGCTCGCATTATTTATTTTCCGGAATAATGACGAGCACAGTGGTCTCTTAGCTCCCATTCCAGTGCTACACTCTGCCCCCTTTCAAAGAAACAATACTCACTCCATCACCATGCGAGTTCTTCATTCCAGTTCCAAACCTTATTGTGCAGTTGATTTTCACATTGTCCACTCACAGCGTCCTCAATCAAGCCAACATTCTAAGCATCGAGGCACTGACCACCCTTGATTGGCTGGGACAGGCTGGGCATGTCATCCACAGAGCTTCCCCAAGCAGGTGCTCTACTCCCAGTTTCGAAACGGCAGGTGAGCCCCAGGTAGACAGAGGAAACATTTCAGGGATTCCCTTAAGGCCTCACTGGGGAAGTGCAGCATTCCCACAGCCACCTGGGAATTACAGGGCCAAGACCATCCAAAGTCCAGGAGGAGCTTCCGGGAAGGCATTAAGCAACTCGAGACTTACCGTTGGGAAAAGGTAGAAGCCAGGAGAAAACAGCAGAAGGAGCACACTGCCACACCAATGCCCCATCCACCCCTTCCCATGACCACCCCCTGCCCCATGGATAGCAGAGCATCAGTCTGTACAGCCACCTACAGACTCACCCTAGGAGTGGGAGAGAGTCATCCTTGTCTGCAAGAGAACACCAATGATTATGATGATTAGGTTCCAACTTTGCATCTTAATGAGAGATTTGCAGGTGGACCCATTCTTCCATGTCCCCTTCTCCCTTAGCACCCCTTTCACACTAATAACCTTTCACATACCCATTTCCCTCTACCTTACAATGAATACACTACCTTTACCCATGGGGCCTATGAACCTGAGGGTCTTAAGTCCTTACTGGACGTGACCCACCCATATTGAGACTGGTGTGACCATGACATATCTGGAACATATTCTTTGAGATTGCACAGCCCCCTCCAATAAACCACTAAATCCCACCTTACTATCTGCAACTGCCCACTGTCACTGTGACCATATCCTTCAAGATACAATGCAATGAGTCCTGTCCCCAGATTTAAGTTTACTGGCCCTTGAAAAGCCCACAGATTACATAGGACCGCTCCCTCTGACTGACTGCACTGCACCCCTCGCCCCCTACCACTGCATTGATGTTGTAACATCATCCCAATGGACCAACAAGAAAGACCTTGACTACTTGTATTTAATTTCCAAGAGTAAACATAACCCTAACTCCCCAGACTTGCACTGAAGAAACCACTTGGCTGACTGTGGACTGGAAATGGCCAAGCCTCTGGACTAGGAGAAAGTGAGGACTGCAGATGCTGGAGATCAGAGTCAAAAATGGCACTGAAAAAGCACAGCAGGTCAGGCAGCACCCAAGGAGCAGGATAGTCGACATTTCAAGCATAAGCCCTTCATCAGAAATGTGGAATTTCCTTCTCCTCGGATGCTGCCTGACTGCTGTGCTTTTCCAGCACCACACTGTATGACTCAAGCCTCTGGACTGACTGGTGGTAGCCGCTGACAGAGGCCATCCTTAAGTTTCACTGTTCTGTTCGAGCACAGGCAGTGTGTTTGCTGCCTAAACTGCTGGCACATGCTGCAGCTCTGACGTTGACGCAGCACCATGCCGTACGGCAACATGTCCATCCCCTTTAGGACTTCTACACATGCTCTTCACTGGTTGCCAAAGCCACGAGCTTCCTGTTCCTCCCTCTGCAGTAAACCACAATCTCTAAACCGAAAGCTTCCTGCCTGTAAGAAAGCAACAGCAATAACCCAAGTGCCACCTGGCTGGCTGTGTCCGCCGACATTACCGTCCATCCAACAAGTGATGCCCAAGCCTGATTGATAACAAACAACCTGACACTGATACATTGCTGTTGCCCAGTTGTGCCATTGGAGAGTCGCAGGAAGACCTTTAGCATTGACCATGGAGGCACAAGATGCAGTTGAAGCATTTCCAAGCAGGGTAAAGAGAAGGAAGACGGCTGATACAGATACAAACTCACCTGGACTTGACACCGAGGAACCAACCCTAACGGTACCCACTCAGCTTTTGGTGCTTGGCCTGGGGAGAGGTTAATCAGGAAGGGGAGGTGGATCGGGTGAATTGTGTAATGACTGAGATGTTTCTGACCACCTAGCGGTGAGCATTTGATCTCACTGTCTATGAAAAGGGGATGTAACTCTGAGAGTTCTCTGCTGCAAGCACCTGGCTTTTGGATCCTTGCCTAATTTAGTTTTCCAGCTGTCCATTATTGTCACCGACCCAGAGAGGAGAAAATCGTGCCAGGAAAAATTTAATCGTGCCTTGATTCAAAAACCCAGGAGCACCAATCCTGAATGTGCTAATCCAAAAGCAAAAGGGAAGAAATTGGAGGCAATGTTAGAGGTCAAGGCATTTTGAAAACCAAACTTTCCCAGTGTTTTGTATTGATGGCAGAGGATCGAGGAAGTAAAAACCTACATTTATCACGAGCTTCAGAAGTCAGTAAGGGAGGGGAGGAGGAATTTCAGGAATTGTCCTTATCTTAAGGGTGTATCACCTAAGTTAATGCTTTCGCGATTTACTTATTGTGAGGAAAGCGAAAGTGCATACTGCAGATGCTTGACATTAGAGTGTGGTGCTGG
This sequence comes from Chiloscyllium plagiosum, assembly GCF_004010195.1. Lineage (NCBI taxonomy): Eukaryota > Metazoa > Chordata > Chondrichthyes > Orectolobiformes > Hemiscylliidae > Chiloscyllium > Chiloscyllium plagiosum. The sequence goes on from NC_057732.1 coordinate 8,165,187, forward strand.
AAAAGCACAGCAGGTCAGAGAGGATCCGAGGAGCAGGAAAATCAACGTTTCGGGCAAAAGCCCTTCATCTGGAATGAGGCTGGGAGCCTCGGCGGGAGGGTGGAGAGATAAATGGGGGGAAATGAGAAAACTGGTGAAATCCACATTGGTGCCATGGGGTTGGAGGGTCCCAAGGTAGAATATGAGGTATTATTCCTTTAGGTGTCAGGTGGTAAGGAAGCAGTGATGGAGGAGGCCTAGGACCTGCATGGGTAGAGTGTTCGGGCACAGGGCGGTGGGATTGATGGATGTGGGTGTCCTGAGGAAGGGTCACTTGACCCTAATTTCTCTCCACCGATGCTGTCATACTTGTTCAGCTCTTCCAGAAATTTCTGTTTTTGTTAGGCCTGAAATATGCCGCGCTAAAGTTATACATGTAAGCACATTGCAGTGAAGAGGCGCCTGGTTTGTGTGAGTGAACAACACAGAAATAATCTTATCACGTCCGGTAGGATGTGGTCACAAAATTCAAGTACATGTATTCAGCAAATTAAAATAAAAATCTCTGGGCCGACATAATGATAAAAGTTTACTTCAGGTTAAAAAAAAAGAATTAAGGCAGAGGCGATTGATGCTAAAAGGAGTATTCTTCTATAACCAGTCCCAGCTGAGTCGGATGAAGACATTGGCAAATTTCTGCAGAAGGTTTTAGCCCTATTTCCTTTCCAGTGTGTGACGTGCTCGGCCAGTCACATGTAACTCAGAGCTGCCAAAAGTTGCTGCTTTGCAACAAGTAACAATAGACAGAGAGAGAGGGAGCGAGCACTGGAAAGGAGGAGGTGTTACATTGCAAACTGCTGGTATGTGTTTCTCCTCAAATATTGCAACTATTTTGCCATTTTAACTCGTTAGAAACATAGTTTTGATTTTAGAACGTGTACATTCCATCCCTCGGTGTTTGTGTTAACTTTGATCCTGTCGATTTAGATGTAATAAAGTTAGTTCCTCCACTCTGGTAACGTGGCAACATTTGTATTCCATTATTCGGGGGGAGAAAACAGCACGGTTTCACTTGCAAGTCTTTGCGTGTCGGAGATACTTCCGAGTCAGACGCCTGCTTTTAGGAGACTGGGGAAGAATAACCAGAAATTCAGGCATGTTCTCAGTGGTGCAAATAAGTTGAGTTGGCGAGATGGATGGTTCCTGTGCTTGGCTGTGTTTATCACCTACTTTTAAACTACTGCGAGCGATTAATCCCGACCCTGGAGTAAGCGACAAGGAAAAACTCAGTTATAGGCGGATTGTTACTTGGAAATAAATCAAGAGAGGGAGGAAAATGCAGAGGCAATATGAGTTAGAAATAATTGTTAAGGTAGTCTTTAAAAACGAGTTTAATAGTAATGAACTCAGCATTAGCTTTTCACTTGAATCACTTTTTTTCTTTAAAAAAAAACCCGTTGATTCCTGCTCATCAATGAGTTTCATTGACCGGAATCATGCATTCTTTTCGTCTTGCACTGCAGGCCATTTTGTGTTTTCTTTGTGCGAGAAATGTGGAATGCGCTGCGTTTATTTCTCAAAATGCGTTTCCAACAGCAAGGGTGCTTTAGCTAGGCCATTGAAAGTTTAATGGGGGAATGTAGCGGTGCAAATGCTGGCTGACCGCCAGCCCACTAATAACAAGTCACACATTAAACAACGCTGAATGTCACCTTGTCCGGGACACATGGGCCGTTTGCTCTTTCATTGAGCCTCATTACCGTTTATGAAGGCGACACCGTACCCAGCAAATTGCTGATGACCCGTCAGTTTTCACCAAATTGTCCAAAGATTCTGACCTAAGTTTTGGAAAATGCAAAGACGAACTCTCAACTGCATTTAGGCACCGAAGTCTGTTTTATTCAGACATTTGACAGAGACCTGGTTTTCAAAATGTTCATACTCTCCCAACTTTCACTGGGATAGCGCCTAGTTTTTAGTGCAGTAAAAGTCCCAAGACACTACGGCATAATCAGATAAATAAAAACAAATAGCATTGACCTACCTTAATAAATATAAGAAATTGAAGGGTAGGATTTTAAACTAGCATCTTTAAAAGGGAAGGGGGAGGCAGTGAGGTTTACCTTGGAGAGGGTTTCCAGAGTTTGAGACCTAGGGCCCTGAAGACCTAGCTAGCTGAAGGAACAAAGAATGGTGGCATTGTACAAGAGGCCACATTTAGAATGTGGAATTATCAACGGGTTGTTGGACCATAGAGCACAGATCAGGAAAGGTGAATATGAGCAAATTTGAGCACAAGGATGAGACATTTAAAATTGATTCCTAGTGCCACAATAAGAGCACAGAATAGGACTATTTGAGACTTGGGTCTAGATTAGAGTGGTGCTGGAAAAGCACAGCAGGTCAGGCAGCGTCCGAGGAGCAGGAAAATTGATGTTTCGAGCAAAAGCCCTTCTCTATTCCTGATGAAGGGCTTTTGCCCAAAACATCAATTTTCCTGCTCCTCGGATGCTGCCTGACCTGCTGTGCTTTTCCAGCATCTGCAGTCCTTGGTTTTTACCTATCTAGAATTAGGGCTGGGCAGCTGTGATTTGGAAGGTGAAGATGATACCCAACATAAAATCAAGGCTTTTTGGACAGCAGTTTAAAAGTCTCATCCCTATGTTCAAATCCCTCCAAGATAGGGGTTCAGAACATTGGACTCAACAGTCAAGAAGGTAATAAACAGGTATTGGGAGGCAGATTTCACTCCCATGAAGAAAAGCAAAATGGTGTGGCTGCTTGGCGTAGAAGTTTAGTAGTTAGCACTGTTGCCAGGGACCCCGGTGCAATTCCAGCCTTGGATAGCTGTCTCTGTGGAGTTTGCACATGCTACCTGTGTCTGTGTGGGTTTCTTCCAGATGCTCAAGTTTCCTCCCATAGTCCAAAGATGGGCAGGTTAGATGGATTAGCCATGCTAAATCGCCCATAGTGTCCAGGGAAGTGTAGGCTAAGTGGATTAGCCATGAGAAATGCAGGGTTACAGCGATAGGGGAGGGTCTGTGTAAACTCAAAGGGTCAAATGGCCTGCTTCCACACTGTAGGGATTATACTTTTTAAAAAAAACTAAAATGAAAATAGAAAGTGCCAATGAAAGTGTCTGGCAAGAACAAAACAGTTAATATTTTGAATCCTGTATAATTCTTCAGATTCATGTGAATCAACACCTCATCTGCCGTCGAGAAGTTGTCATTGTCTTTAACACGTTTGCAGTTTTTTGCTGTGGGTTTGTACTGAGAGACTGACTTTCCTTCAAGGTCATTTTGAATGGAGCTAAGTTTCCATTCCAAAAATGAACAAGCACCCAGTGTTTCTGTCAAAATGTGTGCGGCACAATGAAAACAAGTCCACACTTGTGAAAAGGTTCTTTGATAAACAAATTTGTAGGGAAAATGAAGCAGTTCACCGCGTGGACTGGGGTGTCCAGTTCCAGGGTCAAACCAATAGGATATGAATCACTCCTCTGCAGACTGTTAAGGAGGATCCTGTGTTTAAACAGTTGGGACATTGTCAATTCTGTTGCTAAACCAATACACACACCTATCTCACGGATGGTTTGGTAAACAAGACATACTATTCTAGTGAGTATTTTACAGGCCGGGGGTGGGGTAGATGTACTCTTAAAAGTTGCTTCTGCATTAACAGGCAACCTTTTCCAACATCAGCCCAGCCCAGTGATTCTCAAACACTTTACCCCAGTGTGGCCCCATTTTAAAGCCACAGGCTTCACATAACCAGAGGTAAAACTCGTTAGGATGTGAGCATTGTTCATCAGGGTTTGGGGGGGGGGGTATTTGAATTTGATGGGAAGTGTTTAAACAACAGGATTTCAAAAACACAGACCAATCTTTTCACAGCCTTTAGGCAGCAGTAACCAGGCCTCTGAGATCTGCATGTTAGGCCACACCCCTCTATTAGGAGGAAAAGGAATTCGAGCTTCTCGGTTGTCTGTGCTCGGTCCAAGCTCCACCTTCAGTCATTGACTGTAATGGAGATTGCCGCCCCAAAATTCTACCTAGTTACCCCATAGGGGAGCTGGGTTGGGGGTCACATTACTTGCTGCTTCAGAAGCCCTGGTGTAGCCTAGTCACAGCAATATTTGGCAAATGGCATAAACCCACGTTGTTCTCACAAACGCGTGCAAAAGCACATCTTAGTACAGTTTTCAGTGCTCCCTGTCTTGAGGAGAAAGTAAAACATTAAAAGATTTTGTTACTTTTCCCCAGTCCTCAATATTACACTTATGCAATTTTCTGTTAAACAAATAAAGACTTGCACTTTTCCTAAAACTTTTCATGAGCTCATTCGTGCCCCAAAATACTGTACAGCTACTTTCAAAATGTAGCCACTGTAGTAAAGTAGAGGCCTAACTGTGTGACATCTTTCCTTTTTATGAGGGAATGTTTAGTGACACTGCCTGAAATGGAAGGAATCACCACACATCCCTTTGGGTGAGCAAAATTGGTTTTTTAAAAAAAAACTTCATTATTTTATAATGATGTAGAAATGGCCTGTTAATTCGTGGTTTAGGCTCTGTTGCGAACATCCTTTAGTACAGTAATGATTTATTGTGCTCCAGGCAATTTTCCTGCAGAGGAACTATTCATGTGGTTTATTCTGGTCTCAGTAAAAGTGTTTTCTTCTAAAGCTGGGGGAGATTATTAGCACAGCTAACAAATGCAGTGTAGGGGTAATATCCCTGCCCTTAGACCAGGAGATCTGGGTTCCAGTCCTGTGTACTCCAGAGGTGTGTAATAACAGCTTGATTTGGAAGCTAAAAGCAAGGGCATTTTAGTCAACCCTTTTAAGGACTTAATCGTGTCGTCATAGTCATGCAGCATGGAAACAGACCTTCACTCCAACCAGTCCATGCTGAATATAATCCCAAACTAAACTAGTCCCACCTGCCTGCTCCTGGCCCATTTCCCTCCACATCTTTCCTTGCTGTTGGATGTGGTCATGTTAGAGTCATAGATATGTACAGCACAGAAACAGACCTCTTTGGTCCAATAGTCCCATTTGCCAGCATTTAGCCCATATCCTTCCAAACCCTTCCTATTCATATACCCATCCAGATGTGTTTTAAATATTGCAATTGCACCAGCCTCCACCACTTCCTCCGGCAGCTCATTCCATACAAGCATCACCTTGTGTGGAAAAAGTTCCCCCTTAGGTCCCTTTTATATCTTTCCCCCTCTCACCCAAAACCTATCCCCTCTAGATCTGGACTTGCCCACCCCAGGGAAAAGACCTTGTCTATTTATCCTATCCATGCCCCCCTCATGATTTTATAAACCTCTATAAGGTCACCCCTCAGCCTCCAACACTACAGGGAAAAGAACCTCTCCCTATAGCTCAAACCCTCCAACGCTGGCAACATCCTTGTAAAATTTTTTTCTGAACTTTTCCAGTTTCACAACATCCTTCCTGTAGCAGGCAGACCAGAGTTGATTGCAATACTCCAAAAGTGGCCTAACCAACATTCTATACAGCCTGAACATGACCTCCCAACTCCTATACTCAATGCACTGACCAATTAAGGCAAGTGTTCCCTCATAACTGAAACTCCTCATTGCTGTAACATTGCATTAAACCTCTTTTCTACCTTCTCTCATGCCTTCTCATCTTCCTGGGGATGTAATGCCCAGAAATCCTTCACGGTACTCCATTGGAGAACTAGCGAGTGATTTATAAACTGCAAAGGAGATATTGAAACCACAAGAAAAAATGCTGGAAAATCTCAGCAGGTCTGGCAGCATCTGTAAGGAGAGAAAAGAGCTGACGTTTCGAGTCTAACTGCCACTTTGTAAGTTAGATTCGAAAGTTAATTTGCTTTTATTAAAGGAGATATTGAGTTGCTTGTTCTTCCAGGTTACCATCTACTGCTTGTGATTTTGTAAACTTTCCTTTATAGCTCAAATTCTCCATCCCAGTTCTTTCTGTATCTTTATTAACATGATTGTGAGTGTTATATTTTCATAGTTTCAAGAAAAACAGCTCTTGTTTTTAACTTAGGAAGACAACATGGCGACAGTGCTGGAGAAACTTATCACGCCTGTTTCTCGAGATGGATCTGAAGCCTCAAGAAATAAGGTCACCGTTGTAGGTGTGGGTCAGGTTGGGATGGCGTGTGCTGTTAGCATTCTTTTAAGGGTAAGTTTGATCCCTCATGCCTCTTTGACTTGTACAATTTCTTTTATAGAGTCAATGATTTTCACAGCAATGATCAAAGACAGACATCTGCATTTGATCCGAGAACATCTAGTTTGGAACTGCAAACTAATGCCTATAAATGTATAATAATCAGGCTGAGTAGACTTCCTCCAGGTGTAAAAATTCAGGTCTCAGTATACCAAGTTGTAAGGTCATACAAAACAGGATGAGGCCACTTAATTCATCCTGCGTGTACCAGTTCATTAACATACCTCTCTATTTAGTGCCACAACCCTGTTCTTTCCTCGTGACCTTGCATTTCTTTTAAGAATCTCTGCAGTGTAGAAACAGGCCCTTCAGCCCAACAAACCGACCCACTGAAGAGTAACCCACCCAGACCCTTTTCCCGAACCTATTACTTTATATTTACCCCTAAGTAATGCACCTAACCTACACATCCCTGAACACGTTTTATCAATTTAGCATGGTCGATTCATCTAACCTGCACATCTTTGGATTGTGGGAGGAAACCCACGCAGGCACGGAGAATCTCTGTATGGAGTCACCCAAGGCTGGAATCTTGCAAATTGACAACAGAGCTTGCCAGAACACATTGAACTGAGTAAAAAAAAATCTCATCTTCACTCTGATTCTTTTAGCATGTTATCTTAAATTTAATTCTCTGGATGCTATTCAAACAGCTTCTTGTGAACCTTGCAAATCATTAATAATTAAAACCAGCTTCAGGATTCAGTTGAGGCATCCAGGAAAGGAGTTGGATGTTCCTTTTCAAATAACCAGTGTGCAGGATTATAGCAGGAGAACTGCACAAAGTTAGGTGCTACGTTAGAGATCTGAGGTTGATACAATGGAATGACCTATTTAGTGCTGCAGCAATTCTTCAATTTATTCCCTTCTCTGCTGTAAGGAGAACAAGCCCAGCTCCTCTAGTCTCTCCAGGGAACATAGGTCCTTCAATAATTTCACTTGCACTTACTTTGCTGTAACATTGATCCTTTTAAGTAAAAGCTTCCTGGAAAACCTCACTTTCTCAGAAACTGGCAGTATCTCAGACTGCGTTTTGTTTCTCATTGCACAACTTAGAAGTTTATTTTGAGTGCAGTTGGGATGTAAAATCATCCATTTTAACAAGACCTCACTTCCTTTCTCAGGAACTGACCGATGAGATGGCCTTGGTTGATGTTCTGGAAGACAAACTGAAGGGAGAAATGATGGATCTTCTTCATGGCAGCCTGTTTCTCAAAACTCCAAAGATTTTGGCTGATAAAGGTAACTTGGATTTTCAACATAGGGCACGAAAACAGACCCTTTGGTCTAACTCGTCCATGCCAACCAGATGTTCTCAATTAATCTAGTCTCAATTAATCCAGCATTTGGCCCATATTCCTGTAAGCACTTGCTATTCATATAGTCATCCGAAAGCCTTTTAAATGTTGTAATTGTACCAGCCTCCACCATTTCCTCTGACAGCTCATTCCATACGCGTACCATCCTCTGCGTGAAAAGGTTGCCCTTTAGGTCCCATTTAAGTCTTTTCCCTCTCACCTTAAACCTATAGCATCTCGTTTTGGACTCCCCTACCCTGGGAAAAAGATGTTGGCTGTTCACCCCACCATGCCCCTCATGATTTTATAAGCCTCTATAAGGTCGTCCCCTCAGTTTCCAGTACTCCGGGGGGAAAAAGCCCCAGCCTATTCAATGTCTCCCTATAGCTCAAACCCTCCCGTTCTGGCAACATCCATGTAAATCTTTTCTGTATCCTTTCAAATTTCACAACATCTTTCCTATAGCAGGGAGACCAGACTTAAATGCAAAAGTGGCCTAACCAATGTCCTGTACAGCTGCAATATGACATCCCAACTCCTATATTCAATGTACTGACCAATGAAGGCAGGTGTACCAAATGCTGCCTTCACTATCCTGTTAACCTGCAATTCCGTCCTCAAGGAACCTGCACCCCAAGTACTCTTTGTTTGGCAACACACCCCCAGTATCCTGCTGTTAAGTCCATATCAGTCCTGTCCTGATTTGCCTTTCATAAATGCAATACCTCACATTTATCTAAATTAAACTCCATCTGGCACTCCTCGGCCAATCTGATCAAGGTCCCACTTAACACTTACAAAATTTGGTTTCGTTTGCTTAAGTTCCAACATAGCAAACAAAAGTTTTGAAAGTCAAGTGTATAGAGTGAGAGACTGTTTTATTTTCTACCTGCTGGTTTTATAATTGACCTGTCTTATTTTCCACTCGTTTAGATTATGCAATAACTGCTAATTCTCGAGTCGTGGTTGTTACTGCTGGAGCCCGTCAACAAGAGGGTGAGAGCCGACTGAATCTGGTCCAGAGAAATGTCAACATCTTTAAATTCATCATACCTCAGATTGTAAAGTACAGCCCCAACTGCACACTCATTGTGGTATCCAATCCAGGTAAATATTTAATTTTTAATGATAAATCTATTTCCAAGTCTGGGAACTACACAATCTTTCATGTGAAGGGCTGCATAGCCAATAAAACACACGGTCTTGGTTGCAGTGCAGAGAAAAATGCAGCAGTCAATTTGTATGCCACTAGATTCCATAAACAGCAATGCAATGAGTAGCCAGCTAATCTAATCATTGAGGGCACTGGGAGCAGCTCCACAGCTCTTCAGAATTGTGCTGTGGGAACTTTTACATTCACTTGAGGAAGGGTGGGGGGAGGTACACGGCATTGCTGTAGTGTATCACCTGAAGAAGGCATCCCAAGATATTGCATCATTTCCTCTGTGTCCTGAAATGTAAGCATTCTATGATCTCCTATGTGCAGTTGGATTTGAACTTCCACTTAAAAGGGCAATTGTATTCCTGAGCCAAGGCTGGCATTGGCAACTTAAAACCGGGAGAAATAGGAACAGGAATCATTCATTTGATTTGTTTTTTAATATTTAGTAAAATTAATTTTAATAATTAATATGCCACTTAATTAGATCATGACTAATCTGATTGTGTATTTAATTCACATTCCTGCCCTCCTTCCCACTACAATAACCGTGTGAATTCCTTGTTAATGAATGATCTGTCTCATTTAGCCTTAAATGTGGAAAAAGCACAGCAGATCAGGCAGCATCTGAGGAGCAGGAGAGTCAAGTGTTTTGGGCAGGGCCCTCCAGTACCTCCAAAAATCCCCCGTGAATGGACATCCAGTCCCTCTAAACCTGAATCCCCCATGAACTCAGGGGATCTCCCATCGACTGCCTCCAACCTCGTAGTTTTCCTACCCGGATCTATCTATTTACCCAAGATCCACAAACCTTACTGCCCCATCGACCAACTCTGTTCACTTGCTCCTGCTCCATTGAACTCGTCTCTGCTTATCTTAACTCCGTCCTGAATCCTCTTGTTCCAGAACTATCCACATATGTTCAAGAGACCATCCATGCTTTCCACTTCCTCCATGTCTTTTGATTCCCCAGCCCCCAACACCTCATCTTCACCGTGGACATCCAGTCCCTCTACACTTATATTTCCCATGAGCCTGGTCCTGATGAAAGATCCTGCCTGAAACATCAACTCTCCTGCTCCTCAGGTGCTGCCTGACCTTCTGTGCCATTTCCAGCGCCGGACTCTATCTACTCTGACTCTTCAGCATCTGCAGTCCTCACTGTCTCCTCATTTAGCCCTTCAGCTTATTCAATGATCCAGCTTCCACTGCTCTCTGTGGAAGAGAGTTCCAAAGATCTAACCATTTTAAGGAATCCTCCTTATTGTAAGTGGGGGATTCCTTTATTTTTCAACTATGCTCCTTAATTCTAGATTTCTCCACCAAGCGAAATATTCTCTTGTGAAATACCCTGTCACGTTCCTCAGAATCTTGTATGTTTCAATAAGATCAATCTTCTAAATTCCAGTGAGTGAGAGTTCACCTTGCTCAAGTTTTCCTCATAAGCCAAGCTTATCATCCCAGATGTCATCCTAGTGAACATTCTCTGAGCTGCTTCCATTCCTAGACTAGTATAGCCTTCCTTAAGAAATGTGGCCAAGATTATACTGTGGTGAGAGCACAATTAGAGTGCAATGTCCAGTACAGTTTAGCAAGATTTTTCTACTTTTATGCCCCAGTCTCTTTGCAATAAAGTTCAATATTCCATTCCCTTACAAAATACTTGCTGTATCTGAATGCTGACTGCTTATGTATACGAGACACCCATATTCCTTTATTTGTAGTATTCCGAACTCTTTCCATTTAAATAATATTCTGCTTTTCTGCACATTCTGCTAAGTGGATAAACTTTCTCTTTCCTGCATTATAATCCTTCTGCTTTATATCCCTCTACAGACTCAGTTTACTCCTCACAAGCCTCTGCTTCCTATTTTTGTGTTGTCGGCGAATTCAGTTACATTATGCTCAGTCCCTTCATTCAGGTCATGAATACAAGTCTTAAATAGTTGAGCTGCCAGAATGGAACCTGTGACACTCCATTAGTTTGCCAAGTTGAAGATGACCCATTTGTCTTGAATCTCTTTCCTGCTAGTTGAGTGATACACTATCCATGCTAATGTACTACCCCAACACCATCAGCTCTTGTGCAATAAACTTTTTATGAGACACTTTATCGAATGCCTTTGGAAATCTAAATATATGACATTGATTTTTGCCTTTATCGACCCTGTTTGTTCAACCCTGCAAAAACTCCAATGCACAGTTAAGGTGCACATGGTTTCACAAAACCATATTGCCTCTGTCAGATTTCTAAATATACTGCTACTAGCCTTTGTTAGTAATGGATACCAGCATTTTCCCAATGTTGGACTAACTGGACTATAGTTTTTAGCTTTCTACCTCCTTCATTCCTTGAATACTGCTGTACATTTGTGTTCTCCAAACGTCTGGCACCTTTCCAAACTGAGAAATTCTAAAAAGCTACAACCCACACATTCACAACCACAGCAGCCACAATATTAAACTTTGTTAACCGTAGGGTTTAAGACTGAATGGGTCCTGAATCTTCCCCAGGGGGAGAACATCGGAAGAAATATTTGGAAATTCTGCCTCCTACCAATATCCCCAATTGTGTTTCTACTCCATAAATATTACAACAGCAACCTGACTTCAAAAGCATTTCTTTGGCTATGAGGCACCACCACATCTGGTGCTGATGAGAAGTTATATAAGTGCCTATCTTCTTTCAAAAGGGAATAGCCTGTTCGAACAGCCAGCATATATAATCATATCCACTTGTGATGAAATTCCTTTGGAGCATCAAGCCATAATGCTGTGTTTGCTCTAATTAGAATCAGTTTGAATTTTGAAGTGCTCATGTGTTATTTTTCCTGGGTTCTAGTTGATATTCTAACGTACGTAACGTGGAAGATGAGTGGATTTCCAAAGAATCGTGTGATTGGCAGCGGGTGTAATTTGGATTCTGCTCGATTCCGTTACCTGATGGCTGAGAAACTTGGACTCCATCCATCCAGTTGCCATGGTTGGGTGCTTGGTGAACACGGAGATTCTAGTGGTAAGGCTACATGGTTACGTTTTGTGATACATCATAGAAATCTTTTAGTTTTTAGTTTATATCAAATAAGGTCAGTTTTTTTTCATCTTGTTGGAAGGGCAGTGAAGACCAAGCAGGTTAACCCCTTTCCAGTTGGGTTTGCCCAACTCTTGACTTCCCCAAGTCTTTCTCTCTTGTGAAAACTTCCATACTACAACAAACAAGGGACAAAGGTGGACTACTCTGCCTTTTGAGCCTGCTCTGCCATTCAACTAAAATCACGGATGATCTGCTTTTAACCTCCACCCTGCCTCCATTGTTATCCCATTATTAGTTTGCTAGTAAGCCATCCTTTCAGTACCAATTGGTAGACCCCAGCTGCCAATACCTGATGTTGGTGAGACCACTTCTGGAGTGGGGTGTACAATTTTGGACTCGTTATTTGGAAAAAGAGATATAATTGCTTTGGTAGACTTCAGTCAGGGTTCACTTTGACTCATTCCTGAGATGAAGGGTTTATCTGATGAAGGAAGGTTGGACAGGCTATCTTTATACCTATTGGAGTTTAGAAGCATGAGAGGTGACTTTGAGAGGTCTGGATAGAGTGGGTACCGGAAGGACACTTCTTCTTATTGGAAGACAAAAGCTTGGGGACGTTCTTTAAGGATAAGCGATGAGGAGAGTATTTTTTCTTCAAGGGTCATTTAGTATAGAATTCTTTCCCTGAAGAGTTAGTGGAGCCATTTAAATATATTCAAGGCTGAATTAGTTAGATATTTTTGGATGTGGGAATTACGGGAGGCAAACAGGAAATTGAATCTGAGACCCGAGCCCAGATCACCTCTGATCTTAGGTGGTAGCAGGCTGAATAGCCTATTCCTGCTCCTTATTCCTCTGCTTGCATTTTAGCCCCTTTTGACTGGGGAATTGACCAGAAGCATGTGAGTGAAAGCTGGGAGTCTTTTAAACACTCTGACCAGTTAAAGTCAATGAAATGCACTTTTCCCCTGCTCTGCCTGCCCGCCACGAAACACAAGCGGTCAAATTATATGTGGCTTTAATGTATTTTAACATAATTTTTAAGGACGTTATAAGTGCTTTTGGTATTGCTGTTAACAGTTAATTTCTTCAAAAGCAGAAGACTATAGATGCTGGAAATTTGAAATAAAATCATAATGGTAGAAGTACTCTGGTCTGGAGAGCATCTGTGGAGCTAGACTCAATTAACCCGTCAGATTGAAAACTTTTTTCATTCAATATTTTGTTTTGCAGAAGGCTTGGCGCTTAGGTTATTAACAATGAAGAAATAATCCCTATCTTCATCTTGATTATCAGAAATATTTGGAGAGCGAGTTAGAGGCAACGTGATAGTGTTAAAATCAAATGAAGTTGTGCTGTTGAATGTGACGTGAATATTATATCATTACACTTTTAATATATGCCAGATGCTATAGTTAAGTCGCCAATAGTTAAGTTTGCCAATAGATCTTTATAGCAATATTATAAGAACTGTCCACATTCTGCTCCTTTGCATTTCCAGTTCCCGTTTGGAGTGGTGTCAATGTGGCAGGAGTTGGACTGCAGCAGCTGAGCCCTGATATTGGAACTGCTCAGGACAAGGAGAACTGGAAAGACGTCCACAAAATGGTGGTGGATAGGTATACAACAAAGTCTTTATGCAATGATCAACATTAGACAAAGTTTAAAATGTAGAGGTCAGTGCCTGAGTTTCGATTCTCATCAAAGCCATTATGAGGCTTTTCCAGAAATGAGTCAGGAAACAATAGAGATGGAGAGGGTAAAAGTGTTTAAAGTGCCAAGTTTTAAATGCATCTCAACTAGTAATCTGTTCTCTTAAGCAGTAAGAGTAGGCTATAATAGTTCAGCTAAAAGATGATTAGGTGCTTTATAACATTAACAGATTTATTACTGTTGCAGATGAAGTTCCGTATTTATAAAACAACTATTTTATGATCTTCAGGTGCTCCCAAGCTCATCGCATCTCATTAAAGTATTTTTGAAATATAGTTTATATTGTATTATGGAAAACGAAAGAACAGGAGTAGGCATTCAGCCCCTCAATTCAGTTCCAACAGTTGGGCTGGTCTAGACATTGAACATTTCTTGATATCCATGCCGAACAAAAATCAATAGTTCTTGAAGGAGAAGGTTTCAGGTTTCAGCTAACTTATGTGAAGAAGTGTTTCCTCAGTTTCCCTAGCACTAATTTTAAGCCTTGATTCATGCTTGTTTTAATTCCAGCAATGAAATTTTCGTGTTGCTGGCAAGGTAGTATTTATTGACAGTCTCTTGAACAGAGGACAGTTAAGAATCAACCGTATTGCTGAGAATCTGGAGTGACATGCCATAGTATCAAACAGCGTGAAAACAGATCTGCAGTCTAACTAGACAATGCTGACTATGTTCCCAAACTAATAATCCCACCTGCCTGCGCTTGGCCCATATCCTTTCAAACCTTTCCTATTCATGAACTTATTCAATGTCTTTTAAATGTTATAACTGAATCTGCATCCACCACTTCATCCTTTGGTAATTCATTCCACGCACAAACCACCTCTGGGTGAATCTTTCTCCTGTCACCTTAACAATATGCCCCCTAGTTTTAAACTCCACCACCCTGGGGAAAAGACTCTTGTCATTCACCTTATCTATATAAACCTCATAAGGTCACTGCTCAACCTCCAATGAAAAAGGTCTGTCTTTCCAGTCTACTTTTTGTAACTCAAACCCTTCATTCCCAGCAGCATCTTGGTAAATCTTTTCTGAACCCTCTCCAGTTTAACAATATTATTCCTGTAACAGGACAGCTAGAACTGAACACAGTACTCCACTGTACTGCCTGGTAAGAGGAGCAGATTTCCTTCTCTTAAAGGTGAACTAGATGGACATTTATGACATTCATTACATTGTGACCATTAGCTTCCATTTCATTGAATTCATCATGATGGGATTTGAATCCATGTCCCCACAGCAATTGCCTAGACCTTTTGGATTCCTAGTTCACTGATATTACTATTATACCATCACATCTCCTGATTTTCCCACAATACAGCAGACGAGGTAGGAACATAACAATCCCAGAGAAAAATTTGGCTTTTGGTTAACGATCTGCTTACAAAAATCAACTGTCAAGTTTGTAAAATTGGTAAAGCTGTTGCTGGGGGCTGGGTGAGGGGCCTAAATTAACAGGAGTTACACATTTTAAGCTTGTTACTACTCACATAGAAAGAAAATGATACTTAAAAAGCTCGATTTTAACCTTGGTATGATCACTTCATTAGATGCTGACAGTGCAGCAAACTGCCAATTGGAGCATCATGTTACAAATATAGTCTAACAAGACCCTGGTAACAACAGAGTTGGTGTGAATGCTGTGACAATTAAAATTGGCAAATTTCAGAAATTGTGTCCTCCTAAGTTTAGCTTCAATAGATAAATATTCAATGGGAAGTACCTTTCGTGACAAGCGAAACAGACAGTCTGTGCAATGTTTTATATAGAATGGTGCTGTAAAGCATCAATTTTTCTTGTTTCTTTTGTTAAGAGCACTTTGTGCTAAACATTTTTCACACTTAAAGTTGTGGCGTTAACCTGATGTATAATACCGTGTGTTTTTTTTTTGCTAGTGCTTATGAAGTGATTAAACTGAAAGGATATACTAACTGGGCCATTGGCCTCAGTGTTGCTGAACTGACGGAATCCATTGTGAAGAATCTGAAGCGGATTCACCCAGTATCCACCATGGTAAAGGTATGAGATGTTACCGTATTAAAGATATATTCTGGTTTGTTCCAAATTAGGGATTCTTACAAATACGTAATAGTTAATGTTGGGATTTCAGCACTAACATCTGCACCTAATAGCTGCTGGGCTACTGAAATAAAAATAAAATACTGAAGATGCTAGAGGTTTAAAAAACATTAAAGTGCTGGAAAATTCATCAGATTTGGCGACATCTGTGGGGAGAGAGAAACCAAGTTCATGATCTGAGTTCCATGATTTTTCTTCAGAATGGGAAGAAGAGGTCATGGGGCTCGGTGTTACTTTCTCTCTCCAAATATGTTTTCTCCCAACACTTCCTGTTTGCATTTCAGCAACTAGAACATGTTCTGTTCCTTTGCCGCTGTAGCCTGTAACAATTGCAGCTTTCAGTGAATGTTTTCTTCCTAATCATAAACGATTCCCTGATCCACGCCTCCTTTCCCACAATAGGAGTTCTGTGATTGTTTTGTTTCCATCCTGTGGTTAGCTGCTGAATCAACTAAACTCAATAAATTATGTGTTGCATTTAATCAATTTTAACTTGGTGAACATGAACTTTTCAATGTTGGTAAACTGATAGCAAGAGTAAATTTAAAGGGCTAGATGTCAGAAGTCTCCTGGGTTAGTTACAAATCAAATGAATGCAGAAAAGGAGGATTATTAGTATCAACCGATCGCTCTCGCTCTGTCTGTCTGTCCCCCCCCCTTCTCCCTCTCCTCCTCCATCAGAGACCGGTCATACAAATGCCACATTTGTTTTCAGTCTTGCCATGTGGGCTTTACTGGAAATATGAGATATTGTGCACGTACAGAACTTTTAACTTGAGGATGCAGTTCTTTGATAATTACTTACATCTGAACCTTCTATACTTAAATGAATATAAGTCCAGTCTATGCATCCTGTCCTCGTGATTTACGTTGTTTAGCCCCAATTTTGTTGAATCCGTGCAGCCCCTGTTCCAATACTTATGCATTCTTCCTGAGCTGTGACTCAGGGAATCGAATGCAGTACTCTAAGGTCTAACCGCAGTTTTAGGTACAAGTGTCCCCCACTTTTCAAAAGTTCACTTTACGCCACTTGGCTTTTACGAAAGACCTACATTAATACCTGTTTTCACTAACGGAAAGAAATCCAAAAAGGATTTTCACTTTTAAGAGAAATGGCAAAATGTGAAAATACCGTTCAACTGCTTTCTTTGATTTATGCCATTTTTGGCTTACAAAAGGTTTCGTAGAAGTGCTGTTATTTCAGACAGCAGGGGAAACCCTGTAGTTGCAATGTAACATCTATACTTTTGTATTCCAACCTCCTTGCATTAACATTTCATTAACCTTGGTAAGAATTTTTCCTCCTGTCCAATAGTTTTATTAAATGTACACATTTTACAGGTTTCCATATCGTTTGCTATTAACTGATGTCAGATCAACGTAAATACTTGAGTAATAGTTGAATTATTTTAAAATTACTTTTTAAGGTTAAATTTAAAGGGTTGACTATTATAGGGAAACTACTTTTTGAGGGATTGAAATTCATGCCCATCAAAATTTATACTGTATCATTTAGCGGAAGCCCAATTGCCTCGGGCAACTGTCTATGTGGAGTTTGCACATTCTCCCTGTGTCTGCGTGGGTTTCCTCCGGGTGCTCCAGTTTTGTCCCACAATCCAAAGGTAGGTCAGGTAAATTGTCCATTCTAAATTGTCCGCAGTGTTAGGTGCATTCGTCAGGGGTAGATATAGGGTAGGAGAATGGATCTGGGTAGGTTACTTTTCAGAGGGTCGGTGTGTACTTGTTGGGCTGAAGGACTTGTTTTCATTCTGAAGGGAATCTAGTTGATGTCCTGAATAAAGGAGAAAAGAAACAGATTACGGTAATTTTGAAGACCGGGAGCAGTGTGGCAGACTGGAAAGCTGGAGTGGGAGGTGACGACTAGCTCATTGACTCATAACCTTTGATCTGTTACCTGTGAAGAACTAGGGGTGACTTTTACATGGGATGTATGGAAAATTCCATGGTATTTGACCATAAATAGGGGGTGGACTTTTACATGAGATTGACTATCACTCAAGTATATATTGCAGTAACTAAATAATGTCAATAAATGTGAGCTGCCACATTCTGTAAAATCAGTAAGGTGAACAATAGGCTTATGTTGTCCAATATTTCAACCTTCAACCAGAAGGTTTTGCAGTTGTTTGACATTCTTGATTAAAATTAAGAGTGCAGACTCTGAACATACCTGCAAACAGAGCTCTGTATCATTGCCTGCAGTTTCATTCACCAGGTCCTTCACACATTACACGAGGGCTCTCATTTTCTTTTTAAGTATTTGCTGCACAGATACCCATCCCTCTGTGCTGTGTATCTCTGATAGTGACAGCAACTTCAAAGAAATTGCTTTTGAGTTCCTTAATATACTTTGTAGCTTTATTCATGATCTTGCAGAAGTACTTAAAATTATGAGGGATATAGGTAGAGTTAATGGTAGGTGTCTTTTCCCTAGCATGGGGGACTTCAAGGCTAGGGGGCACATTGTTGAGGTGAGAGGATTTAAAAAAAGACATGAGGGCCAAATTTACTTCAGAGGATGGTTTGTATGTGGCATGAACTTCTTGAGGAAGTGCTGGATGTGGGTACAGTTAGTGTTTAAAGATACTTGGAAAGGACATTAATAGGAAAGGTTTGGAGGGATATAGGCCAAGAGCAGGCGGGTAGAACTAGTTTAGTTTGGGATTATGCTCAGCATGGACGGGTTGGACCAAAGGGTCTGTTTCTGTGGTGTTTGATTCTATGAAGGTTGGGTTAAGTTCCTTTTGAAAGGGTTCATGATTTTGTTCATCATTTCGGCTCAGGATTTTTCTCTTTAAAGAGATTTTGATTAGATTAGATTAAATTCCCTACAGTGTGGAAACAGGCCCTTCGGCCCAACCAGTCCACACCGATCCTCCGAAGAGTAACCTACCCAGACCCTTTTCCCTCTGACTAATGCAACTAACACTATGGGCAATTTAGCATGGCCAATTCACCTGACCTGCACATCTTTGGACTGTGGGCGGAAACTGGAGCACCTGAAGGAAACCCTCACAGACACAGAGAGATTGTGCAAACTCCACACAGTCACCCGAGGATGGAATCGAACCTGGGACCCTGGTGCTGTGACTGTCGCACTGCTCCATCTTTAGTTGGTAAAATTAATACATATTTTAATGGAGTTAGTGCATATGGAAACTGACTTGTGATTGTGCACTGTGTCTTTAACCCCAGGGTATGTATGGCATAGAGAATGAAGTCTTCCTGAGCCTGCCATGTGTACTGAGTGCAGATGGACTAACTGATGTCATCAATCAAACTCTGAAAGATGATGAGGTGGCCCAGCTGAGAAAGAGTGCTGAGACGTTGTGGAAGATTCAGAGGGAACTGAAGGATCTGTAATTTTGAGGCTGACTGCAGTGCTGCTTTCTCCGAAGTTGCAAAGAAACCAATTACAGCAAGATTAGAGTATCTCTGTAAACTCTTATCCATGACTTGTAATGGGTGTATTCTCAAATTTTAACTGACCCAAATTACATGGTTACCGCTTTAAAAAATAAAGTAGAACATGTAAATACACCGATTTGTTTTTTGAAGCAGTTGAAAAAATATTGATGTACTTGTAACAAGTTCTGCTTCTACTGGTATATGAAGGTTCCAATTCATCATGCATGAGAGTGATCGAATCCTTCATTTCACAAAACTTACCTAGTCACAATGTCTAATCATCAGTGAAACGACTAGTGAAGATGATGTTTGGTATACTTTCTTTTACTGGACAGAGCGTTGAGTATAGGAGTTGGGAGGTCATGTTCTGGCTGTTCAGGACATTGGTTAGGCCACTTATGGAATATTGTATGCAATTCTGGTCTCCTGGAGGAAGGATGTTGGGAAACTTGAAAGAGTTCAGAAAAGATTTACAAGGATGTTGCTGGGATTGGAGAATTTGAGCTATAGGAAGAAGGCTGAATCGGCTGGGGCTGTTTCCCCTGGAGCATCAGAGGCTGAGGGATGACCTTAGAGGTTTATAAAATCGTAAGGAGCATTGATAAGGTAAATGGATAAGACAAGGTCTTTTCCCTGGGTTGGGGGATTCCAGAACTAGAGGGCATAGGTTTCGAGTGAGATGGGAACGATTTAAAAGGGACCAAAGAAGAAATTTTTCACGCAGATCGTGATGTTTGTGTGGAATGAGCTACCAGAGGAAGTAGTGGAGACTGGTACAATTACAGCGTTTAAAAGGCATCTGAATGGGTATATGAATAAGAAGGGTTCAAAGGGACATGGGCTAAATGCTGGCAAATGAGACTCGATTAATTTAGAATATCTGATCAGCATGGATTAGTTAGACCAAAGGGTCTGTTTTCATGTTGTACATGTCTAACTCAAACATTGCTACCTCACCCCAGCTAGCAATCAGGTCCAGGTACAAATCATAGATTTGTCATGAAGAAATGCTTCCTAAAACCAGCTGTCTGTAGCTGTGGTCAAATTAACCTAACTCATTGAATTATACAGAATAGAGGCTGGCTGTTTTACTGATTGTGTCTATGCCCTTTGTAAACAAACCAGTCATATTCCCTTATGTTTTCACATAGCCTGACAGGATTCTTTTCAAGTATCTCCAATTTTGTTCTGGAAAATTAAAGTGAATGCATTTTTTTGATCCTTTAAGCTAAGACATAACAAATAGGTGTAGTCTGTTTGGCCCCCAAGCTATGGCTGATCTGGTAACACTTCTCTTGTCCACTTTCCTGCCCTTTCCCCATAATCCTCATTCCCCGATCAAGAATCTATCTATCTCAGCCTTAAATATACATTGCTATCACAGCCCTCTGGGACAAGGAGTTCCAAAGAGAGACAACCCTCTGAGGGGAGTAATTCCTCCTCGTTTCAGTCTTAAATTAGTGCAGCTTAATTTAAATAGTCCATACCAGATTGCAACTCATTCTGTTTGAGAGTCCAGCCAGTTATCTCCGATCTGTGTTTTCTGGCACCAACCCTCCCATGCACTGCGATGTGCCTCTTTATCACTATTGTAATCCCTCATAGTTTAGAACACCTGGATTCGACCTGTCCTTAAATTTATTATCCTAACTTTTAGAAATCACTTACCGCCCCCCCTCCCCAGATTCTCTAGTCTTTCAAAGTAACAAGCCTTTCATTATTAGTAGTGTCTTAAGTCTGCACCCTCTCCAAGTTGTGACTGACCACCGTGAAGTAGAGGGAGTAACTTCTCTAGCCTCTTTTACAGGGATAGTAATTTACCGCCCCCCCTCCCCAGATTCTCTAGTCTTTCAAAGTAACAAGCCTTTCATTATTAGTAGTGTCTTAAGTCTGCACCCTCTCCAAGTTTTGACTGACCACTGTGAAGTAAAGAGAGTAACTTCTCTAGCCTCTTTTACAGGGATAGTAATTTTGCAGATGCATTCATTAAGAGTTGTTACTGAGGCACGTGGCAGTAATTAATGAAGGTATAATTTTATTTAAATTAATGGGAGAATTGCATGTATCCTGTTTGTCTTTAGAAGCAAGGATGATCATGTTAACCATCCTGGCTATTTGATAGGATGCTGAGGGAGCAAGACTGTCCTGGGCCAGGCAGGTTTCTATAGCAAAGCAATCAGGATAGTGTACACTAATGGGTTTCAAACAGGTTATTGGCTTGGGATTTCCAGGCTTTGTGCCTTCTCTCCACTTCTGACATATATTTGCTTTCAAAGGAAGTGCAGAATGTGTTTTGTTTTAACTAGGTGCAGTTATCCTTAAGGACTCCTTAACATGCTCAGTGCTTTTGTATCATTTCAGTGCCTTTCATTTAATTATTCATATGTAGAATACTCGACCAGCATTTATACCAGTCCTTAATGGTCCTTGAAGGTTTTGGTGGTGAACAGTTGTCGCTTGTGCAGTGTAACACTTCAGTTGCCCCAGACTCCATAAGATAGAGGAGCAGAATTAGCCCATTCAGGTCTGCTCCACCAATCGATCATGGGTGATATATTTCTCAACTTCATTTTTATGCCTTCTTTTTGTACCCTTGATAAACTCATTAATCAAAAACATGTCAATCTATCTTTTAGACACTCAATGACTTGACCTCCACAGCCTTCTGTGGCAATGAATTCTACAGATTCACTACTCTCTGGTTGAAGAAACTCCTTATCTCAGATCGAAAGAGTTGTCCTTCACTCTGAGGCTGTGCCCCCAGTTCCTAGTCTCTGCCAATAGTGGAAATATTTTCTCCACCTCCACTCTATCAAGTCCTCTCAGTATTCTGTAAGTTTAAATCAGATTCCTTCTAAACTCTGAAAACAGACTGAGAGACCTCAACTTATCCTCACATGCCAAGTCCTTTAGCTCCAGGATCATTTTTGTAAACCTCTTCTGGAGCTCCTCCAATGCCAGCTCATCCTTCCTTAGATACAGGCCCCAAAACTGCTCATAATATTCTAACTGCAGTCTGACCAGAGTAATATACAGCTTCAGCAGCATGTGTCTGCTCTTGTAGTCCTCAGGAATTGAATGCTAACGTTATGTTTGTCTTCCTAACAGCCAACTGAACCTGCACGTTAATGGAATCCTGAACTCAGACATACAAATTGCTTTGTGCTTTAGATTTCCAAAGTCTCTCCCCGTTTAGAAAACAGTCTACATCTCTTCTTCCTACCAAAGTGCATAACTTCATACTTTCCCACATTGTATTCCATCTGCCACTTCTTTGCTCACTGACTTCACCTGTCCAAGTCCTGCAGCCTCCCCACTTCCTCAACACTACCTGCCCCTCTTCCTATCTTTGTGTCATCTGCAAACTTAGCAAGAATGCCACCAGTTCCTTCATCCAGATCATTAAGATATACAGTAAAATAGTTGTGATTCCAAAAATGACCCCTGTGGAACTCCACTAGTCACCTGCTGTCATCCTTAAAAAGACCCCTTTACCCCCACTCTATGCCTTCTGCCAGTCAACCGATCCTCTAATCCTCTATCCATGTCCCTAACACTGCAGCCTCCTCTGTGACCCCTTGTCAAAGACCTCTGAAAATCTAAATAGATCATGTCCATTACCTTTCCTTCATCTAACTTGCCTGTTACCTCCTCAATGAATTCTAACTGATTTGTAAGGCATGATCTCCCTCATTTCCCAGGGTAAAGATTTACATTTTTCCAACATTGTCTGAAGACCCCCATTCCTTCATCCCCTCCAGAACACGCACATGCACATACCTCTCACCCACCATAGTCACTAATCAGTATCTCTGTTATAATCTCTGGAGGCATGACTAGTATTGGGAATTACTTAAAATCACTGTGGGTATGTGTGTATGTTTGGGATGGAGGTGGTTACAATTATGTATTTAAGAATTGAATAAAAACATGAACTCAAACCCATAAGAGGTGAAGGGGCAAGAGACCTATTCCAATGAGAGGGAAAAAAAAATACTCTAATCCTCTGATTAGGTGGCTCTCAGATACTTAACCAAACAAGAAAATAAACCAAATTCATATTCTGTTATTACAACCTCCTAAAAGAATCAATGGATCAGTCTGTGTTTTTTGATTAATAGACCAGCCGCTGAGCTGAAACTTGATAGCCTTTGAAACTCAGCCAAACATTGCTGTCTTACGAAAGCCTTCCAGTTGTGTTGTCTGAAACTGACAGGACATCCACCATACACTTCCAAGCAGCATTCCTGTCAATCAAGGAGCAGATGCAGGGATTTTCAACTCTTAAAAACAGTTGACTTTCTGAACAGCCATAGCCATCGGTTCATTTAAATTAGCAAACATGGCTGCACAGGCTGTCAGAACATTAGAAAAAAAACGTTTTGAAAGCACTTATGGCAATTTTTCTCCCTTTTAAATCACTGCACTGTATGTCAACACTTAGACAACGGGAATCAATCTCAAGGTCAAATTAGCTTTGCAGGACACATTCCTGTGATGAATCACCGCATCAAAAACGCATCTACCTTAAAAACATCATCTAACAATGATATTTAAAGATGTCAAAACATTTTACACTTCACCTTTAAGAATGATCCTGAATCCTCGCAGTGTTTTTTGACTAGTTAGGGGGTCAAGGGTCATGCGAAGAAGACAGAAAAATGAGGTTGAGACATAAGTCAACCGTGGCACAACAGACTCTAATGGGTTGAATGGCCTAATTCTGGTCCTGTATCTTGTGTCTTGGTGGTCACAAACTTTCCATTTCCCGGGCTCCCAGAACCCACACCAGCACATACACTTTGTGTGCAGTTTTCCTGTGATACACCATTGACACCTCAACCTTGGAAGAGGTGTTTAAGTGGATTTTGTGCGGAAGGTGTTCCCCAACCTACAAAAAGGTAGCACAAAAATAATAAAGTCAGGAAAGCAGTGAAATAACGTACTTTTCCAACCAGAGCAAAATCAAGTTCGGAATTTGGTAATCCACTTTGCATCTCCATTGGAAAATGAAAACCCAGGCCAAGAAATTTAAATTCTTCCCCTGTCCTTCCTGTCAGTGCTTCATACCAATGGTAAACAGTCTTACTTTATGTCCTGCATTGCTAAGGGAAAATAATGGAAAAATTTATCCTTGAATACATTCCTCTCATTTAGACTGTACCTATAACATGGCTGTTTGTATTTGACAAGATACATATTAGATTACTTTACAGTGTGGAAACAGGCCCTTCGGCCCAACAAGTCCACACCGACCCGCCGAAGCGCAACCCACCCATACCCCTACATTTACCCCTTACCTAACACTACGGACAATTTAACATGGCCAATTCACCTGACCTGCACATCTTTGGACTGTGGGAGGAAACCGGAGCACCCAGAGGAAACCCACGCAGACACGGGGGGAATGTGCAAACTCCACACATTCAGTCGCCTGAGGCGGGAATTGAACCCGGGTCTCTGGCGCTGCGAGGCAGCAGTGCTAACCACTGTGCCACCGTGCCGCCCTGCCACCATATTCAACATCACCTCTGGTGGAAAATGTTGGGGATTTTCCATATTCTAAAGAACCAACATCCACTCAATTGTCACGAGAGGCCAACATAATTTGAGTAGAAAATCTGGGGCTTGGTTTTTGCTTTTCCTATGATTGCACCAGTGAATCTATTAGAGAACTGAGCAGAGGACAAAAACAAAAGTTAGTAACACAATTTTTAATGAGCTGAAAAATGTGTTGCTGGAAAAGCGCAGCAGGTCAGGCAGCATCCAAGGAGAGGAGAATCGATGTTTCGGGCATAAGCTCCTTAGATGCTGCCTGACCTGCTGCGCTTTTCCAGCAACACATTTTTCAGTTCTGATCTCCAGCATCTGCAGTCCTCACTTTCTCCACCATGTTTAAGTGGATTTTGTGCGGAAGGTGTTCCCAACCTACAAAAAGGTAGCACAAAAATAATAAAGTCAGGAAAGCAGTGAAATAACGTACTTTTCCAACCAGAGCAAAATCAAGTTCGGAATTTGGTAATCCACTTTGCATCTCCATTGGAAAATGAAAACCCAGGCCAAGAAATTTAAGTTCTTCCCCTGTCCTTCCTGTCAGTGCTTCATACCAATGGTACCGGGTTCAAGTCTCAACTGTTCCAGAGGTATGTAATAACATCTCTGAACAGATTGATTAGAAAAATAGGTCAAAGCTATAAAGACCAATGATCGTTTGAAGGCAGAGTCATTTAAAGATGGAGGGCTCTTTCATTGATTCATGGTAATGTCAGAGAATTCAATGGAAATCAGTACATGACTCGGAAAGCCATTGGCAGTTGTAAACTGAGGCTGTTCCAACATTTGGAAACTGTGGCTAAAAGGCAAAACTCCTTTGGGATGTTATGCTGTGGCTGTACAGGACATTTGTTACGCCACTTTTGGAATAGTCTATTCACTTCTGGTATCCCTGTTATTGGAAAGATGTTGTTAAACTTGAAAGGGTGCAGAAAGGATTTACAAGAATGTTGCTATGGTTGGAGAGTTTGAGCTTTAGGGACAGGCTGACTAGGCTAGGGCTATTTTCCCTGAAGCGCTGGAGCTTGAGGGGTGACCTTATAGAGGTTTATAAAGTTATGAGGGGCATAGATAGGATGAATTGCCAGTGTCCTTTTTCCAGTATAAGGGAGTTAAAAACTAGAGGGCATAGATTTAAGGTAAGAGGGGAAAGATTTAAAAGGGACCTAAGGGGCAACCTTTTCATGCAGAGGGTGGTGCGTGTATGGAATATGCTGCCAGAGGAAGTGGTGGAGGCTGCTCCAAGTACAACATTTGAAAGGCATCTAGATGGGTACATGATAGGAAGGGTTTAGAGGGATATGGGCCGATTGCTGGCAAATGGGACTAGATTAATTTAGGATGTCTGGTTGGCATGGACAAGTTGGACTGTATAGTCTGTTTCCACATTGTACAACTCTGTGACTCTAAGATGTGCACCTCCTCTCTTCTCTGTAGAAATAAGCAATACATTGAACAAATGTTCACTGTTATTATAGAATCCCTACAGTGTGGAAATGGGCCATTTGGCCCAACAAGTCAACACTGAACCTTCAAAGAATATCCCACCCAGACCATTTCCCCTATCCTATTACTCTACATTTACCCCTGACTAATGCACCTAAACCCTGACTTATGCAAAGGAAGAAACAGTAGCAAAAGGATGGCAAAACTGCAGAAGAGATGCATGAGTGAAATGTTAGAGATAGAAAAGTGCTTAGCTAACTGCAATGTATTGAGCTGGAGTTGATTACGGGTTGTAAGGCAGACATTCAGTTGGAGCCGGTGAGCTGCAAATGGAGGGAAGAGCTCTGTTAACTTGGCAGTGTAACAATCAAGAAGGAAGTGAGTTCAATGCCAGCTGAGTGTATTTATGGTGAAAAATACATACATTTGATAACACTTAGTGGCCGAGTACCATTGGCACAAGGATTTGAAGTCAAATTACTTCTGATGCTTATCTGGAAATATTTACTTCCAATGACGTGAAATATTAAATTATTGTAATCTTAATCTTCATGGCTGCTCACTAATCCTTCGGGAAACATAATTAAACATCCTCTTTCGAATCCCCTTTCTGAGTCCTTTCTTTGAGTGTTGAGTACTGAAGAATAGAAGCATGTTGATTCAACTGAGGATCATCTGACAGCGGGACAAAATCATTATGTTTTCTGAACACAGCTAAACGAGAAAGTAGAGAAGAATATTGATGATTTTAATGAAATACCTGAACTTCACCATAAACTCTATTGTGCTGCCTTTTCATCGAACAAATGCATTAATTTTCAGTTCCCAGATATGCACAATGCTGCAAGGTCAAGATTTGTTTTGATCATCTCAGTTGCCCTTGTGAAAGTGATGGTGTCGAATGGTCATTTTGTTGGAAAGCAGCCATCAATTTGCTCATGCCTCTCTATCACAATCTGTTTTTGTGACGTTAATTGAGGAATATATATATTGACCAGGACATTGGAAATAACTCGGCTAGTCATCTTCAAAATGATTCACTAAGGTCATTCACATCCAATCGGGAGGGGAAATTTGGTTTAAAGTCTTCCGTGAAAGACAGCACCTCTAACAAAGCCACACCCTCTCTGCACTGCACTAGATTGTTAGACTAATGGTTAATGGCATGATAGCCTTCATAGCGAGAGGAGTGTAATATAGGAGTAGAGATGTCTTGCTGCAGTTATACAGGCCCTTGGTGAGGCCACACCTTGAGTATCATGTGCAGTTTTAGTCTCTTAGTCTGTGGAAGGACATTCTTGTTAATGAGAGAATCCAGCAAAGGTTCACAAGACTGATTCCCAGGATGGCAGTACTGACATGTGAAGAAAGATTGGACTGACTGGCCTTGTACTCATTGGAATTTAGAAGAATAAGGGGGCACCTTGTAGA
Organism: Chiloscyllium plagiosum; assembly: GCF_004010195.1. NCBI lineage: Eukaryota > Metazoa > Chordata > Chondrichthyes > Orectolobiformes > Hemiscylliidae > Chiloscyllium > Chiloscyllium plagiosum. Next base: position 8,192,548 of record NC_057732.1, read on the forward strand.
AACATGTAAAATTCTGATGGCCCTCGACAGGCTAGATGCGGGAAGGATGTTTCCAATGTTGGGGAAATCCAGAACTAGGGGTCACAGTCGAAGAATAAGGGGTAAGCTATTCAGGACTGAGATGAGGAAGAATTTCTTCACTCAGAGAGTTGTGAACCTGTGGAATTCACCCCCACAAGAAGCTGTTGGGGCCAATTCATTAGACATATTCAAAAGGGAGCTGGAAGTGGCCCTTGCAGCTAAAGGGATCAAGGGGTATGGGGAGAAAGCAGGAATGGGATACTGAGATTGCATGATCAGCCATGATCATATTGAATGGTGAAGCAGGCTTAAAGGCCCAATTGGCCTACTCCTGCACGTGTTTTCTGTGTTTCTATTCTGCTCATATCCTGATGTAGAACATGACCTCACAATCTTTTAGCTTAAGGATGAGAGTGCAACTATCCCATTGAAAAGGAAGTAAATTATTCTAATACACTGCCCTTCATAAACTCCGAATGTCCCTAAATGTCTCACAGTCAATTGAGTACTTTTGAAGTTTACAGTTGGTAGAAATTGGTAGAAATACACAGTCAAATATTAGCAAACAGCAAAGTCCCATTAACAGCGATTACATTATTGCCCAGCTAAACTATTTACAGTGATTGAAGCAGGTTGAATGCACTTGTCAGATTGCACTGATTTCTCTCTGCAGACGGTCTAAACTATTTTTCTGTAAGATTTATTCAGCTATTCCTGTTGCACTCATTATTTTTTCCATCTTAGATCAGCCCTTACAGACTGTGCATTGTCTGATCATTAGTTAGAAATTATATTCTGCAAAAGCCCTTTCTGAAATGTGGGTTCAAGATGGGTGACCATATTTGCCTGTAGTTCCTTTCCTTTAAGGTTGGGCACTGTTCTATCATGTGAAGTTGCCATCAGTACTCAAGTAAAGCTGGTATTTTCCATAAATGTTATTCCAAAACTCAAAATAACAATGAAGAGTTCTTCAATCCAAGGAGCAGAATCAGTTTTGTCACATGATCATGATGTAGTCTAAGTAATACAGTCCAGAATTAGGTATTATTGTGTAATGTTGGATCTCAGCACAAAGCCGAGTAATAGTGCATCTGATACAAATTGCCTGCAATTTTCCTGTCACAGGTACATTATGTGAATAGTCTTTAGCAAAGGAAATTCATAACAAGGGAACACTGACTCTGAGGCACATCTTGTATCAATTGCATGTGCAGTTTCTTGGCAACAAATGTTCCAGGTAGCTTTCCAATATCACATTCACACAGATCCTGCCTTACCATTGAAAGATAATAATCCTGTTAGAGTAGAGGAAATAGGTGCAGCAGTAGGTCATATGACTTCCCACGACTGGCTCATGATTCAATAAGGTAATGGCTAAACCTCTATATTTGCCCTCACTTTCTCACTCTACCCCTTATCCTTGATGGCTTCATTGGTTGCTATCAGTTTTAAATTTACTGATCAACTGAGCATCCATAAATTTCTGGGGTTGAGAATTCCAAATTCTTAGAGTAAAGAAAAATTGCTTCAACTAAATCCTAAATGATTAATTGAAGTTGTTCAGGGCAAAGACAAAAATATTTTGTTCAGTTAAGCTTTCGACTTATGTGAAGACAAGGACAGCTGATGGAATTGAACTGACAAAATCTAATTGAATGGCAGACCAAGCTTAATGCATGAATAGCTCTTGTTATTCCTCTGGCTATGGGTTATAGAGTTATGGAGCCATCATTATGGAAACAGATCCTTCAGTCCAACCAGTCTGTGCCAAACATAATCCCAAACTAAACTAGTCCCACCTACCTTGCTCCTGGCCCAAACCCTCCAAACATTTCCTATTACCCAAATGTCTTTTAAACATTATAATTGTGTCCATATCTACCATTTCCTCAGGAAGTTCATTGCACATGTGAACCATCCTCTGAGTAAAAATCTACCCCTCATGTCTTTTTTGAAATCTCCCTCCTCTCACTTTAAAAATGTGCCCCCTCGTCTTGGGAAATTCCCATCCTAGGGAAAAGACACCTGCCATTAACCATTTCTATACCTCTCATGATTTTATAAATTTCTATAAGGTCACCTCTCAACCTCCTATCTTCCAGTGAGAAAGACGCCAGCTTATCCAGCCATTATAACTCAAACCCTGCATACCTGGCAGCATTCTGGTAAGTCTCTTCTGAACCCTCTCTGGTTTAATAACATACCCTTCTCTTTTCTGCTGCTGTTCACTTGATTTACACAGCCCTGATAGCAGCTGTCAGAGAGAGGTTTTGCAGATTGGAAGGAACATGTCCAAAACTTTATCACATATGTGAGGTCGGAGTACGTGCCCCAGCACAAATCCTGACAAATGTTCCATCACATGTCCTTGAATACACACAGCCCCCCCATTTCTCACAGATGAATGTCAAGCATAGTATTGTGAGAAATGGTATCATTACAAATATAATGAATAGGTACAGTGCTATCATCACCCAACAGAAGGTTATGTATTTTTCTTTATCTGAGTAAAAATCCGGGAAATAGTTCTCAGCCACCAAGGACTAAGGTAACGAAGGATAATACCTATGGAGAATGATGTTTCCAAATGGGAACATGTGGACACTGTAGGTATTCCTAACTAGTTAGAAGGGAGTCCTCTATCCTCCTATCTGTACAAGTGCCCGGCAGAAAGTGAAAAGGGATACCCAGCATGGGATAAGCTGAAACATGACCTCAAAGAAAAGTGATGGGCAGAGGGACGTAATTGGTTAGACAGGACTGAAAAAGTGGTTGACACTGGATAGACAACCAGACCCTTGAAATAAAGGCAAGGGTCAGATTTTTAGATCATTGGGATCATTCTGGGACAGAAAAAACCTGTTCAAAGGGATGGGTTTCACCTGAACTGGGAGGGGACCAATATCTTGGCAGGAAGATTTGCTAATGCTATTTGGGAGCCTTTAAACTGAGAAGTGGTTCGGAGGAGGTTTGGGGGAATCCTAAGTAGTACTGAGAATAGAAAGACAAATGAGGATGGTTCTGAATTTAAAAAGAGCAAGTTAATCAGAAAAGGCAGGCAAGAGCAAGTCAGAGAACAAGGTTACTGTAATGAACTAAACTGTGTTTATTTCAATGCAAGGGGTCTTACAGATAAGGCAAATGAACTCAGGACATGTATGGGAACATGGGACTAGAACATCATAGCTAATACAGAAATATGGCTGAAGGAGGGACTGGATTGACAGTTCAATGTAAGAGTAGGGAACAATGGATGAGTGAAGGTATTGAAGCTCTGGTCAAGAATAAGGAATTATATATTAGGTATAGAAAACTGGGATTGAGTGAATCTCTTGAAGATTATAAGGAGTGTAGGGGCTTTCTTAAGAGGGAAATCTAGAGGGCAAAAATGGGATATGAGATAGCCTTACTGGATGAGGTTCAGGATATTCTAGAGATTCTATAAGTACACTAACAGCAAAAGAGCAACTTGAGAGTGAATAAGGCCCCTGAAAGATCAACAAGTTAATCTACGTGTGGTACCTCAGGAGATGGGAGAGATACTGAACAAATATTTCATGTCAGGTTTTACTGTGGAGAAAAAAATGAAGGCTAGGGAACTTAGGAAATAAATAAAGATGTATTGACAACAGTTTTCATTATAGAAGAGGAAATGCTGGAGGATCTTAAAAAAGGTGGATAAATCTCCAGGATCTGATCCATTGTATATCCGCATTTGTGGGAAGTTTGGGCAGAAATTGCAGGGCCCCTAGGAGAGATATTGTACAGCCACAGGTTAGGTGCCAGAGTTCTGGAGGAAGGTTAATATTGTGCCTTTATTTAAGAAGGGCCATAAGGAAAAGCCTGGGAACTATAGACCTGTGAGTTTGAGATCAGTGGTGACTAAGTTGTTGGAGGGGATTCTGAGATAGGATTTACATGCATTTGGAAAGGCATGGATTGTTTAGGGATAGTCAGCATGGCTTTGTCCATGGGAAATCGTGTATCACAAACTTAGTTGACTTTTTTGAGGACGTAACCAAAAGGATTGATGAGGGCAGAGTGGTAGACGTTACTTACACCGACATAAGTGAAGCCTTTGATACGGTTCCGCATAGTAGACTAATTAGTAAAGTTAGACCACATGGGATTCAGGGAGAGCTTGCCAATTGGATACAAAATTGGCTTGACGGTGGGAGACAGAGGGTGGTGATGGACGGTTGTTTTCCAGACTGGAAGCCTGTGACCAGTGGTGTTCCACAGGAATTGGTGCTGGGTCCACTTTTGTTTGTAATTTATACAAATTATTTGGATGAATTTAGGAGGCATGGTTAGTAGGTTGCGGGTGACACCAAAACTGGTGGCATAGGTGACAGTGAAGTTGGTTATCTAAGATTTCAATTGGATCTTGATCATTGGACCAATGAGCTGAGTAGTGGCAGATGGAATTTAATTTGGATTAATACGAGGTATCGTATTTTGGTAAAAGCAAACAAGGGTAGGACTTGTACAATTGGTGGTAGGGCCCTGGGGAATGTTGCCAAACAGAGAGACCCAGGGGTTCAGGTACATGGTACCTGAAAGTTGCATGGTACTTTGAACGTTGCATCACAGATAGACAGAGTGGTTAAGAAGAGATTTAGCATGCTTGCCTTCAATTCTCAGACCATTGAGTGTAAGAGTTGGGACGTCATGTTGAGGTTGTACAGGACTTTGGCATACAGTGTACACTTCTGGTTGCCCTGCTATAGGAAGGGTATTATTAAATTGGAGAGGGCTCAGAAAAGATTTACCAGGATGTTGCCAAGACTAAAGGATTTGAGTTATAAGGATAGGCTGGGACTTTTTTCAATGGGGCATAGGATGTTGAAGGGTGACCTGAATGAGGGTTATAAAATCATGAGAGGCATGGGTAAGGTGAATAGCAAAGGTCTTTTCCCTGGGGTGGGGGAGTGCAAAACTAGGGGGCATACTTTTAATGTGAGAGGAGAGGTTTAAGAGGGAACAGAGGGGCAATTTTGTCACACAAAGCAGTTCGTGTGGGAGTGGTAGAAGCAAGTACTGTTACAAAGTTTAAAATAAATTTGAACAATTACATGAATAGGAAAGGTTTAGAGGGATATGGTCAAATGCAGGCAAGTGGGACTAGTTTAGTTCGGGAAACTTGGTTAGCATGGACAATTTGGACCAAGAAGGGGACATAGCACCAATCTTCATCAGACAGAACAAGCCCAAAGAAGACCTATCTACAGATGGGTTAAGCAGTAGGGAGCTGCTGTCACCAACATTGACTATGAAGACCAACAATTGCTCTGCACCACCTGTCATTCATCCTCTGGAAACAGTATATTATTTACACTGGTCGTACGTTTACTCTATTTAGTTATGGACTTATTTAAGCAGTTGTTTCTTAATAAGTTACTTTTGAACCACATGTGAGCTAGCCCCTCTTTTTTGAGTAGTCTGGACTCTTAAATTCTAATCTTACAATGTAACTGTAATTTTCTGATATGCTTCCACTGCTTGAGATTATGGCTCGAACCACATAGTGGTATCATTTATTCCTTTAGAACCATCATGTATGTAGATCTGCAATGATCTGATTGTTCTGTGGATAAGATGCCAGGCTGTTGTGCTGTTGAGTTATACAGGCTTAGTAAATGCCGTTTCACTGGCTTATACTTGATGCGCTGATCCAAGCAAGAATTGCAGCAAACTTTTAAAATTGTTCTTAGCCAGTTCTGAATAGGAGCGAAAGCCTAGATTCCTGTTTCTGAGCTGAAAAAACCCTGAAGCAATTCAAAAATCTAATCACTGTCACATCATCCACAAAAGCCTGTAATTCCCTGCATAATCAATACCTTTATCCAAATGTCCAACTGCAGGTTTGTTATCCTGTCATTTCACCCCTATAGGAACAATTGAATTTATGCAATTTTTTGGAGAAATTCAACAGATCTGGCAGCATCTGTGGAGAGAGAAACTGACTCTTCAAATCACTGTAGACAGAGAGGAGGCTGGAAGAACACAACAAGCCAGGCAGTATCAGGAGGTGCAGAAGTCAACGTTTCGGGTGTAACCCTTCTTGAGGATTAGGGGTGGGTGTCAGGGGCGCTGAAGATAAAGGGGGAGGCAGGGGCAAGGTGGTGAAGTGAGGATAGGTGAAGACAGGTAGAGGGTACGACCTGGTTGATCAATGGGAGGGTACCACCTGGTTGTTGGCAGGGAGCAGTGGAAGGGAGGGTGAGGGGCTGGGAGGGCAGTCGGGGGATGGGGGAAGGTAATTTGAAATTGGAGAACTCAATATTGAGTCCTCCGGGCTGTAAGGTGCTATTCCTCCAATAGGAGCTGTGGGTTGTTTTGGCAGTGGAGGAGGCCAAGGATGGTCATTTTGGAAAGGGAGTGGTTGGGGGAATTGAAATGGGCAATGACTGGGAGATCATTGGGCTCTTCGTAGATGCTGCCTGACATCTTGTGTTTCTTCAGCATTTCTGTTGTTATTCCAGATTTCTAGAACCCACAGTTCCTTGTGATTTCTGTTAGTTTTTGGGTTTAGTGCTCTTCACACAAAGAGAAGTTCAATCACTGGCAAGACATCCAATGATACAAAATGTAGGCTGATCTAACTGCTTCTAATTTGCACATGAGGTTACAGAATATTGTTGAAAGTTCTTTCTTTGATATCTATCTGATATCCTGGCAAGAACAGACTGGAAAGAAGACTGTGAAGTGCATTAGCCAAGTCAAAACTAACCACACACAAAAATCAATGTGCAGACAGATGTCAGGTTCATAAACTCAAACAAAGAGTGTATTAAGAAAGGAGAGGATCAAATATGAAGGTAGGCTAGCCAGTAATATTAGAAATAATAGTAAAAGTTTCTTTCAGTACATAAAAACAAACGGACAGGCAAAAGTAGACATTGGGCCACTTCAAACTGATGCAGGAAGCCTAGTGATGGGAGATAAGGAAATAGCAGGAGAACTTAACAAGTACTTTGCATCAGTTTTCACAGTGGAAGACATGAGCAATATCCCAAAAATTAAAGGGTGTCACAGGGCTGAGTTGAGTATGGTTGCCATTACGAAAGAGAGAGTGCTAGAAAAGTTAAAAAGTCTTAAAATTGATAAATCTCCTGGCCCCGATGGGATACACCCTAGAGTTCTGAGAGAGGTGGCTGAGGAAATAGCAGAGGCATTGGTTGAGATCTTTCAAGAGTCACTGGAGTCAGGAAAGGTCCCGGATGATTGGAAGATGGCTGTTGTAACCCCCTTGTTCAAGAAAGGATCAAGACAAAAGATGGAAAATTATAGGCCAATCAGCTTAACCTCGGTTGTTGGTAAAATTCTAGAATCCATCATTAAGGATGAGGTTTCTAAATTCTTGGAAGAGCAGAGTCTGATTAGAACAAGTCAACATGGAGTTAGTAAAGGGAGGACAGGCCTGACAAACCTGTTGGAATTTTTTGAAGAGGTAACAAGTAGGTTAGACCAGGGAAACCCAGTGGATGTGATCTATCTAGACTTTCAAAAGGCCTTTGATAAGGTGCCACACGGGAGGCTGCTGAGCAAGGTGAGGGCCCATGGTGTTCGAGGTGAGCAGCTGGGATGGATTGAGGATTGGCTGTCTAACAGAAGGCAGAGAGGTGGGATAAAAGGTCCTTTATCAGAATGGCAGCCGGTGACGAGCGGTGTCCCGCAGGGTTCGGTGCTGGGGCCACAGCTGTTCGCAATATATATTAATGATTTGGATGAGGGAACCGGGGGAATTCTAGCAAAGTTTGCCGATGATACGAAGTTAGGTGAACAGG
>NC_057732.1:8200828-8209280 GCF_004010195.1 Chiloscyllium plagiosum
TTCTACAACTCAATGAAGTCCAGTTGAAGGCCGAGATTGATAGATTCTTGTTGTCTAGAGGAATTAAGGGCTACGGGGAGAACGCTGGTAAGTGGAGCTGAAATGCGCATCAGCCATGATTGAATGGCGGAGTGGACTCGATGGGCCGAATGGCCTTACTTCCACTCCTATGTCTTATGGTCTTATGGTCTAACAAGTTTAGCTATTCCTGCAACATTACAACAAAGATTTGGAAACTTAGGAGCAAAGAACTGAAACAAGAAACTATTGAGTCATTGGGAAATCAATAACAGAAATGCTTACATAAATGTTTGAGCCTATCAATAGAGTGTTTAGCACTGCATCATGATAAACAGGACATTTAAAAAACTTTGTGTCCCAGGATTTCACTGTTAGTAAGATAGACGTAGGACTTGAGGAATATATACAATTAAGTCAAGAGAAGAGTAAATTATTGTCATTCAGCACTTCTCTAGGCAGCTACACTATGAACAGAAAGGTTGTTTTCTTCCTGTTTTGAAACCTGTTCACTTTCTGATGATATCTTTCTGAGGGTTATCTTTCTCCCTGCTGGTGGTGGCTGGAAGACTTTCTCATTTGGATAATGCACTAGGGCTGAGATCTGAGGTGAGCTGCTCATTTTCACAACAGAGGTAACTGAGGAACACATTGTAACTGTTAGTGTTTTCTCTTCCCCAGGGCCAGATATCTGCTCCATACAGGCACGAAGGTAACTTAATGATATCCTAGAGTCCTGTCACCTTTCCATCTCCACCCACAATTCTGGTCAGGAAGGCTCAATCTCCACTTTCTCACCCTAGTGCAATTGAAGGCAGCATGGTGGCTCAGTGGGTCACACTGCTACCAGATAGTGTCAGGGACCCAGGTTCAATTCCACCCTCGGGTGACTGTCTGCGTGGAGTTGTACATTCTCCCCATGTCTGTGTGGGTTTCCTCTGGGTGGTCTGGTTCCCTCCCACATTCCAAAGATGTGCAGGTTTGGTGGATTGACTATGCTAAGTTGCCCATAGTGTACAGGGATGTGCAGACTAGGTGGATGAGCCATGGGAAATATAGGGTTGCCACAACTTGTGTCTGGGTGGAATGCTGTTCAGAGGGTCAATGTGGACTTGATGGGCTGAATGGCCTACTTCCACACTGGAATTCTATGAGGACTTTGTGTGGTCAATAAATAACCACTATAAGGCCAATTTCTGCCTGGGGCTGCAATAATTTCAGTTCTCTCACTGAGCAGACTATCAATTGGGGTAGGTACAGCAATAGCCAAAGGGAGCCAATACTCTTGCCTTTTTTTCCACCCTCATGACCCCACAAGAACCAGCCCCACTCCCAACTGCACTCACCTGTTCCACACTCACTCCTTCGTCCTCAGAATCTAGAGGTGTCGACCAATGGGAATTCTTCAATCCAGATGCTAATCCCAATACATAACCAGCCAGTGGTCAACTAGTTGGGCTGATTGCTGGAAGATCTGGCAGGCTTTCAGATCCTAACAGGTCACAGACTTCTGCTTGCTAACCTAGCCCACGTTTGGACTTAATCATTCTCAGAACCTGCTGAATATGAGCATAGACCTGCACTGCACTGCTCAAGCCACAGTGCTTAGGGGGACGAGGAATCTTGTGCTCACTCCAGGTGCCCCTTCCTTCTCAAGGAGACAAGGCAGTGTTAGTAGACATCCAGCCAGATTTGTTGTTTTAGCCGCAGCTTCCACAGTGCTGTTGCTGAACACAGGAGCTGCCAGCCTCTGATTGATTGGCAGATTTCCATAGCTCAGATGGGTTCTTGCATCAGAGTAGGTCATGCCACGATCTGATTGGTTTGTAGTTTTCCAGGCCTCCTGAAAAGAGGCTGCTCAAGACCCCAGACGCACCAAACAAGATTCTGTCCCTGGAGAGTCAGGCCTTGAACCCTAATCTGACTGAATACTTCAATCATCGTTGCAAATTCGGAACTTAACAATATAGACATTGTATATCAGTAACCCTTATTTTATCTCAGATTACAGTTCTTAATTACTGAGAATATTGCAGCAATAAAACAATAAAACAGGCAGCTGAATGAGCATTAACATATCAAGTAGCTGTCGGTGAGGGTTACAGAAAACCCTCAAAGTAAACTTGTTAGACACCCACAGCTGAATATTCCATTGAATCCTGCTGGAAGAATATGGATTCGAAAGTCCTTGGTCTGTCTCCCAACCCATAACATCATTAGAGATCCAGGTAAACCTTGTACCTTTATATCTATGTAGGTGTCTGTTTTGGAGATGCCGGTGTTGGACTGGGGTGTACAAAGTTAAAAATCGCACAACACCAGGTTATAGTCTAACAGGTTTAATTGGAAGCACTAGCTTTCGGAGCGCTGCTCTTTCAACCCCCTGATGAAGGTGTCTGTTGTTGATGTGACTGGCTGAGCTGTGAAGCTCAGTTCTGAAGCCGAGTCAAACTAGACTTGAAATTAAATTAGATTAGATTCCCTACAGTGTGGAAACAGGCCCTTTGGTCCAACAAGTCCACACCAACCCTCCAAAGAGCAACCCACCCAGACCCATTCCACTACATTCACCCCTGACTAATGTACCTAACACTACGGGCATTTTAGCACGGCCAATTCACCTAACCTTCACATCTGTGGACTGTGGGAGGAAACCGGAGCACCCAGAGGAAACCCACGCAGACACGGGGAGAACGTGCAAACTCCACACCAACAGTTGCTTGAGGCGAGAATTGAATCCGGGTCTCAGGCACTGTGAGGCAGCAGTGCTAACCACTGAACCATCATGCCGTCTACAATGTTAACTCTATTCCTTTCTCCACAAATGATGGCATTCCTGCTGGGTTTCTACAGCCTTGTCTGTCTTCATTTTGGACACTGACCTGTCTTAATTCCACTGATCTCAACTGGACAGGAGATGGTTGCTCCTCAATGCCAGTTTTATTCCCATCAGGCAAGTTGAAAATCTGTTTCATTGTCATCAGGTGAGAAACAAAAATCGGTGAGAATCTGTAATAAAACAATAGAATGGAATTCCCTACTAAAGGAAAATTTAAGGTAAATGGCAGTACTACATTTAAGATGATAGTAGATAAAGGTTTAAGGGAGAGATGATTGATAGACATAATAATGGAGTTAGATGAAGAGTGGGAGGAGATTCATGTGAAATGTAACCTTAATGGAATAACTCCTGAGAGGCCGGTAGCCTGATACTAAGCTCCCCTTTCTTTACACATGGAGAATCCTTGACATTGATCCCGCTCCCTCAGAGCCAACTGTCAGAGCGAACCTCTGACACTCCCATTTATATCTGTCAGCCAAGGTTCTCTGATTGGACCAGATTAACAGCCCCAATCAGGGAACTCACATTCTATGAAGTTCACCTGGTTGACTTCATTACCATCACTACACTTAACCTGGCTGATATTGTGAAGAGATTGGGTGTTCTATATTGCTTAGAGAGACGTTGATGGAGTGTAATATCTTTTTTAAGATTATGGTTAAATCAACGCTCTGAACTATTTCTACAATTAGACTTAGTATGAGGTCGATTACTATTTACATATTTTAGTGGTAACCCTTTAATCGCAGCATTGGCCAAATCACTTGATTCTGTGTTGTGCATTCTAATGACAACCGCAAAACTATGGGGACTATACAATATAGACTATACAATATAATGGGAAGAACAGCTGCAGATTTACATTTCTAAATTAGTAATGTCTCAAAGCAGCTGGTATACAACCTATTGATGAATTGCAATGATTTTAGGCAAATTCAATAGAAATTATGATAATATTACACTAGAATTTAGAACTGATTAGTTCTCTTTGGTGTAACGTTAGCCCATTAAGGATTATTACAACCTCCATGACTGATAACAGCATTCCAGTTTCATCTTAATATTCCTTGAAGCTATTTGCATGTTACAAGAGCAGAAGAGATTAGTTTGAAAACACTTTTTCACAATGTTATTAAAAGATGGAATTTTTACCACAAATGTTTACTGAGGGAAAGACAGTAATAGCACCTAAGAGAGAATTGGATACATATTTGTAAACAAAGGACCTTATATGGCATTGGGAACTGGGATTTGAATATATTATTGCAATTGAGAGCTCTCACCAAAACAATGGGCTGAATGGGCCCCTGTTGTAAATTTTAATATTCCAAAGGTTTTGAGGTTATCAGAATAATGCAATTCATTAAAATTGCAAAAGATTAGTTCTCATTGAACAAATTCAGTCTATGATAGATATTGTCAGGCTTGTTTTCTCCATTCTTAGTGCGCGTGGTATTAATTAATGTTATGTTTATTTAATAGGCGTCCCTTATGATGAGTAAATTAATAAATGTAGATTCATTGTGATTGCTTTTATTCTATTTATCATTCAATATTCTGCATCAGCCAACCAGCTAATGGACTCAGCAAAGACTTATTTAAACTAGACAAATGTCAACAAACTCATTACCAGCATGTGAAATATTTAAAAACAGGCAAAATGTGAAGTTTGCTTCTAATGTCCACAATTGTTGCTGGGGTATATCATTTACGGATATATTGAACTTTTAAGGGAATATCACATTGATTGAGAAATGGTCATATTTCAGGCCTAATAGATAACATGTCCCATTTTTCAAAACAAAATGTGATCAAAGCCAGTGTACAATTTAATGGAACTAACGAAAAGCCCTTCACAGGTAGTAATAGAACTAGAGCCTGTGTATACAGGAGACCTTTCAGAGATCTACTTCCTTTAAGCAAGTTACCCTGGCAACTGTGGCAGAAGTGTATCCTTTTGTATCTTGGTGCAATAGCTGATTCTCCATTGCAATCTCTGTTGTTCAGATCCGAGCTGTCAGCACTGCAAATTGATGGAGAATTTCTTTTGATCTTTATTTGAGCCTTTTCCAAAACTGAGTAATTCTCCCTTGTAATCAATTACTTTCAATTCCAAACTATATCACATCAGAAGACACTGTGTTGCACCGTTTGATGTTTAGACTTTCTCCTATAAGAAGCTGATTTCCTTTGTATTGAAGTGAAAAAAGTGCTAATAGTGCGTTAATATAAAGCAACTTTTTGCATCAGTTCTAATGGACCAATTATCATCTACTGTCCCTTCACAAAAATTGTTGCGGGAGTTAACTGCTGTAAAACACATTAATGCTTGGAATTGCTTTTAAAGCATCATTTAATATAAAGTGCATAAACTTACTCAGAATCTGTTTTAATTTTACCTTGAGCTACTTCTGCACAATGGAACTTGGCATTAAGAAGGAGCACTTGCATTTACGTGAACATTTCCTTGACCTTGGAAGAGCACAATGCCATTTTAAGGCAATGAGTTGCTGTTGATTAAAGTCACTGTTGTCATGTGGGAAACCAATTTGAAAGGTCCATCAAACTGCAATGGGAGAAATGAGCAGATAATTTATTTTTCAGTGGTGCTGGTTGAGTGATAAATGGCCTGAACACCAGGAGAATCGCTTTTCCTTCCCTCACTTTTTTTGAATTATGTTGCATTTATCTGAGAGGCCAGTCAGGGCATAGAAAGCACCAGATGCATCCTATAGAATTCAATTAGCAGACTAATTAGGACACTGCTTACAGACCTGGTCAAAAGCAGAACATTCTCATGAATGCAGCAGTAGACTGAGTTGTAGCCATGAATCTTTCTTTTAATGATGAGATGCCTGAACATTGATGTAGGCCCAGGACATTCAAAGGATAGAGGATGGACATTAATGATTCAATCTGACCTAAGGTAATGTTCCTAAGATTGACAACCAGGACTCATCAGGACCCTTTGCATTAGAAAGCCACTGAATTCACACCTTCAGTTGTCGTCTGACTTGTATGTCTGTTTTAAAAAGTACACGTTGCACTTAAAAGTTCAATATATCCGTAAATAGTTTAGGCTTATGATCCTCCACAAAATGAATTCTCATTCTCAGAAAGAAAATAACCAAGAAACCCATGCATTTATTCACCTTTAAGTCTCTTTAAGTTCTAGACAGGGAGGTTTTCTGAAGGAATTACTGGGAAAGTGATGGGGAACTGGAACCTCAGGGAAGATTGCCTCACTTCCCAATCCTCACTGGTTATGTTCGGAGCAGTTGCACAGCTAGTTCCATAGCTCTGAGTAAGATGAGTTAACCAGCACAAGGTTTGAGAGCATTTGTAAGGCTCTGCAATACATCCAGTCTCAGTTCCTCAGAGGGTTTGAGACCCGTTTCTCAAGTAAGACTCCAAGCGCATATGTGTGTACACAGCTACATTATGGCTTTGCTGTTGACTGCAACAAATTGTCAAACTTTCAGGTGATGTCAGTCTGTATGGATGCCAGAAATTGAACCAGTGTGTTCATTATTTAGAAATGGAGCCTGGATTTAGTTGAATTTAGGCATTAGGCTGTGAGTCAGCAGCAGAAAACCAAACTGACATGATTCCTGGAAAAGTGAAATTGTATTATCAAAGGGTTCACCTGATCTGATTCTGCCTTACAGAAAACTTTAAGAACTGCAGCTGCTTGGGAGTTTCTGCTATGTTTTTACTAATGGATTTGGTTGGTCAAGTTCTGCTTTAACATGACTCTATTGGGCCATAGGGAATAGTGCTTTTCTCTGAGGGTTGTGTGACTTTATGGAGCTCTGCACCTCATGGTGGTGAAAGTGGAGCGGCAGAGTGAAGTGGATCATTGAATATATTTCAGAAAGAGATATATTTCATGTCAGGCAAAGGAATCAAAAGATTTTGGATGGAGATGGGAAGGTGGAATTTGAAACACAAACAGATCATTCACGATCTTATTGAATGCTAGCACAGGCTCGAGGGGCTGAAAGGTCTACTTCTGCTTCTATTTTGTATGAGCACATTTCCATTTCCCAGCAGTGTGAGTGAATTTTAAATTGTGTGATTGAGGAACAAACTCCAACAGAAAAAACAGCCATTCTGGGTCTTAAGCCTTTCCACAAAAGTTAACAGATTGTGGCCAATATGGACTGTCGCCTCCCAGTACCTATTATGGACAAATATGTCAAAATGTTTGAGAGACAGTGCTATAGTGAGAGGTTCCTTCTGTACTAAGCTTGTTTAGCTTTCTGGAGGAATAACTAAGCCATCTCTCTTTATCCCAGCTTCACCCACTAGAGGTGGACAGCTTCCAATGTCACTCCCATCGATGGCTATTTTCGAAGCTTGGTTAAAGTTTTGGAAGCTGACTCAGGCTCTCCCATTAAAATGGGCTTCAAAAGCTATCTACCATTTTGGAGTCCAAAAGAGCTTTTTTTTTCAGTTGTTTTTATTTTGAATTGAATTAGGTTTATTGTTAAACATCAACCTGAGTACAGTGAAAAGTTTACAAGTTGCCACTTACTGTATCATTTTTTGGTACAAAGGTACCTAGGTACAGAATCTGAGGTACAAAGTGGAAGAAATAAGGGAAACAAAATTAAAAAGTTAAATATTACAATCCTTTTTACTTACAAGTAGAAAATCGAAACACAGTTAACTGTTCAACACCACAGTCCATGAGCACCTAGCCATGCAAGGCTTGCACTCCTCACAAGGGGTTGGTCTGCAATAATCTTGAAACACAATGAACAGCCTCATCAAGTCCTCCTGTTGTTCTGCACCGAGGTGAGTGAACAGTAAGTTTGGGTTTGCTCGTGTCTCTGTATTGATTAAACAAATAGTTAGGGGTTCAATGTAGGCCTCCTCCATGTCTCCCTCCAATTGATCTCCACTGCTACCCTCGTCCTCTAGGTCGGTGATACTGAGACACACACGCCTACCCCTTCGTGATACCATGAATTTGATAGTTTACTTCCAGGAATTCCTTTGTTACTCTTTCTGGGCCATTGAACTGAGCTTTAAAGGGTTAACCGAGTATTGATATGAGCATTCCTCCTCCTCCTCCTCCTCCCCCCACCCTGCCCTTTTTCTACTTTTGGTCTTCTCAAAGGCCACTGAGTTCAATAACCTTTGACTCCTCCAGGTCTTTAACAAGGAGCAGGTCAATCCCATTCACAAGCAGTGGGGTCATCTCCCAGAGTCACTGCACCATACACAAGGTCAAAAGGGACAGGGCAAAAGGAACCTTCCATCAATCCCTTTTACTAGCACCTTTGCACTTACGCACCCACTGGTGGGAACATCATATCCTTTTCCAGCAATAGAGTTTTGCTGGCCCTTAATATCACTCCAGGCTTGCTCACTTCACCCTGGGGAAATGTAGCCACCCTATTTTGGATACAAAATCCTGATAGAGTCATAGAGTCACACAGATGTACAGCATGGAAACAGACCCTTCAGTCCAACCCATCCATGCCAACCAGATATCCCAACCCCATCTAGTCCCACCTGCCAGCACCCGGCCCATATCCCTCCAAACCCTTCCTATTCATATACCCATCCAAATGCCTCTTAAAT
>NC_057732.1:8210152-8277944 GCF_004010195.1 Chiloscyllium plagiosum
TGAGCCATGATTTCCCACGCACAAAGCCATGTTGACTATCCCGAATCAGTCCTTGCCTTTCCAAATACATGTACACCCTGTCCCTCAGGATTCCCTCCAACAACTTGCCCACCACCGAGGTCAGGCTCACTGGTCTATAGTTCCCTGGCTTGTCTTTACTGCCCTTCTTAAACAGTGGCACCACGTTTGCCAACCTCCAGTCTTCCAGCACCTCACTTGTGACTATGATTCACCTCAGCCACACTCTTAGCTGTTCCTTTACAAGAATTCACAGCTGTAGTGAGAACCATAGCCTAGTTTGTTATGCTGTCTGACTGACTCCCATTCTCTGTAACTAGACATCCCTCCTATCTTAAAATTCCAACCTCCTAGCAAAAGAAACCAAAATTCTATTTGCTTTCTCAATTACTTGTTGCACCTGCATACTAACCTTTTTGTGTTTCATGCAGAAGAACACTCAGGTCCCTCTGAACTGAAATCTTTTGGAGTCTATTTCTCTATATAAATAATAATCAACCTTTTGATTCTTTCTACTAAAGTGTGGAGATGCTGGTGTTGGACTGGGGTGGATAAGATCAGAAGTCACATGACACCAGGTTATAGTCCACCAGGTTTATTTGAAATCACAAGCTTTCAGAACGCTGCTTCAAATTTCACCTGACTGATGAAAAATGTTGATTTAAATGACCTGTCGTTTCCTCATATTAATTACCCAGTTGCACCCCCAAAAGATTTCATATTTATTTTAGCTACTCTCATTCTTTTTATATGCCCACAGAAGCTTTTGCTGTTTGTTTTTATATTTCATGCCAATTTACTTTGTAATGAATTATATCTCTGTTTATTAGTCCACTGCTGATTCCTAAAAGAAGCCTTTGGCCTACCATTTGTTTCTGCCAGGTTCTATGCTTCAGTTTTTAGTTACATGCTCTCTTTGGACATTTTAGTTAACAACATTAATGGGTTGTTCATGTTTCGTCAAGTCCCTCTTTTTTACCAAACTACATTTTTGATGAGCATAGTGAAATATCTGCCTAAATGTTTTCCATTTCACATTATCTGAATTTCTTCATTATCTTTATCCCCAGCCCTCTTTAGAAAGCTCTTTCTTCTTACCTCTGTAATTATCTTTATTTAAGTTAAAAACATTGGCTTCACACCCAAGATGCTGTCACTCAATCTGAACTTGAAATTCTTCAATGTTGTGATCACTACCTCCTAGAAGATCCTTAATTATGAGACTTCCTTAATCATTAATCATTTATCATCACACATTACTAGATGTAAAAGGCCTGTTCCCAGGTAGGTTCTACAACAGAGTGTTCTAAGAAACAATCCTTGATACACTCTACAAATATATCTTGCATGTTAACCTTTCCAACCTGATTTGTTCGATATGAGGATTAAAATCACACATGACAACCATAACATAACATACCTATAGAAAGCCTTAGGGTTTTCCCTAATCCTACCGACTAAGGACCTTTCATGTCCCCTCCTTGCTGCTCTTAGCTGCTCTTAGATTTGTTCGATATGAGGATTAAAATCACACATGACAACCATAACACCCTTCTTACACACTTCCATTATTTCCCAATTTACACTTTATAGTTCAGTGAGGGGTCCTTTAGGTGTTTCATAGCAATAGAAGCAAGAGTAGGCCATTTGGCCCATTGAGCCTGCTTCACGATTCTTTAAAATCCTGGCTGGTCTATCTATTGTCTCAGCTCCTCCTATATGCATTGTCCCCATAACCCTTAATTCTCCTCCCATGCAAAAACAATCCAACTGTGTCTTGAATATATTTAATGAAGCTGCCTCTACTGCTTCCTTGGGCAGAGGATTCCATAGGTTCCCTACTCTCTGGGAAAAGCAGTTCCTCCTTATCTCTGTCCTAAATCTACTCCCCCTAATCTTGAGGCAATGACCCTTAGTCATAGTCTCACCCACCGGTGGAAACAACTTGCCTGCCTCTATCTTATCTGTCCTTTTCATAATTTTACGTGTTTCTGTAAGATCCCCTCTCATTCTTCTAAATTCTAGCAAGTACAGTCCCAGGTGGCTCAACCTTTCTTCATAGGGTGACCCCCCTCATCTCCAGAATCAACCTCCTCTGCACCCCTTCCAAAGCCAGTATATCCTTCATCAGGTAAGGAAACCAGAACTGTTCATAGTACTCCAGGTGCAGCTGTGCCAACACCTTGTACAATCACAGCAGAACCTCCCTGATCTTCAATTCAATCCTTCTAGCAATGAAAGCTAATATTCTGTTTGCCTTCCTGATTACCTGTTGCACCTGCAAATCAACTTTTGGCAATTCATGTATGAGCACTCATAAGTCTGTCTGCACAACAGCATGCTGCAATCTTTCACCATTTAAATAATATTCTCACCTACTGTTTTTACTTCCAAAGTGGATAACCCCATATTTACCAACATTGTACTCCATCTGCCACACCCTTACCCACTCACTTAACCTCTCTAAATTTCTCTACAGACCCTCCACATCCTTTACAGTTTGCCATTCCTCTCAATTTAGTGTAATCAGCAAAGTTGGATATGTTACATCCAGTCTCCTCTTCCAAATCCTGTATATATATCATGAACAGTTGTGGGCCCAACACTGGTCCTTGTAAGCACCCTGCTCACCACTGATCTCCAACCAGAGAAACACCCATTTATCCCAACTCACTGCTTTCTATTGGTTAACCAGTCCTCTATCCATGCTAGTACATTCCCCGCAACGCCATACGTTCTTACTTTATGGGTGAGTCTTTTATGCAGCACCTTATCAAATGCCTTCTGGAAATCCAAGTATATAACATCCATCTGTTCTTCTCCATCCACCATGCTTGTTACATCCTCAAAGAACTCTAGTAACTTTATCAAACATGACCTTCCCTTCCTGAATCCATGCTGTGTCTGCCTGATGCAACCTTTTCCATTCAGATGTCTCACTAGTTCTTCTTTAATGATAACATTAACTATAGCATTTTACCAACTACAGATGTTAAGCTAACTGGTCTATAGTTACTGCCTTTTGCCTACACCTTTTTTTTAAACAGCAGCGTGATATTTGCTGTCTTCCAATCTGCCAAGACCTGTCTGGAGTTCCAGTGAGTTTTGATAAGTTACTACTAACGCATCTACTATAACTTCTGCCATTTCTTTAAGCACTCTGGCATGCATTCCATCAGGACCAGGGGACTTATCTATCTTTAGACCCTCAAGTTTGCTCAACACTACCCTTTAGTGATAATTGAGGTCCTCACTTCCCATCGTATGCTTAACTTCATTCTTTGGCATGTTAAAAGCATCTTCCATTGTGAAGACTGACACAAAATCATTATTCAAGGCCTCAGCTTTTTCAGCATTACCCAAAATTAATTCCCCTTTCTCATCCTGCCAGGGACCTACATCCACTTTAGTAACCATTTCTTTCTCTTGCTATTATTTATTTCCATTCAAGCAGATTCCACTGGTTGTTCTCATAACTTCCAGCAGTTAAACCACAGGGTTCTTGACATCACTTCTCATCTCAGCACCAGCATTCCTGGCCTGAGGAGAGCTCCCAGCATTTCCCCCTCTTCCATGGGTGCTTAGTTGCCTATCACTCTCTCCACCTCTAGCGTTTTCTGTTGATTGGGAGTAACTAGAGAAGAGTTTTCTCTAGTACAATGGTTTATATATCAGTTCATAATTTTTGCCCGCCAGACCCCTCTCCCTCTTTTTTTTGTCTAGATGTGTTCTTATTGGGAAGGGTATAAAGCTGACACCAACCACTCAAAAGCTCGCAGATTAAGCCTTTCAAATTCCAGGTATATCTTACCAGTTGGTTTCCTGAGGCTTCAGAATTTAATACACACACTTTTTGCTGCCTTATTGTCAGTTTCCTCCACCAATGCAGATTTAAATATTGTGAACCTTTCCTAAATGTTTACTATGAAGTAATAAGGATTAATATTGGACTGAATATCTTAACTATTGTGCTAATCACTCAGAAGAGATTAATAAAAAGGCTTCTACATCTGCTTCATCAAACTGAGGAATCAAATGAACAAACTGAGTAGCCTCAACCTTACATCTGAGCTAATGGTGTCCAAGGGATACAACAGGATTCATTCCTCTCAGCTTCAGCTCTTTCAGTTTAAACTCCCTTTCCTTCTCTCTATCCTGAAATTATCTTTCTTCTCTCTGTGACTCTTGGATGCTATCTTCTTCTCTTTCCCCTTCTCATTCCTCTTTTCGCGTTCCCTTTCTTTTCTTGAAATTCTAATTTCAAGGCTCCAGTTTTAATCTTTCCAAGGCACTTTGTCCATTTCATTGTCCTCAAATTCTATTTGTAGACCATTATCTACCGCTTGTAAAATTTGAGGTTTCCAGACATTCAAGTGAAGTTCTGTTTCTATGAGTCTCATCAAATCTTTTAAGTGTTTGAAGGAACTGAACTGTTAAATCCTCAGAATTAACCTTCCCTCATTCTCCTAAAAATCACTGCCATCAAATATAAGCATTTTTATTATAAGCATTAGATTACTGTTTCAAGGAAGTATTTTCACTATTTTCAAAATTAGTTTCACAGGCATAATTTACTTTCCCAATCCAATTGTTTAATCACTTGATGCAATTTTGGGCACATGCACCGAATTTGTTACAACTGGTCCCTGGGCTAGTGTACTCAATTTGTTATTATCCTGGGTGCAGATAGATGTATTGCTTCCCTTTCTTTATTCAATAAGTCCCACCCCTCCACCATTACCCCCAACCCCAAACCCAACCCTACCCACCTGGTGGTCACATTAAAGTCAATTTAGAACGATTCCTTCCCTTGCTGATACCTTTTCTAAGCCTAAATGTATTGATACTTTAAAAGGAACAAATTTAATCAATGAGTGTGGTATCTACTAACATGGTAAGTAATATGCAAGACAAATACACACAGATTAGAAATCCGAGGCGAGTCTCAATAATAAAACTAAATATCGAATCTGCGACAAATAGAATATGAACAATCCAACTGTTAGTTTGGTGACTCTGTTGGCACTGGTCGTGGCAATTAAATAGTTGTTTGAAGATTCTGGTTTCTGCACGTAGCTGAAAGAAATTTGTCTAGTTTCCTTCAACAGTGGCTGTGCTGAGCAATCAGAGAGACTTTGTTTCTTTTTGCTTTCCCATACAGCGATGTCTGGTGGAATTTCATAG
This sequence comes from Chiloscyllium plagiosum, assembly GCF_004010195.1. Taxonomy (NCBI): domain Eukaryota; kingdom Metazoa; phylum Chordata; class Chondrichthyes; order Orectolobiformes; family Hemiscylliidae; genus Chiloscyllium; species Chiloscyllium plagiosum. The sequence continues at coordinate 8,215,355 of NC_057732.1, forward strand.
CTGTGCCCCTCCAAAGCAACTTTAGTACATTGGAAATTGAACCACAATAAGACAGAAACCTGGCATTCTGGTTATTTCTTTTAAAACTCCTTTCTTGTGAAATCCAGGAAGAGTAAAGCACAAGTATGTTTTTCACCTAGAACATCCCTTTTTTTTAACTCATATCAGGTGAACAGTGTGGAACACAATACACTGAAAACCACAGTTCTGTTTGTTTGAATGGCAAATTTCCCTTTGAAGTCTGAAGTTGCTGTCTGAAGTCCTCTTGACACTGTTCAGGTGGGACATTCCTGCAGGATTTTAGACAGCCACATGAATGTACATCTTCAGCCATCTTTTGACTTGCACCCCTCTCTTGAAAAAAACCTGTTGACCCTACAAGTTCAATGATACAATTTAATAATTTAAGTATGTAATGTGGGGTTATGATTCATTTTCATGAAAGATAGAACCTCCAATTCTCTGCTCTGAACGTATGTTTTCCTAACACTACTAGATAGAAATTAAATCTGAATTCTCTCCATATAGTTAATCTATTTATTGTGAAAATGTTGATCCCTTATTCTGGAAATGATCTATACAGTCAGTTTGTCACCTGGCAACTCTTTGAAGGAGCTAAGTATGGATTGCTATATAGTCTGACTCCACCTTTAAACTAATTTTGTCTTCCAGTCTCATCTTTAATACATGTTGAAAAGGGTGTGAAACATTTACATGATTCCCTGGGCTATTCCAGGGACCCGAGTCTCCCAAACTTTGCCAACTCTCCCTTCATACTGTAATTAACTTTTAAAAGATCACAGCTAAGGTAGCTTAATTTTTAATTAGTTGACAGAAAGTGTTTGTTGCGGACTAGGCTAGTACACATTATCCATCCCTAATTGCCCTTGAAAAGGTAGTGATGAGCTGCCTTCTTGAACCTAGCATTCTGCTAGGCTGGAGAAGATTGGCAGCTGGTGAATAATCCAGTGTCTAAGGTCAATGAGGTCCAGTATCTAAGATATAGCAAGCCTGAAACATGTGCCAGTGAATGTATTCAGACTCAGTCTGCCATCCTTTAACCCAGTCGGGGACCTACAGATTTAGTACAATGCTTCAAAACTAACCACAATGGCTGTAGCCTGCTCAGGGCATAGAAAGTGAAATGCAAACTCTACCTTTCAGCAAGTTACTGCATTGGTTCTTTGAGTCATCTGATTCACAATGAGTCAGAACATCTTATTTGCTCCTAACATTGCTCAGAGATCTGTACCAAAATATGTCCATGCAGTGTCTGCTGTTTTTAAATAAAGGTGACATCATGAAGTGCCACAGTATATTGTACTGTAACCTTGTTGCAGCTGTCCTTTAGAATTGATAAAGATAAACCAATTAAGGAAACAAAAAACTGGAACAAGAGACTCTGAATTTATTATAATTGTTAGCTATAACTAGTTATTACAAATTAGCCTCTTTTCCACTGGACAATTAGTTCAATTTAAAGTGTTGCTGCAAACTAAAACTTGTTTCAAAAATATTAGCTTTGTAAACAACTTCAAAACAGTGTAGCAATAAAATTGAGTGAAATGCAATCCAAATAGGGAAGAATGTAACAAAATTAAACAGTCACAATATTCTTTTGTCTTCTCACACTACAGTAACTGGACCCAAAATTTGCCCATTTTTGTTCTCTGGACTTACAGATGTGAAAAAGTAGCCACAATTCCTGGTCCAGATACCCTTAGTTTGGCCACTTTGCAGAAATAATAAATGTGCGGCATCAAGCTAGAAATTGGATTTAACTCAGCTTTCACACAGTCTCCTGTACTGTTGTGCCTGCAATCTGTCATAGAACAGTTGAACAGACATGCATACAAACAAAGAGCAGACATCCTTGAGGTATTTGATAATGGAATTAAAATTCAATGAATACTGTTCCAGACGTGTTGTTTGCTAGTTCTAGGATAGAAGAAAATGGTCTGACTCCTTTCCAGAGCAGGGTAAAAACGAGGAGTGCAGATGCTAGAAACCAGAGCCTAGATTAGAGTGGTGCTGGAAAAGCACAGTAGGTCAGGCAGCATCCGAGGAGCAGGAAAATCAATGTTTCAGTCAAAAGCCCTACTGCTGAAGGGATTTTGCCCGAAATGTCGATTTCCCTGCTCCTTGGATGCTGCCTGACCCGCTGTGTTTTTCCAGCACCACTCTAATCTTGATTCCTTTCCAGAGCAGGTCAGACCTAGGAGAGGGTGTGGGACATTTGTATACCATGGGAATTAAATTGTCCAGAATTTTTCTTATGTGGACCCAGGTTGGGTCTTTCTGCTTCTCCTCATCACACAGAAGTCAAAGTTAAAAGTGTAGTGGCCTTTAATTAAGCAGCCACCCTTTAAAGACCAAAGCAACTTACAGTAAAGCAGAGTGCACTTCAGAAGCACAACTTACACCTGAGGTATGTAATCAGGTATAAGCCTGAAAGTGTAGAAACCCAATTTGCATATTTAAAATCCTTCAAGTGGCTGGACTACTCTCATTTTTAGGACCTGTCTGAAACTGTATTAGATAGGTAAGGTCCTGGGCATCAATGAAGCTCATTCACCAACAGTTCAAGGGGAGGCAGTGGCCTGGCGGTGTTAACCCAGGGACCAGGTAATGTTCTGGGACTCAAGTTCAAATCCAGCCATGGCAGATGGTGGAATTTGAATTCAATAAAAAAATCTGGAATTAAGACTCTAATGACCATGAATCCACTACTGATTGTTAGAAAAGCCCATCTGGTTCACTAATGTCCATCAGGGAAGAAACTGCCATCCTTATCTGGTCTGGCCTATGTGTGACTCCCGAATCACAGCAATGTGTTCGATTCTTAACTACCCTCAGGGCAACTAGGGATGTGCAACAAATGTTGGACCAGCCAGAGACATCTCATCCTGTGAACGAATAAGACAAAAGCAATTTCCAACTTACATTTAATAGTGCCCTGGATGTACTAATGCACAATATAAAGCAAAGTAGGGAATAATAGATCAGATATCAACAATGCTTTCTCATATATGTAATTTTTTTAAAGTGTCTTAAAGAAGGAAAGTGAAGTAGAGAGACAGAGAGTTACATGGAGGATCATTCTAATCCTGAACTTACATCCATGTTGTGTCGAGTTTTTCGGAGAGTTTGTTTTGAGTTCTAAATTTCTCAATCTATCTTATCAGAGTCACCTCTTTAATTACCTACACCGCCCATATGGTGTCTCTCAAATCGGATTTCTGCCCCACCTTACAACACACAATTCCTGGAACAACTCTCTGCTTAGCAGATTTTGCTAAAACACTGACATCCCTTGTGCGTATGTCATCTTTAAAAATCTGCTGTGCAAATGGATGAGCACTGGCATTCTGAACTCATCCCGCTTGGTCAGAAACGGGATTGGAACGTGTTAGAAAAGGGGAAGATAGCACCGCAATTCTCTGACAGGGTCCTGAAGGTCCTGGTTGAGAGGGTGGTCCAGAGGAGAGACATCCTCTTCACAGAAGACCAACAGAGGAGACCACGCCACCAGACACTGCCAGCCTTGCCAGCCGCGTCAGTAACACCTGCAGGTTGCAATGGAATAGCCAGCAATATCGAAGTAAGGTCAGTAATCTTCTCTGCTCTGTCAGGGTAAGTGTCATATTCTCTCTGCTACCTCACACTCACTCTATCTCTGCTGCTGCACCCACCTCCCACCAGCCATTTTCATGACTGTATGTGACACTTCCTTCACTCTATCTTGCTCCCCCTCGCCACAGTCTCCCACAGCATTAAGCCTGCCTGCCCTCTGTACTGCCTTCTCAGTCCTCCTATACATTTCGCCACTTTTCCCTGCATGTACTGGCATAAACAGCCATGCAAACCAATGTCATCTCCGTCATTGCAGCCCCCTCTGCCCACTTTTTGCCAGTTACAGGAGAAAGCAGGGTAAAGAGAGTCCGAACACGTAGAGGGGTACACAACATCTGTGTTCTTAGCCCCTCCCCCAAAAAAGGGAGAGAATCCTGGCTCTTGCAAGAACAGAAATCTGATATGCTTACCTGTCCTGGCCCACTCCTGCCACACTGTATTGTGACTGGCTATTAAGTGCTCTTGGAAACAGCCTAACAAGCTACTCTGTTCAATGGCAACTAGGGATGGGGAACAAATGCTGGTCTTTCAATCAACACCACATCCCATGAACAAATACAAAAAAAAGTGACATCCAGCCTGGTAAGCTATAACCCACAGATTGACACAGGGATCAATGTGGGGCATCAATTATTTAGAATGTACATCAATGACTTAGATGAAGGGACCAAACATATAGTTGCTAAATTTGCTTGTGACAGAAAGTTAATGAGGACAGTCGGCTGCAGAGACTTCCTGCACAAGGAAACTGCAAAGGGATATAAGTAGGTTCACAGATTGGTGTCTAATGTGAAAGAATGTAAACTTGTCCACATTCATAAGAAGAATGCAAAAGCAATATATTGGCTTAAATCTTCCAATTACCATCAAAACAGATTACATGCATGGTAATTCGATTAATAATTATTCCTTGATTTATCAACAAAAGACATCCTAGCCAAGACATCATGGGTGGAGAGGGGGGAGTCAGATCCTGTGGTGAGCATGGTACTGACAGGTGTCAGGGCAGAGGGGCAGAGACTCATAGGGTCACCAAGTGCAACACCCATCTGCCCTGCTGAAAGGATTATCTGGCCATCATCAAACCGTTAAACTGTCCCGAAGCCACATTGATAGCAACTGAGGAAAGATAAGTGGGTGAGCAAGCAGGGATGCAGATAGGGATGGGGGTAGAGATGAAGGGATGAGGGGATAGAGAGCAAGATGGGTGAGTGGGTAGGGAGGCAAATGTGGGGAATGGGTAGGGAAGCAGATAGGGGAATGTGTAGGGTACCACATGGTTCAGCACATTGATGGTGGGCCAGGAGTACTTGTGAAAGGTAAGAGGCTGAGGTGTCCAGCAGGGATATTCAGGTGCCCCGGGTGTGGTTGGGTGTTCGAGGGAGGGGAAAGAGTTGAGTAGCAATGGCAGAAACACAGGATTGGTTGAGTGAAGTTGTGGGGAGGTGCCAGATATCTGGGCATGGAAAAGGAGGGCAATGGGTTTTTGGGAGGGCATGAGGGAAACATGCTAACATCTCCAACTACATCTCATAATTGGAAATTTTGTCAGGTTTCCAAATGCTGAGTAACAGCTCTTCAAATGATTAAACTTTCTGGACAATTAACCATAGAGTGAGTGTATCAGGACTTTCAAGGAGTCCCAAAATGTATCTTTCAAGATGTGTCTAGTCTCTGACTGTCCAGCAACCAGTAGATCTAGTTAAACAGGGAGGGATTGTAGAACAATATTGATGTGCATGCACAGCATTATTTCGCATTTTTAAAGTTTTAGTTTCAACTTTGCCATTGCATGATGTTTAGAAAACTTGAAACAAGCTGATAAAATTTAAATCAGCCTTAGTGCACAATGTTACAACTTTATGATACTGTTTCCTCTGGTACTTTCTGTTAGTTTTTTAGCTGTACATTTTGCTAACCGTTTTCTTTGAGACTGTGAATGAAGTCATCTAAAAAAGGTGGTTTGAATTTAATTCAAATTTCAGAGTCTCATAGACAATCTCAAAAACAATCTTATAACATGTACCCAGTTATTATCAAATGTACAAAATATCCTACTCATGAGTTTTTTTTAATGGAATCGTGGGACATGGATGTCACTGGTTGGCCCAGCATTTATTTCCTGCTCCAAGCTGCCTTCTTGAATCAATGTGTACTCTTCATACTGTCAGAACTGTGAATGGGAAGGGGATTTGATCAGTCTTCTTCAATTGGCCATTTTTCCTTACATATATGGGTACAAATAAAGACAAAGGCACAGGCAAATAAGCAACAGGGAGTGAAAGGGAAGCTGTAACCAAAGGCAGACATGTCACATCTGAGACAAGGCAATGGTACTGTGTAACATAAACCAGTCTAGATTGGTCTCATAGACGACTTCCAATTGGTGAAGAAGGTCAGAGAGAAAGATTTCTAGTTTTCTCCACCAACTGATGTAGACTTTTATTTTATTAACTTCTCCCTGAATATTACACTGTTTTAGGTGGGGCGTGCAATGATTTGGGATGAACAGCAGGTTACAATTTTATGAAATAGTGCATTTTGTTCCTGCCTTTTTTTTAACCCGTTTGTAATTGTAGGATAAACTGCAATTGAATGTTTTCTTTAACTGTATTTGAAAATGAATTCTGTCCTTTGAACAGACACCCTTTGCATTGAGAACCACCTTCCCACTTCTCTGACAAGATATTCATCCCTAACCTCCTTCCCTCACCCTCTGCTATTTTTCTTGCAGAAATCTTCTCTGAGTTCAAACTCTGCAATAGTTCCTTGTCTTCAGGGCTGCTGCAACCATTAAGTGAATGAAACAGTTGCCTGGGGTGACAAGATTTGGGAGTGGGAGTAGCAGCCTTGGTACGCCAGCATTGAGCTCTCAGCAAAAACATAAACTGATCTGTCCCTAAAATGATGTAGAGCAACTTAATACTGTGTGCAGTTCTGGTCTCTCTGCTACAGGAAGGATGTTGTGAAACTTGAAAGGGTTCAGAAAAGATTTACAAGGATGTTGCAAGGGTTGGAGGTTTTGAGCTATGAGGAGAGGTTATATAGGCTGGAGTAATTTTCTCCAAAGCATCAGAGGCTGAGGGGTGACCTTATAGAGGTTTATAAAATCATGAGGAGCATGGATAGGGTAAAAAGACAAGGTATTTTCCCTGGGATGGGGGAGTCAAAAACTAGAGGGCATAGGTTTAGAGTGAGAGGGGAAAGATTTAAATGGGGCCTAAGGGGCAACGTTTTCACACAGAGGGTGGTGCGTGTATGGAATGAATTACCAAAAGAAGTGGTAGAGGCAAGTACTATTACAACATTTAAAAGGTATCTGGATGGGTATATGAATAGGAAGGGTTTAGAGAGATATGGGTCTAATGCTGGCAAATGGGACTTGATTTATCTAGGATATCTCATCAGCATGGACGAGTTGGATCAAAGGGTCTGTTTCTGTACTGTACACCACTATGATTCTATGAGTGCCCAGGAGCAGGGCAATAGATAGTTTCAGTTCAATCCTTCTGGAATTTCTTAAAGCAGACAGTTATGGCAGCTAGCAGCACTTTGCTCATTCTGACTTTGACCACTCTTGGGTATGCTCATTAGTGACATCGCTCAGACCGTTTCTCTCCAAATGCACATCTCACTGACCATTCATTTGCTTTCACTATCCTTCCCCTTGCTTTGCATGCTCACTTATAATCCAATCAATTTACCCCTTCCCCGCATTCTCACTTCTGTTTCCCAATAATGTGCATCATCTCTTGTTTTTGATAAATGTACTACAGATTGGAAAAGTCAGCAATTCCTGCAGCACACAAGAATAACAATGGACACTTGGAGAATTTTTAGAAGTGGAAAGCACTTGAATTGCAATTGCAAAACAAAAAGACTAGCAACAAAGCAATTTTTTGCCTCATTAAACAAGAGGAAAAGTATTGCAGTAAATCTTCCTTTCGTGAGAGTTCTTGAAAATAGCTCCTTTCAGGAACAAATAAGAAGCTGCACATTTCTGATAGTGGGAACTTCTTGAAAGTCACAGATATCTGGTTTTGCTTGACCTTATTAAGGATAAGCATCTTCATAAGAGAAAATAAAATATGACAAACGTACTTTAAGGTTGGAAAGATATAAAGAAATTGTATGAAACACATTGAAGAAAAAAGATTGTAAGGCAGAATCTTATAGGACCTGAAGGATGTGGGTAGGAGATTCAATAGACAATAGACAATAGGTGCAGGAGTAGGCCATTCTGCCCTTCAAGCCTGCACCACCATTCAATATGATCATGGCTGATCATCCTTAATCAGCATCCTGTTCCTGCCTTATCTCCATAACCCTTGATTCCACTATCTTTGAGAGCTCTATTCAACTCTTTCTTAAATGAATCCAGAGATTGGGCCTCCACTGTCCTCTGGGGCAGAACATTCCACACAGCCACCACTCTCTGGGTGAAGAAGTTTCTCCTCATCTCTGTCCTAAATGGTCTACCCCGTATTTTTAAGCTGTGTCCTCTGGTTCGGCACTCACCCATCAGCGGAAACATGTTTCCTGCCTCCAGAGTGTCCAATCCTTTAATAATCTTATATGTCTCAATCAGATCCCCTCTCAGTCTTCTAAACTCAAGGGTACACAAGCCCAGTCACTCCAGTCTTTCAACGTAAGGTAGTCCCACCATTCCAGGAATTGACCTCGTGAACCTACGCTGCACTCCCTCAATAGCCAGAATTTATTTGTAAGGAGAAGGGACAGCAGGCTGGGGGAAAGGGGATTGAGAATTGTGAAGGGGGTGCAACTTTACTTGTAAGAGGGAGAATTAGGAAAACATGGATGGAAATGGATTAACATTGGTAGGCGTGTTTGTCAACAGTCAGGAGCATCCTGGCTTCAAGGGTGATACACTGAATGAACGTACTTGACATGATCTCTTCATGTGCCAGGGGCTAGGTGAAAAGGTGTGCAGATGCAGACTTCTGGGGAGGTGTGAAGCCGAAGGGACTGATGGGAAATGCTATCAGAAAGGGTGATCAGAGCCTTACTGACACATAGAAACAGAGGCTGGAAACCCTATATTGGAAATCAAAACTACATAATGTGATGGAAAATGGCTGCACCCACCCATACCCAGAGTGAGCAGAGTAAGTGCCTTGACCTGAGAGGGAGGGGACTTCAAGATCCATTGATGTGCAGCCCTTTAGAGGGCATCAGCATTATACACAGGGCCATGCACTGTAAAGAACACAGACCTATGGACCTTTAATCCCTGGCCATCTTAAATGGGTCCCTGTATGCTGTTTGCGCTCTGACCCAGAAAATGCTAAGCACTTCACTTGTACCATTGTTTTTGGACACAGAGGCCCAGGCAAGAATAGGAAATGGTTGACCACAAGGGGCAGCAGAACTCATTATCCATATTCTCCTTGTCCATCTTGCAGCAGGCTCTCAGCACAGACATCAATCCACAGTACATCCTGTGTGGGCATTAAATCAGGCATCATGATGGCAGAGCTGCATTTAAGGCTACACAGAGAATCAAACAAACAGATGCATTGCAAAACCAATCCAATTTATACAAATATGATACTTTATACACAGTGCTTGGTCACTTATCCCACTAAAATACCTTAAAAAAATTTCCCACTTATTTTCCCTCTCACTATGTCTTTCCACTGCACAACAGTGGAACAGGATCGCTCAGATGGTTTGGGTGGGTGGCCACAGGGGGCACTCATGCCTGTACAGTTCTGATGTGCTGACGGTCTTCTTTCCAATGGAAACTTTCATTGGCTTCAACTTCCAAATGTGGTGTGAGGGCAGGTAAGGTGGAGGTGGAGTGTCCTGAAACACATGTCTGTGGTTCCACCTGGCACCACCCTGTCTCTTTGTGAAGAAGGGGCACCTCATTTCCCTGCGACCAAGCCTTGAGTCCTGAGGGTCAGTGGTGGTGGGGCAATGGATTTTTGGGTGCTTGATCTGGCTTTCCTTGACAGTCATCAACATGTGCAGCATGGTGGCACAGTGGTTAGCAGTGCTGCCTCACAGCGCCAGAGACCCGGGTTCAATTCCCGCCTCAGGCAACTGACTGTGTGGAGTTTGCACGTTCCCCCCGTGTCTGCGTGGGTTTCCTCCGGGTGCTCCGGTTTCCTCCCACAGTCCAAAGATGTGCAGGTCAGATGAATTGGCCATGCTAAATTGCCCGTAGTGTAAGGTAAAGGGTAAATGTAGGGGTATGGGTGGGTTGCGCTTCGGCGGGTCGGTGTGGACTTGTTGGGCTGAAGGGCCTGTTTCCACACTGTAAGTAATCTAATCTAATCTAATATCCATAGAGGCAGCCAGATGATCAAAGGTTTGGGGCAGTAACATCTCTGTGTGCCTCTCCATGTGGACAGATTTCCTGATTGATGACACCACAGGCTCCTCTCCTGCCTGAGGCTGAGCAGGTACCCCTGAGTGCCAGTGGCCTGGGACATATCTTCCTCAACCATATACAGAGCTGTGAGATGCTCACTGAACTGTGCTCCCAAAATCCCACAGCCTGACACCCCCCCCTGCAGCAATGGAGTAGGTAGTTAATGAGGCAGGATTGGTAAGGTACACTGAGAAATCTCATTAGACCTCATGGCAAAGAAAAACCCTTTCATTAAGCTCAATATAAATGAGACTTAGCCAAAACAGAATCCATAAGATTCAGCCCATTACATCTGCTCACGTTGCCTGTATTTTCCACTCATTCTAGACGGTACACTCAATGTAAGGCATATTAAACAAATGATCATGATCACTCACTTCGTTGAAAAGAGCTTCAGACAATGACAATTGTGACCTGTATGTGTAAAGGAACATTTCATTGAAGCCCTATGGTGTTGGAAGCAGGCTAATCCACCAAACCTGCACATCTTTGGACTGAGGAAGGAAACCAAAGCACCCAGAGGAAACCCCTCCAGACACGAGGAGATTGACACACAGACAGTGGCCCAAGGCGGGAACTGAGCCCAGTTCCTGGGTGCTGTAAGGCAGCAGTGCGAATCACTGAGTCACCACTTCTTGGGATTGTGCAGGTTAGATGGATTGGCCATGCTAAATTACTCATGGTGTTCAGGGATGTGTAGGTTAGATGCATTAGTCAGGGTAAATGTAGAGTAATAGGGTAGGGGAATGTGTCTGGGTGAGTTACTCTTCAGAGGGTTGGTGTGAACTTATTGGGCCAAATGGCCTGTTTCCACACTGTAGGGATTCTATGACATCTTTGACATCAAATTTGGCACTGTATGATAGAATTTCAATAAGAAAAAATGGCATTGCCTATTGAAAACATAGCTAGACAAGGGAAGGATAATGCCTACTTCTTTGAACGTGACTCCCACCCATCCTCCAAAGACCCTATTCTGCCTCCAACAAACTCCTTCCTCCTGGACACCCCATCCTGGCCTCCTACCCTCCTTTGACCTCTTCAGCTCCAATTGCTGTCGTGACATCAACTGCCTGAATCTTCTCACCCACTCCAACCTCTCCCCCTCGCAACACACAGCCCTCTACTCCCTCCACTCCAACCCCAGCCTCACCATTAAGGCAGCAGACAAGGGGGAATGTGGTGGTAGTTTGGCGCACTGACCTCTAGCTCACTGTGGCCAGATGTCAACTCACTGACAGTCCTCCTACTGCCCCCTCAACCACCACCTCTCATCACCAAATCATCATCTCCAAGTCCATCAACAACCTTATTGCCTTGGGAGATCTCCCATCCACAGCCTCCAACCTCATAGTTCCCCAACCCTGTACTAGTCATTTCTACCTCCTACCCAAAATCCACAAACCTGACTATCCCTGTTGACCAATTGTCTCTTTCTGCTCCTGCCCCACTGAACTCATCTCCTCGTATCTTGCCTCCATCCTATCCCCTTTAGTCCAAGAAATCCCCACTTACATCAGGACACCACCCACACCCTCCACCTTCTCCATGACTTTCAATTCCCAAGCTCCCAATACCTCATCTTCACCATGGTCATCCAGTCTCTCTACACCTATATCCCCCCATGAGGAGAGCCTCAAAGACCTCCGCTTCTGCCTCTCCCATGATTCCAATCAGTGCCCCTCCACCGACACTTTCATTCACTTGGCGGAACTGGCCCTCATCCTCAAGAACTTTTCCTTTGAATCCTCCCACTTCCTACAAACCAAAGAAGTGACTATGGGTACCTGCATGGGTTCCAGCTATGCCTGACTCCTCATAGGATACATGAAACAATCCATCTTCAACTATATCGGCACCATGCCCCACCTTTCCCTCTGCTACATTGATGACTGTATCGGCACTGCCTTGTGCTCACATGAGGAGCTTGAACAGTTCATCAACTTCACCCACACATTGCACCCTGACCTCAAAATCACCTGGACTATGTCCAACTCCTCCCTCCCCTTCCTGGACCTCTCCTTCTCCATCTCTGGCAACCAACTTAGCACCAACATTTACTTCAAACCCACCGACTCTCTTGACTGCACCTCCTCCCACTGCCACCACCCACTCTCCAAAAGTATGATCCCATACTCCTAATTCCTTCGCTTCCACCATATCTGATCCCAGGATGAGTGATTCCACTCCAGGACCTCCCAGATGTCATCCTACTTAATTTCCCCTCCCCTGTGATCAACAATGCCCCCAACTGCATCTCCTCCATTTCCCACATCTCCGGCCTCAAACCCCAACTCTAAACACAATCCCCCTGGTCCTCACATTCCACCCCACTGATCTCCAAATCCAACACATCATCCTCCACCATTTTCACCACCTGCAGTCTGACCCCACCACCAAAAATATATTTCACTCCCCACTGTTATCTACTTTCAGTAGGGACAGTTCCTTCTGCGACTCCATCGTTAGATCCACACTCCCCAGCAATCTCTCCTCCACACCTGGCACCTTTTCCTCAGCCGTGGGAGGGTGCAACACTTGCCCCACCCACCTCTCCCAGACCTCCATCCAAGGCCCCAAACAGTCATTCCAAGTCCAGCAGAGATTCACTTACATTTCCTTTAACTCGACTTACTGCATTTGTTGTTCCTGATGTGGTCTCCTCTCTACTGGAGACACTGAACGCTAACAGAGGGACTGATTCAGGGAACATCTATGGTCCACATACTCCAATCCACCCCACCTCACGGTTGCCAGCCATTCCAACACCCTCTCTCACTCCCCCCGACTTCATGTCCATCCTGGGCCTCCTCCGCTGTCAAATTAAAGCCATACACAAAGTGGAAGAAGAACACCTCACCTTCTGCCTCCGGAGTTTACAACCTCATGGCTTCAACATAGAATTCACCTGCCTCCAAATCTCCCCACCCTCCAACTCATCCCAGGCCCAGCCCTTCCTCTCTGCCCCATCCCCTTGACCTGACCTACCTGTTCATCTTCCTTCTCACCTATCTGCCCCACCCTTCACCCACAAAAAACACCCTCCGCCCAACAACAACAATGATCAAGTCCTCCTGGTCCTCACATTCCACTCCAATAATCTCCAAATCCATCACACCATTCTCCGTCATTTTCAGCATCTGCAGTCTAACCCCACCACCAAAAAGGTATTTTCTTCCCCACCCCCATCTGCTTTTCAAAGGGACAGTTCCCTCTGCGACTCCCTCGTTAGGTGCACACTCCTCAGCAACCCCTCCTCCACACCTCCTACCTGCATCCAGCAATCACCCTCCCCCAACCTTTCCCCAGCCCCACCCTCTCCCTCTATTTATTTCTCAGCTCCCTTCCCCCTCCCCAGTCCTGCCTGAAATGTCAGCCCTCCTGCTCTTTTGATGCTGCTTGACCTGCTGTACTTTTTCCAGCTCCACATTGAATCGCCTCTGACTTTCCAGCATCTGCAGTCCTCACTATTTCCAATGATAATGGAAGCAATATTAAGGGGAAAGAAACCAATGTATAATGAAGAATTTTGAATGTTCATCTATGTGCCACATTTGTTGATTGCAGCGCACATTCTTTGGTTGGGTAAGACTTGGAGGCAACAGCTTTTTTTTTACCTAGTACAGTGTAACTGTGCATTTCTCTGCTGCTACACATCCTCCCTAATGTTACAGTGAAACAAAATGAACAAGTTGAATTAATGCCTTGAAACCTGGTTACCAACAACATAATGATTTTTTTTTAGATTAGATTAGATTACATTACATTACAGTGTGGAAACAGGCCCTTCGGCCCAACAAGTCCACACCGACCCGCCGAAGCGCAACCCACCCATACCCCTATATTTACCCCTTACCTTACACTACAGGCAATTTAGCATGGCCAATTCATCTGACCTGCACATCTTTGGACTGTGGGAGGAAACCGGAGCACCCGGAGGAAACCCACACAGACACGGGGAGAACATGCAAACTCCACACGTTGCACTAAACTAGTTGACACTAACAGGAGAGTTTGACAATGCCTCACCAGTGGATGCACGAACTCTTGAAAAAGGCATTCCTGTTTCATGTTTCTGGTTTTTCTTATTCTGTGTTGAAACATCACTCTCAGATCAATATAACTAACAAACAATTTCAGGTGAAAGTATTTGATGCCAATAAGCAACTGAGAAGTACCAAGACGTTTATTGTAGTGTACAGAAGGGTTCAAGGAAATGTGTTAGTTACGTGTGAGCTTGCTGAAGATTTAGTGGTACCAAATCAATTTGAACCAGAATGAATCTGTACTAGGAGAAAGAAGATATATAAAGTAGATGCGGAACCTATTCAGAACCCAAAGAAAATTTCAAGGTGAGTGTTTATAGTGTAGTACTTGACACAGCAATACAATCAATTGCAGAAAGATTAATACAAACACATCCTTTGTTTAGATTCCTGATCAGTTTTGCCGAATAGCAAATCCAAGCAATTATGGAACTTTTTTTTGAAGCTAGAGCAAGCTTTAAAAGATGAGAATCCGAAATATGTATGCTTCAGATTTGTCTAGTGAATTGGCAGTCATGTCAAGACAAGTTCCAATGTATGCATCACTACGAGGTGTACTGAACATTTTCTGAAAAGATAAGCTGACAAAATGGTGTCCTTAACACATATTTTGCTCTCCATATCTGTTGTATCTCCAACTTTCCACAATATATTTCTACTCCCATCCCTCTCACTTTCCCCGGTGGGGTTCTCACTGTTGGGTTTCTGTACCATAGCACCCTGGTCGAATGTACTTTGTAAATAACTGTGAACGCAGCCAGCTATGCTTTTACATTTTGTTTAAACTCCCCATTCCCGTCAACTCAGTAAGGCGCTTGACAAGGTTCCCCATGGGAGATTGGTTAGCAAGGTTAGATCTCATTCAATACAGGGAGATATAGCCATATGGATACAGAACTGGCTCAAAGGTAGAAGACAGAGGGTGGTGGTGGAGAGTTGCTTTTCATACTGGAGACCTATGACTAGTGGAGTACCACAAGAATCATTGCTGGGTCCACTATTTTTAGTCATTTATATAAATAGTTTTCATGTGAACATAGGAGGTATAGTTAGTAAGTTTGTAGAATGACACCAAAATTGGAGGTGTAGTGGATAGCGAAGGAAGTTACCTCAGAGTACAATGGATCTTGATCGGATGAAGCAATGGCCTGAGGAGTGGCAGATAGAGTTTAATTCAGATAAATGTGAGGTGCTGCATTTTGGAAAGGCAAATCAGAGCAGGATTTATACACTTAATGGTAATAGTCCTAGAGAGTGTTGCTGAACAAAGAGACCTTGGAGTGCAGGTTCAAATTTCCTTGAAAGTAGAGTCAAAAGTAGATTGGATAGTGAAGAAGGTGTTTGGTATGCTTTTCTTTATTGATCAGAGTATTGAGTATAGGAGTTGGGAGGCCATGTTGCGGCTGCACAGGACATTGGTTAGGCTACTTTTGGAATATTGCGTGCAATTCTGGTCTCTTTCCAATTGGAAGGATGTTGTGAAACTTGAAAGGGTTCAGAAAAGATTTACAAGCATGTTGCCAGGGTTGGAGGATTCGAGCTATAGAGGCTGAATAGGCTGGGGCTATTTTCCCTGGAGTGTCAGAGGCTGAGGGGTGACCATATAGAGTTTATAAAATCAAGAGAGGCATGGATAGGATAATTAGACAAAATCTTTTCCCTGGCATAGGGGAGTCTAGAACTAGAGGACATAGGTATAGGGTGAGAGGGGAACGATATAAGAGACGTAAGGGGCTACTTTTTCACACAGAGGGTGGTACGTGTATGGAATGAGATGCCAGAGGAAGTGGTGGAGCCTGGTACAATTGCAGCATTTAAAAGGCATCCAGATGGGTATATGAATAGGAAGGGTTTAGAGGGATATGGGCCAAGTGATGGCAAATGGGACTAGATTAGATTAGGATATCTGGTCAGCACGGCTGAATTGGACCAAAAGATCTGTTTCTGCGCTGTACGTTTCTATGACTGTATAACTCAATCAACACTTACTTCAGTCTACAATACGTGTGGCACGGTGGCTCAGTGGTTAGCACTGCTGCCTCACAGCACCAGGGACCTGAGTTTGATTCCTCCCTTGGGCAACTGTCTAGAGTTTCCACATTCTCCTCGTGTCTGCGGCGTGGTGGGACAGTGGTTAGCAGCGCCAGATACCCGGGTTCAATTCCCGCCTCAGTTGACTGACTGTATGGAGTTTGCATTTCTCCCCGTGTCTGCATGGGTTTCCTCCGGGTGCTCTGGTTTCCTCCCACAGTCCAAAAAAAATGTGCAGGTCAGGTGAATTGGCCGTGCTAAATTGCCCGTAGTGTTAGGTGTAGGGGAATGGGGGGGTCTGGGTGGGATGCGCTTCGGCGGGTCGGTGTGGACTTGTTGGCTGAAGGACCTGTTTTCACACTGTAAGTGATCTCTAATCTCTGCATGGGGTTCCTCTGGGCGCTCTGGTTTCCTCCCACAATCGAAAGATGTGCAGGTCAGGTGAATTGGCCATGCTAAATTGCCTGTAGTGTGAGATGCATTAGCCAGGGGTAAATATGGGTAGGAAAATGGGCCTGGGTAGGTTGCTCTTCAGAGGTTCAGTGTGGACTTGTCAGGCTGGAGGGCCTGTTTCATACTGTCAGGAATCTAATCTAATCATTATGCATGCACTGCACCATCATTAGCCAACAAGTACTTTCGAAGTGAAGGCATTATTGTGCGGTGGGAAGTACAACAACAAATTTGCACATAATAAGTCCCACAAACAACAATGTTATAGAAGACAAAAAAATTGTTTTAGTGGAATAGTTTGGCAGGTCAGGACATTAAGGAATATGTCCCTGCTCTTCTTGAAGCAAAGGGAAATAGAGGATTAATTCATATTCTTAAAACTGAGCTCAGTTATATATTTTCAGTGTTGTTACTGATCTCATTGGAATAAGGTTAAAGATTAACACTTCATCTCATACATTTACAATAATTCATGATAGAATGATATGGGAGTTACTATAGAGAGCACCATGAGTACTACATTGGCTATCACTGTGTAGTGCTGTTGTTTTAAATATTGAAACAACTATGATAGTTCAATGCTGATAGTTATAGATAACATTTTGTATGTATGTGTGTATGTGTGTGTGTATATGTATGTGTGTGTATATGTATGTATGTGTGTGTGTATGTATGTGTGGTGTGTATGTATGTGTGGTGTGTGTGTATGTATGTGTGTGTGTGAAAATGTGACAGAAGCTACAATGAACAACTATCTTATTTCTACAGCAGAAAACAAATGGAGCCATTTTTCTAAAAGCTTCCTATTTCTGACCCAAGGATTTGGCTTGAACCAACATGAATACATTGGAACATCGGATTCAAGAGGGGGGATAGACCACTGACCCTTTGAGCCTGTTCCACTATTCAATAAGATCGTGTTTGACCTGATTATTGTCTCAGTTCCATTCTCCTGACTGCATTCTATATGCCATGACTCCCTTGTCTATCAAAGACCTGTCTGAGCTACAACTGTAGAAATCCAATCATGATTAACTTCTGGGGAAGAGAATTCTATACTCTAATGACCAATGGAAGAGAAACTATTCCTCCTGATCACTGCCTTAAAGTTACTATATTATTAAACTACATCCCCTCATTTTGAACCACAGTTAACAAAAGACCTATATTTTGCGATGAGTCATAGAATCCCTACAGTGCAGAAGCAGGCCACTCAGTCCATCTAGTGCGCACTGACCTGCTGAAGAGCATTCCACCCAGATTCACACCCTTGTATTTCCCATGGCTAATCCATCTAACCTGCACATCTTTGGATTCTAGGAGGAAACCCACACAGACACAGGGAGAATGTGCAAACTCCACACAGTCACCCAAGAGTGGGATTGAACCCAAGTACTTAATGCTGTGAGGTAGCAGTACTAACAACTATAGGTCATTACAATATATATCCTTGTTGCTTAATGACTTTGTGACTTTATTCCAATCAAAATATAAAGAAATTGAAGGGAAACTGGAATTTCTATTTAAGCCTATTCGATGCATAAACCATTAGATCTGTGAAAGAAACATTTTTGTATGTTATATTTTCTATGACTTAATTGTTCCAATGAAGAATCTTGGTGTGCAGTTATGATTTTCAGTATGAAAATAAATTCAAATGACCCAGTCTTCGTTTGCCAAGTGCTTGTTATCATGAATTCATTTATATCTCCAACTTCATCTGACTGATGTTGTGGGCACTTTCACAATTATTTGAACAGGGGTTAACACTCATCAAACTCAGACTATGAAACATTTTTGAGGCAACTGGATATGCCAAGTGCCCACGTAAAGGCATGTACCCTGGTTGGTGTAAAAGGTTCTCAATGTGGATTATGGTTGAACACTGGAAATACTATAAGACAAAGAATGATGGAAATCTGAAACAAAAACAAGGAATTGCTGGAAAAACTCAGCAAGTCTGGCAGTGCCCAAGCAGAGTTGCTTAGGGTCCCTTCATCAGACACTTTGGTTTCAGATTTGCAGAGTTTCTCCAGCAATTGCTTATCGGAAATGTTCTGTTCTTAATAATATTCCATAATATGAATTGTCCAACAATATTTACAAATGGTGATATACAACTGGCGATGAATCAATGAACCAAAGAAAGTTTATTCTATTTCTTAGCAGGTAGGTTGCTCTGCTCCAAGGCCAGTCATTAGTTTTGGATTGAAACTTTATCGGCCCGCGAATAATGAACATAATGTTAAGGGAGCACATACAGCAACAAGTCTTCGCAATATGTTATTCATATTCGTTACCACACCTGATTGCAAAGTGAACTTGGTGCCTCATTGATAGAAGCTTAAAAACTTGCGTTTAACAGTGATGAGACAGGTCCACTATAAGAGCAAGTGAAATCAATATTTTCTCACTCCCTGGTTTCATTCAAAACGCGCGGCGATTGTAGGTGCAAATTCATCCAAATCGGCGGCCTTTATTGTGTATGTGGACAGCATTAATTGTTTTACATATTTATACAAAAAAAAAACCCAATGCAATTGTGCTGGATTTACCACGGGAACAAAACAGATTAACATTGCATTACTACGGGTGCGCTCCGCGTGTGTCGCAGTCTCACACCACACGAGAATACATTGAACACTCTACAAAGCCTCTAATACAAAAGCGTTCGGCACTCGCTCAGGGAATACCCTCATGTCGGGACTTTATGTCTCCAAAGATAAGGCAGCTTGTTGCCATTGACAGTCAGGGCCTTCCCGTTCACCGAGCCGGCCTCACCTCTCTTCCCGAACCGGAGTCCGAAAGGATTGAAGTTAAACTTGCTCCTGGTGAACCGGAGTTTGCAGGAGATCTGACTCTCCAGGTCACTCTCCTGCAGGAAGTAGCAGAGGCTGGACTGTTCGGGTGAGTTCTGGGAGTTTAAATTCCGAGCCAAGGCAGGCGAGTTCCGGGAAAATTGAGGCTGGCGGGCCGGGAACATCGAATCTGAGACCGGGAGTGAAGAAGATACACCCGTCAGTATAGCAGCACAGTTAGTTCAGTTATTACTAGGTAACTAAGTGAAACTGGATTGTTACTTGGATAGCTGTGCACTAAAATCAGCACCAGTAGCAACAAACACAGAAATTGCTGAGCATCTGCGGAGAGAAATGACAGTTAACGTTTCGGCTTGAGTGACCCTAATTCATATTAGGACAGCCCCCACGACAGAAACAGATTTCCAGGACCATCACATGTTTTAACATTCGGAATCCAATTTCCTTTTAATAAACGGAGGCGATTTGTTTTCTTGGTTCCTGCTTCTATAGGGAAAAAAAGGATTCAAGACATCAATTTTTACTTTTTGAGGAAGAATCATTCTGGACTTGAACTGTTTCTCTCTCCACAGCTGCTGGCAGTTTGACGAGCATTCTGTGTTTGAGCATCCGTGGTCTTTGTTTTTAATGATTACTTTGGATCTGTTTTAAGTGGAAGCTGATCACAGGTAGAGATCATTCAGCCTCTCTAAGTCTAGTCTACCATTTAGTCAGACTAATCCTAATCTGTGTCTCAATTTAATGGCTTTTGTTCTGTATATCTCAATAACCCTGACTCAACCAAAATCTATGGCGCTTGGCCAATTGACCCAGTGTTCCCTAGATTCTGGTAGTGGGGGCTTCATTGCACAGACCCTTGAGTTGGGACGTCGTGTTGAGGTTATACAGGACATTGGTGAAGCCCCTTCTGAAGTACTGTGCCCAATTCTTGTCGTAGGAAGGGTATATTAAGCTGGAATGGGTTCAGAAAAGATTTACCAGGACATTGCCAGCAATAGAGATATAAGGAGAGCCTGGACTGGCTGGGACGTCTTTCATTGGAGCGTAGGAGGTTGAAGGGTTACCTTACAGAGGTCTCTAAAATCATGAGGGGTATAGATAAGGTGAATGGCAGGTGTCTTTTGCCGAGGGTAGGGGATTCCAAGACTAAGAAGCATATTTTTAAGATGAGAGAAAGATTTTACAAGACGCAAGGTGCAAACTTTGCAACTCAGAGAGTGGTTCGTGTGTAGAATGAACTTGTGGACTAATTGGTGGAGGCGGGTACTGATACAACATTTAAAAGACATTTGGATAAGTTCATGATTATGGGCCAAGTGCAGACGGGTGGGATTAGTTTAGTTTGAGATTACGGTCGGCGTGGATTGGCTGGACCGAAGGGTCTGTTTCCGTGCTGTATGACTCTTTGACTATAACTGTATGAGAATGGACTCATTCCTGAAGGCTACGCTTTTAGTTTCACATTATGCCTCGCAACTGGACTCTGGGAAGTTTGCGTGTAACTTTGCCGTCTCATTTTATCATTAACACAAGTGATTAAATATGAAGCTGGCTGATACATGTTCCCCTCAGTGATACAGAAACCATTAGACATTGTTCTAATACCAACGTTACCAGTAAGGTTTGCAATAGAGCAGACACTGCAGCTATGTTAAATAGAACAGCAAGCCCAGGGACTTACTGTAACATTAACCTCGCCCAGTATCAGAATTTCATGCAAATATTCCATTCTCTGACCTATATGAATATTTAACGCTGAGCTGTCTTTGCAGCTATACAAATCACGTTGTTGCAAAAGTAGAACACATTACAGCCTTATCCCTTTGTCTGCCCCTATCCTTACTTCAGGCGCAGCTGTACAATTTCCCAAACCTGATGTATAAGCGGATTGTAACACTTACCCACAGATCCGAATTTCTCACTGAAGATCGGTTTCCCCAAGTGTGCATTGTGGCAATTTACTATAACAACCACGAACAGCAGAAGCCTAGTCATGTCACGACCCTGCAGAGAGAGCACACTAAGACTGCCTCTGTGAATTAAACACAATTTACAATGGTGGGACTGACAGAGATGGATGTCCCACACACAACTACTTCAACTAACTGACTCCTGCCATACACCACCTCGTTCATCGCGGTCCACCAGCCATTAGATTCTAAATTGAGATGAAATTCAAATCTTCCCAGTCGAAACCGAACGGATCTACGATTCGGCAGGCGTGAATTTTAACACAGAACTGTTGCTGAGTAAAGCGCAATGATGGGTACCCAGCAAAATCGAAAATCGCCCGGACAAATCAGTTCTGAGGGGGACTTCTCCAGCAGTGAGAGCGCTGTCCACTCCGTGCGGTGCTGAAAGGGAACTCTCACACTCAGGGATGGAGTCTCTAAGACAGTCAAACCCTGCGCACTACCAGAGGCAGGGCTACTAAATGACCCCTTTTTGTTCCAGAAACTCAGCGGTGAACTATCCCACCTTCTAATACGTGTCTTACTTACATTTTTTCGAGTTTTTTTTTTGTTTAAAGAAGCGTACTCAGTAGGGCAGCGAGTTAATTTTGTTTTAAATCTTTTCAATTTCAAAATCTTTTGTTTTCGGACGAGATGGTAAAACGCCACTTACTGAGCGACAGGTAGATTCCAGATAGTTTGTCCGAGCTTACAAATCGGTTGGGACCTTGCTCAGCGTTTTAAATACTTTAAAACCCGAAGACATTGCAAACCCATTTACTGACAACGCTGTTTTGTTGTTCTCACTAACTCCGCTCCTCCCCCCCCCCCCCCCCACATTGACACCAATCCCAGCTCAACGATTTATGCCCATCAGGGCTGACTTATGTACAGAGAATGGGACAGCCGCGAAAGAGGCCGTTCGGTCCATCATACATACGCCGGCTCTTTGAGAGAGCTAGCCAACCAAAGCCACTCTCCTGCTGATTCCCCAGATCCTTGCCAATGTTTCCCTTTCAAGCGTTTATCCCATATTGTCTTGCAAGTTACTATTGGACCTGTTTTCACCGCACTGTCTACGCTTGCCAGAAAAGGCCCATCCAAAAATCGCCTTACGCCAATGAGTTAACCCGTTCAGAATTGGCTGCCAATAGTTCTGCCCAATTCTGGTAAGTTTTGACCAGCTATATTGAAGATGTTCGCGTCCTGCTGCCGATGCAGAGAATTAAAGTGGCTCACCCTGTTGTGTTCTGTTGGCCGTCTCCCTGCTCTATGGTTTAATAATTGGCGAACTCTGTTTTTAACGCCGTGAGATTTGTTCCCGTGGACTTCACGAAAATCATCTTCAGGATGACTCATATATGGGTGTTTAAAAAAAAACCCTCTGCTGATGGATAAGTTAGGGATGCTGTTATATAAAAGGCGTTGCCTCCCACGGAAATTGCAGTTCAAACTCAATACACTTCTCCTGCACGACGGGTCACTCGTTTACAAACCTCGCCCCGTGCAAAAGACAGAATTGGGGACTACCTTTAGATATCGCCCAGTCTTTACACATAGCAATCTTCCAGATGAGGAAGAAAACGATTTCCATTGTATCCAAACTCGCTAACTTCAACCCTCCGTGAACTCCCCATTTACAAAGACATTTGAACCAACTTTTTAGTAATATTTTAGAACACTTTGCCTTGATTTTACTGATAAATGGACACAATAACTCATTGTCTGTTGTCAGGAGGCGCTTATAGTAAAAATTCTAGCATCAATGTTGTACAAAAAAGATGTTTAAGATTTTCAAAATCGGTCCGTTTGAAAGCAATGAAAAAAATATGCAGCTCCTACCTTACGTTGAACGGGTGCTAATGGTTCCGTAACAACTTGTACCTTCACTACCTCTTGAGTTTGCAAATATTTTGGTATTTGCTGCTGTCATGATATCCACGCAACCAGATTCTGCATAAATTTGACAACGCAATAGTTGGAACATCGGAATTCACGGTTCAACAAAGTGCAAATCTGTGTGTACAGGTAGCTAAATTGTTGATGATCTTGAGATTGGAAGCATTTTAAACAATAATCTCTCAGACTGGGATTTCAATGCTGTTTTAAATTCTTGCTGAACGTTTCCGTTATGCAGGATTCAGCCGAGCGAACAGTAACTGCTACAAATGTTTCCACGCGCGGTTATAAGCAAATGAGGAACGTTTCTCATGTTTTACTTATCCTCACTCTCCAATGAACAAACCCATTTTATGATCCTTCGAGTTTAGCGTTACAAAGTCCGCATTAACAAATCTGCACAGAAACTGATTCAAACATTAATTCAGTGCTCGCCTCAAAACGATGCTAATTGAATTGCTCTTGTTAAAGTTGATCAGAGGTTAATTTAGTGGTGGCACCGGAGATATAAACTTGCATAACTTTTTTCAGACCTGTATACATATAGTGACAATTATTCTTCAGGACGTACAATTGCAGATACATTTCTGAAGAAAAAGTCACTAGACTCGAAACGTCCATAAGTGCTTCCTCTCCACTGCTGCTGCCAGACCTGGCGAGTTTCTCCAGCAATTTCTATTTTGCTTTTGTTTCAGATTTCCAGCGTCCACAATTCTCTGCTTTATTTTAAATACATCTATTGTACTGTTATTTTCAATTTAATCCAATGCTTCGTTGATTTTGCTTCTTAATACAAAACCGGAGTATTGCTCAAAATTACACACTTTTTCACTTTTTTGTCCCTTATCAAAACAGAATGATAAAAATGCTAAATCTCAATGGAAACAACTGTTTATTCAGCGTGAGAAGAAGGTACGCCCTTCCATCAGAGCTTCATTAGAGCAATTCATAGCAACCACATATTGAGGCAAAAAAAACCCTCTCAATTCTTTCCATTCTTCCCAAACTTGCTGGTTGGAAAGCGGGGAACTAGTGAACCATCCTTAAAATCTGCTCCTAGCAATGTTCAACACCTTCAAACCCAATATAGAAGAGATACAAAGACCCATTTGACATCTTACTCAAATGAATCTCTGGATCTGAGCATTGCTGAATAGCTAAAGGCCATTGAGGATCTCTATTCTACCAGAGATCTCTTTCATCTCGTTCCATCCTTATATACACAGTCCTAGCATCACCCCATGATACTGTTTTGAATTGTAGTCTGAAGCATCTTTAGAGTAGATCTAGTTTGAAACTTGTTTGAATTGGGGACGATAAAAAAATTAAGATATTCAATTACAAATACACAGACTCACACAGTTGCCTTGACCCTGATTTCTGTAAAGACTCCATTCCATTCTGTTTCTATTGCATTTGTTCTGATGATGCCACCATCTGCACTGGGCTCTCAGTAATGTCCACCTTTTTCTTTAACCCACCATTGTAGTTAATGGGATACTCAGCCATGTCCAACTCACATCCCACACTTCTGCCTGCACCTCTTCTCTTCCGCTCCATGTCAATGATAGTGTGCACCACCCCAACAGTCCCCCCTGCCCCGTCCTCACTTTCCACCCTCTACATTTAAAGGATCATGAGCCATTATATCCAGCACCTCTATCAGGATGGCACCACTAGACACAAATTCCCCTCCCTTGTCAGTATTTCGCAGGATCCCTCCCTCCCAGTACATTTTATTCCATTCCACCTCCACTCCCACAACCTCCAGGGCAATCGCAGAAGGTGTAACACTTGCACATTTTTCTACTCCCTTCTCACTATCCACTGCTCCAGACACACCTCCCAGGTGAAACAGCAATTTACCTGCACTTTACTCAATGTCTGTTGTATTCGCTACTCACAGTGTGGTCTCCTCTACACCAGGAAGATAAAGTTCCGACTGGGTGGCTGCTCTGTGAAACCCCTATGATCTGCCTGTAAAATGATCCTGAGCTTCCAGCTGCCTGTACTTCAACACACCACTGTGTTCCCACACTAACATTTCTGTCACAGGCCTACTGCAGTGGCCCAGCAAGACTCAACTCGAGCTGGAAGAACCGTACCTCACCTTCTTCTTAGGTTACCTACAGTCTTCAGGACTCAATATCGAGTTAAATCATTTCAGAGCTTGAATGCCTCTTTCCATGTCTACTACCAACCCACACCCTCAGGTTCTGCCCTGACATGGGTTGCTCTCAACACAGCCAACTCATTTTCACCCACTCATAGACCCCATTATCACTTGTCTAGTTTCTCTTCTTCCTTGGCTTACTACAAACATAGTGCAAATTTTATAGAGTCATAGAGATGTACAGCATGGGAGTAGACCCTTCGGTCCAACTCGTCCATGCCGACCAGATAAACCAACCCAATCTAGTCCCACCAGCCAGCACTTGGCCCATATCCCTGTAAACCCTTCCTATTCACATACCCGTTCAGATGCCTTTTAAATGTTGCAATTGTACCAGCCTCTACTACTTCATCTGGCAGCTCACTCCATACATGCACCACCCTCTGCGTGAAAAAGTTTCCCCATACATCCCTTTTATGTCTTTCTCCTCTTACCCTGAACATATGCCCTCTAGTTTCCCCTACTGCTGACCCCAGGGGAAAAAAAGACCTTGTCTATTTATCCTATCCATGCCCCTCATGATTTTATCAACCTCTGTAAGGTCACCCCTCAGCCTCCGATGCTCCAGGACTCTGTAGTAATTTGTCTGTCAATGATATTAGTATCTTTTGAGTTTTAGCCCATTTTTCTACATTTGTCCCATTCACCTCCCATGTTGCTCCTTTCCATTATGGAGGTGTTTCTAGCATGTGTCCTCTTGCTTCCTTTTGCATGTCTCCATCACTGCCTGACTGGGCTGTTTCTAAACACCCTTCCTCTGTCTGACTGCAATGATTCTTTCATACAATCTAACAATTTTCCACCTCCTCACACTTTAGAAGAAACTTACTTGCAGCCCATTAAACCAATTAACTATCGTCTTTTGTGATAGTGGATTTAAGTCTGATTCTAGATTCTCCTCAATTATTTGTTCACCCTTATTCAAGGAGATCATTTATTCTAGTTTTCTATTCTGAGAATGATGCTTATTATATTTCTGTCCTCAATAGCCTGAATGTATATTGTATTTTTACTTTAAAGAGTATATTCAGACCTCTTCAAACAACCTTGAAATAGGGAATAATGAGATTTTACTTTAATGCCCTTACTCATGTTATGCGATCCATAACATACAGTGACCATCAGGTTAGCCCCGCAGAGAGATACTCGAAGGCAGACTCCTCAAAAAGAATTGTAAGTGCATATAATGGTTGATACTAGAAATTCAAGTTCCCTGAGGTTGTTACACAATGAACCTTTTATTGTCTTTATAATGTCTTACTATCATGCTAACATGTCAACACATTCTGGTATTTTTAGTTAGGACATAAGATTTCAACCTATTAAGTTATTTTATAAGTTACGTAATCCTCTTTAGTATATCTACATGACACTAATATTGCTTTTCTCATGGTTAATACCTCATGATCTCATCCTTTCTCATACATTCTCTGTTAGTCCATTGTAATCAATCAATCATCTGACTACATGACTGATTGGTAGATAGACTATAATATGTTTGTTCTTAAAGATGTATAAAAAGTTAATGTTCATTTTGTGGAATCTGTTACTAAATTAAATTACAGTTTCTTAGTTTTAATTTGTGTCAATCTCTGCATGGCTGGGAGCTATTATTAGTAATAGTGTGATCTTCCCCACTTAGCTTACATCTGTCTACAGTGTACTTTCCTGTCAACCAAATTGCAGGAGGTAGCTAGCTCACATATTGAGCAATAAATAATCTATTTGAATTTGAATGTAATGATTGTACCTGGTGCTATTCTAACTAATGCAGGAGAGAATCCTGATGTAACCTTTAACTTAGTAGTGATGTAGTCTGTTTATGGAAACTAATTCAGCCATGAATGTGAGAGTTGTGTTTAGAAAAGGACTGAGTAATGTCAGCAGAGTCCACATGACTCAAGTATTGAAGGCTTAGCTATATACTTCCAACACGATCTCCTTTAACTTAAAAGTTATCTTTATATCTATCATGCTGATTGCAAAAGCTGTCAACTTCCTTAAAACAAAAGATAACAAAACTTTGACCTGAGTCAGGAGAGCCTTCTATTTCCTTCTTACTTCAGAGATTGCTTTATATGGACAATGTGTTGATTAACAAACAAGGACAGTGACTATTACTATGACTTGCGACTAATATTAGTCTTGATGTGGCGTTACCCAAAAGTGACAGCCCTCCATCACTCTCCAAATGCTCATTCAGATAATTTCGCGGCAATCTTCAGCCAGAAATGCCGAAGGGGATGGTCCATCTTGGCCTCGTCCCGTGGTTCCCAGTACCACAGATATCAGTCTTCAGCCAGTTTGATTTACACCACGTGATATTAGGAAATGATTCAAGGTACTGGATAGCACAAAGGTTATGGGCCCAGCCAACATTCCAGCAGTAGTACTGAAGACTTGTGCTCCAGAACATTCCACAGACCTAGCTAAACTTTTCCATTGCGGTTACAACACCGGCATCTACCTAACAATATAGAACATTGTCCATGTATGTCCTGTGCACAAAAAACAAGACAAATCCACAAAAAGCTGGCCCATCAATTTTCATTTGTGCCAGGGATAACTCCAACAAGTGGAGAGTTTGCCCCATTTCCCGTTTCCTGAAGAAGGGCCTGTGCCCGAAACGTCGAATCTCCTGTTCCCTGGATGCTGCCTGACCTGCTGTGCTGTTCCAGCAATAAAGTTTCAACTTTGATCTCCAGCATCTGCAGACCTCACTTTCTCCCCATCAATTTACTCTTGATCATCAGTAAAGTGATGGAAGGTGTCATCAACAGTGCTAATAAGCAGTAGATGCTCAGCAATAACCTGCTCAGTGATGCCCCGTTTGGATTCCACCAGGGCCACACAGCTCCTGACCTCATTACAGCCTTGGTTCAAACGTGGACAAAAGAGCTGAATTCCTGTGGGGTGGGGAGAGTGACAGCCCTTGGCAACAACGTCGCATTTGTGGCAAAACTGGAATCAACGGGAAATGGGGCAAACTCTCCACTTGTTGGAGTTATCCCTGGCACAAATGAAAATAGATGTGGTTTTTGGAGATTGGTAATCTCAGTTCCAGGACATTTCTGCAGAAGTTCCTCAGCACAGTGTCCTGAGCCCAAACATCTTAGAATCATGGAATCCCCACTGTGCAGAAAAAAGCTATTTAGCCGATCGTGTCTGCATCAACCTTCTGAAGAACATCCTACCCAGATGCATCCACTCCCCCATAACCCCACATGACTAATCCACTTAACCTGCACATCCTTACACACTATGAGCAATTTAACATGGCTAATCCACCTGGACCTGCACATCTTTGGACTGGAGAGAACCAGAGCACCGATGGGGAAACCCATGCAGACATCAAACTCCACACAGTTACCCAAAGCTGGAATCGAACCCAGGTCCCTTAATCTGTGAGGCAGCAGTGCTGACCACTCTGCCACCCATCAACTGCTTTATCAACGACCTTCCCACCATCATAAAATCAGAAGTGGGGGTGTTCGCTGATGTATGCATGAAGTTCAGCACCATTCGTGACTCCTCAGATATTGAAGCAGTCCATGTTCAAATGCATCAAGATCTGGACAAAACAGGCTTGGGCTGACAAGTCACATTCACACCACACAAATGCCAGGCAATAGCCATCTCCAAAACGAGACAATCTAACCACCATCCCTTGGCACTCAATGGCATTACCATCATTGAATCCTGTATGATCAACATCCTGGGAGTTACCATTGCCCAAAAACTGAATTGGAATAGTCATATAACTACTGTAACTACAAGAGCAGGTCAAAGGGTAGGAATCTTGCAGAGAGTAACTCACCTCCTGACTCCTAAAAGCCTGCCTGCCATCTACAAGGCACAGATAAGGAGCAGAACACTCCCTACTTGTCTGGATGGGTGCAACTACAACAACACTCGAGAAGCCTGACCCCATCTAGGACAAAGCAGCCTGCTGACTGGAACCGTATCCACAAGCATTCAGTCTCTCCACCACCAACACTCAGTAGCAGCGGTGTGTACCATTTACAGGATGCACTGCAGAAATTCACCAAGGCTTCTTACACAGTACCTTCCAAACCACTTCCATCTGGAAGGTCAAGGGCAGTAGATACATGGGAACACTCCCCTCCAAGCCACTCACCATCCTGACTTGGAAATTCATTCTGTCAGTATCGCTGGGCCAAAATCCTGGAACTCCTTCCCCAAAGGCGTTGTGGGAGTACCTACCCAAAATGGAGTGCAATCATTCAAGGTAGTTCAACACCACCTTCTGAAGGGTAACCTAGAGCTGGGCAGTAAATGTTGGCCCAGCCAGTGACACCCATCTCCCATAAATGAAGAACAATTTTTAAGAAAAAAGTCAATGCTGACCTGGGAGATTATGAGGCTCTCTCAGAATGGCTTGAACAAATAAACATCTTCCATTGCTCTAAGTTTGATTAGAAATTTGCTCCAGTGAAGCAATGTTCATTCTCCTAAGAATAATTAGCAGCAGCAACACTGAAGCCCAATCTTCCTCTCCCCATGTTCTCAATCCTGTTAATTCCCAGCTCCCATTTCTCATTCAACCTGGGCTGAGTGCAAATCAAATCTCTTTCAGTAGTGCATGGTCTCCACCTGCTGGTCATATAGTCTCATTACAGCCAACTGATGTGTTGTTTATGAAGTCCCTATTTGAAGAGTCCATAATGTAATGCCCATGAGTCTGATCCAGTCAGCTGACCCAGTCTGAAAATTCAAGAGCAGTAAGAAACATGAAGAAGGCAGGCAATCACTTATCGACCACGGCCCAACAGACTCACGGATGATGTGAAGTGTGGGTGCTGGATGATTTTTCTTTCCTCTTAATATTGTTTCTCCTTTAGTCTTTTACTTCTTAAAATTCCCTCCTCCTTTACCTTGCTTTATTCACTCCTGTTCCTTACAGCCTCTCTCTCATTCTCTCCCCCTTTTCCATTTTCTCTTTCACTCTCCCCACCTTCTGTGGAACTCCATAGCACACATGAGAGGGAAAAGATTTGACAGGGACCTGAGAGGCAACTTTTTCATACAGAGCGCCATGTGTATGGAACAAGCTACCAGAGGAAGTGGTAGAGATGGGTACAATTACAACATTTAAAATGCATTAACATTGAAAAGACATTTGGATACATGGATAGGAAAGGTTTAGAGGGATATGGACCAAATGCAGGCAAATGGGACTAGTTTAATGTGGGAAACCTGGCCAGCATAGACGAGTTGGGCCAAAGGGTCTGTTTCTGTGTAATATAACAGTATGTCTTCCTCACTCTGAGGGGCTGCCAATCTTGCTTGGCTCAACCGCCCCGTGGCTGAACACGTTAACTCCCCCTCCCACTCCGCCAAGGACATGCAGGTCCTTGGCCTCCTCCGTCGCCAGACCCTGACCACACGACGCCTGGAGGAAGAGCACCTCATCTTCCGCGTGGGAACCCTCCAACCACAAGGGACGAATGTAGATTTCTCCAGCTTCCTCATTTCCCCTCCCCCCACCTTATCTCAGTCGCAACCCTCGGATTCAGCATCGCCCTCTTGACCTGCAATCTTCTTCCCAACCTCTCCGCCCCAAACCCCTCTCCGGCCTATCACCGTCACCTTAACCTCCTTCCACCTATCGCATTCCCAACGCCCCTCCCCCAAGTCTCTCCTCCCTACCTTTTATCTCAGCTTGCTTGGCACACCAGCCTCATTCCTGAAGAAGGGCTTATGCCCGAAACGTCGATTCTCCTGCTCCTCGGATGCTGCCTGGCCTGCTGTGTTTTTCCAGCACCACATTTTTCAATTCTCGTTTTGTCTGTGACTTCAAGGAGAGATTCAGTAAACTAGGCTCATATTCTCCAGAGTTAAGGAGAATGAGAGTTGATCTCATTGAATCATGTAATATTGTGAAGGAGATTAGTACACCAGCCTCATTCCTGAAGAAGGGTTTATGCCCGAAATGTCGATTCTCCTGCTCCTTGGGTGCTGCCTGACCTGCTGCACTTTTCCAGCAACACATTTTTCAGCAAAGAGATTAGTAGAACTGATGCTGAAAGAAGTTTCCCTTGGCTGAAGGGATAGAGTCATTATCTTAGAAATGGGGTGATATGGTGGCTCAGTGGTTAGCACTGCTACCTCACAGCACCAGGGACCCAGGTTTGATTCCGCCCTCAGGTGAATGTCTGTGTGGAATTTGCACATTCTCCTTGCATATCTGCAAGGATTTCCTCCCACAGAGGTCCTGGTTAGGTGCTAAGTTGCCCATAATGTCCAGGGATGTGCAGGCTAGGTGGTCTAGTCAGGGGAGATGTATGATTACAGGGATAGGGTAGACAGGTGGGTTTGGGTGGCATACTCTATGGTGGGTTGGTGTGGACTTGATGGGCTGAATGGTTTGCTTCCAGACTGCAGGGATTTCATGAATAACTGGCTGGCTGCTTAGGCCAGAATTGAGGAGACATTTCTACACTCAAAAGTTGTTAGTCTATGGAATTCTCTGTCTGAGAGTGCCATGGACGCTCATTCATGAAGATTCATGTATTTTTTTGGATCTTGAACAAATTTAAGGATATTGTGATCATGCAGCAATGTGGGATTAGGATAGAAAATTAGCTTATTAAATTACAGAATAGGCTCGAAGAGCTAAATGTCTTATTCCAGCTCTTGTTTTTGCACTCTTTTGATTAAACTCCTGCATGAATGTAGTAACTAACTGTGCATTTGAATATTAAAACCTGTTTATTTTATATAGAATCACAACATATGCTGTGGTGGAACACAAATGGCTGCATTTGATGGGGCATTAGGTGTCCCATTGCAGGGTCAGACCGAACAGTGAACCCCGGGCCACATCCTGTGGTGATCACCAGGTAGTGTCGCTGTGAGGTCACCAGGTCAAGATGGTGACTGGCTTGGAGGGGAAATTGCAGGCGGTGTGGGCTTCCCATGTATCTGCTGCTTTTGTCCTTCTGGATGGGAGTGGTTTGGAAGCAGCTGCCGAAGGAGCCTTGGTTAACTTCTGCAGTGTATCTTCTAGATGGCCCTGTTCCTCTCAACAGTTGCTGGCTAAACAGAGGATCAGCAGCTGTGCAGCATCACTGGGGCTGTGATCAAGTAAGCATGTATCTTTAAGGTAATTATCTAATGACATCCTAGTCACCACGTGAAATTCATAGATTCATAAAATCCCTACTATATGGAAGCAGGCCCATCGAGTCGATACTGACCCTCCAAAGAGCATCCCACCCAGACCCACCCCCTGTCCCAATCCTGTAACCCAATATTTCCCATGACTAATCCACCTCACCAACACATCCCTGGACACTATAGGCAATTTAGCATGGCCAATCCACCTGACCTGCACATTTTTGGACTGTGGGAGGAAACTGAAGCACCCGGAGGAAACCCACGCAGACAGGGGGAGAATGTGCAAACTCCACACAGACAGTCGCCCGAGGCCGAAATTGAACCCAGGTCCCTGGTGCTGTGAGGCAGCAGTGCTAATGAGTGAGACCCTGTGCCACCCGATATTCTTTCAAAGAGGTATTAGCTCCATCTTGAATAGCTACTGTATAATTCATTTGGGAAGCCCATTAATGAAACAACTTAAGCCCAGGCTATACCAATGGCACTGATAAAGTTTATAACATACTTAGTTTGCTCTGTAAATAAATCCCAGTGTTCATATTACCAAAGTTAACATTGTAGTAAAATTAAGAGAATTTGTAATTTCTCAACCAGCAATTAATATTGAAGGATATTGATGAGGTTATACTTGAAGGGTGATGACGCATAGATGGTCAGACTCAAACACAAACAAGTATGTCTGTTCCGGGGGCCACAGCATCTATTATGGCATACCCTCTAAGTATGGGTGATCACTGAGAGCTGATAGTCATCGCTGTTATGGGACCCCTCAGTGGGTCGCAGAGAGCTTGGTGGTCTCCCCATCCAACAGAGGGCACTCTCCACCTTCCAATCTCTAGTAAAATGCCACAGGAACAGCAACATATTCTTAATTGGCCACTTATGGCGTTGGGAGTGGCTGAGCCGTGTCTGACAGGTCCTGCCACTGGGAAGGTAGCATAGCAATGGGCATGACCCATCACATACCTGCAACATTGTGCCAGTCTTTTCAGTTCCCATTCTGTCTCCAGAGGTCTGGTAAACTCCAACCAAAACGCTCTGATAAATAAAACTCGAACAGGACGCCACACAACAGAGGACAAGGGAAATGAACCTGGGCAAGTATTTGGATGGAATTGAATGAGCTTTATTGTCACATGTACTCAAATGAAAACAGTGAGAAGTTTACAAGTTGTTGCCACATTACGGTTCCATCTTACTGAAACAGATACTAAGTATTTGATGAAAAATAAAAGAAAAGTCTAGTATAAGAATAAAAAGGATTTTTCTTTTAAAAGTACACAATTTATGTCCATCCACCCCAATCCATGCCAACACCTAGCCTCCAGATCACACTGGGCCTAGCCTCCAGATCACACTGGGCCAACCCTCCAGATCGCACTGGGCTAAGCCTCCAGATCGCACTGGGCTAAGCCTCCAGATTGCACTGGGCCTAGCCTCCAGATCACATTGGCCAACCCTCCAGATCACACTGGGCCTAGCCTCCAGACCACGCTGGGTCAAATCTCCAGATCACACAGGGCCGACCCTCCAGATCCCACTGGGCTTAGCCTCCAGATCACACTGGGCCTGGCCTGCAGATCCCACTGGGCCCAGCGTCCAGACCACACTGGGCCAAGCCTCCAGATCACACTGGGCCAGGCCTGCAGATCCCACTGGGCCTAGCCTGCAGATCACACTGGGCCAACCCTCCAGATCACACTGGGCCTAGCCCCCAGATCACACTGGGCCTAGCCTCCAGACCACACTGGGCCAGGCCTCCACACCACACTGGGTCAAATCTCCAGACCACACTGGGCCTAGCCTCCAGATCACACTGGGCCTAGCCTCCAGATCATATTGGGCCAACTCTCCAGATCACATCGGGCCTAGCCTCCAGATAACACTGGGCCAAGCCTCCTGATCACACTGGGCCTAGCCTCCAGACCACACTGGGTCAAATCTCCAGATCACACTGGGCCTAGCCTCCAGATAACACTGGGCCAAGTCTCCAGATCACACTGGGCTAAGCCTCCAGATCACACTGGGCCAAGCCTCCAGATCACACTGGGCCAAGCCTCCAGATCACATTGGGCCTAGCCTCCAGACCACACTGGGTCAAATCTCCAGATCACACCGGGCCAAGCCTCCAGACCACACTGGGCCTAGTCTCCAGATCACACTGGGCCAACCCTCCAGACCACACTGGGCCTAGTCTCCAGATCACACTGGGCCAGGCCTCCAGATCCCACTGGGCCTAGCCTCCAGATCCCACTGGGCCTAGCCTCCAGATCCCACTGGGCCTAGCCTCCAGATTCTACTGAGCCAACCTTCCAGATCCCACTGGGCCTAGCCTCCAGACCACATTGGGCCTAGCCTCCAGACCACATTTGGCCAAATCTCCAGACCACATAGCTTCAAACCTCAAGGCCTCCCCTCCAGTCAGCAAGGGGGCTTACCTACACACAAGCCCCACCTCAACACCTCACAACGGCCTCCAGTAAGCAGACTCACCTCACTAGAAAGGAGAAGAAAAGCCTCTTTCATTTATACACCAAAGATCTTTCATAACCTCATGGCTAGTGCTTCCCAACAGATGTATTATTTTTGAAGATGAGACAACAAGGGTGGCACGGTGGCTCAGTGGTTAGCACTGCAGTGTCACAGCACCAGGGACCCAGGTTTGATTCAAGCCTTGGGTGACTGTCTGTGTGGAGTTTGCACATTCTCCCCATGTCTGCGTGGGTTTCCTCCGGGTGCTCCGATTTCCTCCCACAATCCAAAAGATGTACAGTTAGGTGAATTGGCCATGTTAAATTGCCCATAGTGTTCAGGGATGGGTAACAGGTTAGGTGCATTAGTCAGGGGTAAATATAGGATAGGGGATTGGGTTTGGGTGAGATACTCTTTGGAGGGTTGGTGTAGACGTTTTGGGCCAAATGGCTTGTTTCCACACTGTACAGACAAAATTACACCTTTACACTGGGGCAAGAAATCGAAATAGAAACCACAATATCATGTAGCATACAAATACAATGGAAGGGAGACCGAGGACGCTTAAAATAATGAACCAGTTTGGTTTGGATGCTTGCAAGGATAAAATCATTCCCACCCATTTTCCATCATAATTCCTGCCTGTAAGAGGGATGCTTTGGAGTTTTTTGGATCATTAAATGACATCAGAGGCCTAACCACATGTGTGTGATTTGGAAAACACTGGAGATATAAACATTTACCAGAAGCATAGTATGAAGATAAAATATTACAACGCAAAAATAAAAATTGTTTTGTTTATCCTGGTATGTTTTCTTCCATTTTTCAGCTCCCAGTTCATGGTATTAAAAATAATGCCATTAACTGCTTGGTTTGCTCAAAACATTTCTGGACAACTGTTGTTTCCAAACAATGGGTTTCTGGATTGGAGAAGCTACAGTGTGCTTACATTAGAAAAACGTACAGGGTTTTGAGGGGATGTAGTGAGCCAGAGAGCCTAGGTTGATAACTTTTTTGAAAAGCCAACAAAGCCATTTTGGTCTGAATGGCCTCCTTCTGTGTTGTTAGATTCAATAAATTACCAATTGGTTTTCGTTGAAATGTTTCATCTGGTGTAACATGGGAGCTGGAAATACCCTTGAAATGCACGAGTAAGATTTAGCCCAGTGTTCACAGTAATCACCTCACTACTGTCTGTCATCAACTCTCACCATTATTCAGTATAGAGGGAGCTGCAATTTCATCCAGCTGAACACTACTAAGGTTGAAGTCACTGCCTTTGGTCCTCATTACAAAGGGGCTGTCCCAAAGGATACCTCGTACAGGAATGATGTGACATGGAATTATAACAGAAACTGGGTTGGGAATAATTTTATCCTTTCAAGCATCCAAAATAAATTGGTTCATTTTTTAAAACTTCCTCAATCCCCCTTCCTTATAATTGCTCCATATCAATGACTTCATCTTGGTTTGGGGCTTAATCAGATTGTTCCCAGCCCTGGTCTTATCTCAGTAACCTTCTAATGAATGCGTAGTTGAAGTATGGTAACACTAAGACTGCCTTTTTCCATCTTCATAGCATTGTCTGACTTGGCCTCGCCTCAGGCTAGATGATGTTGAAACTCTTATCCATATCTTTGTCAGCCATTGTCCTGACTACTTCAAAGCGCTCCTGCTGCTGTCCCACGTTTTACTCGCCACAACTCTGTTGCCCTTTGTCCTTACTAGCACCAATACCGATTCACTCACCACCCCTATGTTCACTGATCAACAGGGCTCCTGATCAAGCAACTCTTCAACTTTAAAATTCTCATCCTTGTTTTGAATATGATCCATGGCCTCACCCATCTCCATTTTAGTGGGCATTGTCTGGTCCTCAAATCTGCAAGATATCTGTGCTCATCCAAGTCTGGCCTCTTTAACAGACCTGATTTGAATTGCTCCACCTACAATGGGTTTGGCCTCTGGCCGTTTAGGATCTAAGCTCTGGAATCCCATCTTTAGACCTATTCACGTCTGTTTACTCCTTACAGACACTTTTTAACACACCTTTAACTAGGTTTCTGATCATTTCCCCCTAATATTACCTTGTGTAACTCGGTGTTGAATTTTGCTTCATAGGGTTCCTGTGAAGTCCGTCGAGATGTTTTATTAAATCAAAATGCTATAATTCAAGTTCCTGTTTCTAATTCATCAAGAACTCAATAACATAGATCAAGAATGTTTTGCCTTTAAAATATCTCTGCTGGCCTTTATTTGCAGACATTTATTTTTCCACGTGAACCAGTCTACACAAGGAAATACCTCAACTGTTGAGGGAAATCAGGGTGGAGGTAGTGTACACTCTGACCATAATCTTCCAACCCTCCCTAAGTATGGAGATCCTCGAGTGTGGATGGATTTTTCACCTTTGATCAACCTGAGGAGAGGCATAATCCTGGCAATTAGCCGAGCATCAGTGTGTGGAAGTATTTAGGGCATTAATCAAAGACAAAATGGCTTTAGGACACCATTTTAATGTTTGATGTGGGTCTTACTAAGGCTAATTTACACTCCGCTTTGTATTGTTTGTAAGGAAACAATACAAAGGAATTGTATTGCGTTAATAATAACTTAATTGCGTTAATTCAAACCTTTACTGCTGGGAAAGTCAGAGCGGTTAACAATCTACTACCCTCACCTCCAACTTCCCTTTCCTCCCTAATGTCCTCAACTATGAGGAAAAAGGGATAGAACAAGTAATAAAATAAGGCAGTCTATCCTGTTAAGTAACGAAGCTGGAGATTTTCAGATTTGAGGCCAAGTATTAGACTGGATAAGTCAGGAAGTGATTCAGAGTTGGATGAATGTTATAAGTGAATGTGAAAGTGACTTAACTCAGTACTTTATTTCATGGTATCATATCCCATTTTTCCAATCTTCTATCTCGCGAATTACACCTAGAATACAACTAACTGATATGTTTGCAAAGGGTCCTGATAAATGTTTGGAGATTGTACCCCAAGTATGTTTCACAATCTGCTCTTAGACAGCATGCCAATGGGCCTTTGATGGTGAGATTCCACAGCTAATTTTAAACTTATTAATGTATGTGGAAACCAGGTCAATAATATTCTCTTGCATAAATGGAATGCCTTTTACATTTTACACGTTAAATATATCCATTCATTTATTTTAAGCACCCTGAACAAACATAAGTTGGTTTTGTTTAAGAATTAAACTGTGTATAGTCAGATGTAAATGTATTAAGGATGTGCATATGATG
The DNA here is from genome assembly GCF_004010195.1 of Chiloscyllium plagiosum. Lineage (NCBI taxonomy): Eukaryota > Metazoa > Chordata > Chondrichthyes > Orectolobiformes > Hemiscylliidae > Chiloscyllium > Chiloscyllium plagiosum. Next base: position 8,253,635 of record NC_057732.1, read on the forward strand.
TATTGTTGGAGTTAAGGTGGAATAGTGAAGTATTCTGTTTGGTATCGTCACCAAAGTTAGATTTGCGTATTAAGAACTTTTCTGCTTACCTGTCCTGGACCAATGTCCTTTGGCAATGATGTTTAAAATATGATTCCTCCACTTAACTATCAAGGAAATGTAGGTTTTTTATTTCGGTGAACTGTGGCTGGTATAAGATTTGCCTTCTGTTTGGTTACAGGGCAGATTTCACCAGAAGGGGTCAGCTGGCAATTGTTGTAGTAAACTACATTTCCAAATTCAAAGTAGCAAAAATGTTTTTTTTTTAAAAACTGAGGCAGGTTGTGTCCTAATGGGTCTATTTTCGTGAGCTGATCTAAGTCAGGCTAGAGGGACAGTAGTGGAGAGGTAAGGGATTGTGGAATGTATTCCAGTTGATCTCATTGCTTCTGGGGGTAAGGAAGGGAGGGGGAAATTCCTTGTGATTCCATTTCCATCACCTGATGTCATATTATAAAGTGTGCATCTGAAAAAGGATAGGGTTCAGTTATAAAGTCACCTTCATTCAGTGTCTGAGCTTAAAGGGAAGACTTGCATTTAAATAGCAGCTTTCATGATCTCTAAATGTCTCCAAGAGACAATTAGAATTAATGTTGAGAAACTAGAGAAAGGATAGCCAGTCTGCACACAACTCCCATAAACAGCGTGCTGATAATGACTAGACCACATGTTTCGTATTATTGACAGACTATTTCTTTTCAATGCTCTGGCACATTGTGAAAGGTTTAGTCTCATACCAATGTAAAATTCAATGGAGGCTAACACTGATTTGCATGATCATTCTTCCTGTATTAAAGGGTCAACTCTTTACTCAGTGGTATTTGCCTTTGGAGGTGGAAACTTGTGCCAAAGTCATGTGCCAGAGACATGAGCCCATTCCCAGCCTGCTACTGTAGTGCAATAGAAAGGGAGTGCTACACTGTTGTGAGGTTTTACCTTTCAGCTGAGACAATAGACTGAGACCCTATCTGCTCTTTCAGGTGGTCATGAGATCACATGACATTATTTTTAATAGCGAGCAGGGGAGCTCATCCCAGTGCCTTGACCAATATTCATCCCTTAAACGTTATCACTTAAATGTATGAGATGCTTTTCATTACGTTGTTGTTTGTAAGTTCTTGGTTGTGCATAGGTTGGCTGCTGAGCTCCCTACATTATAAAACTGTGTCGACTTCAAAAGTATTTTGATCCCAGCTGATGTTATTAATGGACCAGGCAGATCTCATTCTGGATCAGTGGTGCTGGAAGAGCACAGCAGTTCAGGCAGCATCCAAGGAGCAGCGAAATCGACGTTTCGGGCAAAAGCCCTTCATCAGGAAGGCAGACCTCAGCCTAAAACGTGGCTTGTTACATTATATTTGTTTTGTTTTGGTTTTAACAATATGGTCTTTTCCTGCAACACAAGCATGCAGTGTTGTAGATTTTAACAATAAAACAAAAATTTATTAACTAAAAGAAATTAAGTTAAAATAGAAATGAACCATGCTGTTTACCTATAACACAAATTCCAAGATTTTTGTAAACACACTGTAAAAGTATAATGCTTTTAATCCTAAAACATCCCTTTACAAATTCTAAAATAAAACATCCTTTGCACAGTGTTCAAAAGCACTAGTACTGTCTCACAGCAGAGAAAAAATATTTTCCTAACACCTTAATTATATCCCTGTGCTTAAACATACTTAGCTTAAAGTATCCACTTTAGGGTTTAATCCCAACACTTCTCGCTTGGGACTATTACTAACTCCTTACTCTAAGGTGATCTAATTTTGCTATGTTGTCCTGTTTTTAGACGGACTGCTATCTAAAAATTTCACAAAACTGTCCAAACCAAAGTAGAACTAAAAAAAAAGGTCACTCCTTCTAAGCTATGGATGTTTCTCCTGAGTTACTTCACTAAGAATCCGTGTCTTGAACGAGGCTGTGAGGTCTGACCCCAGTAACTCCAGCCCATTAACATTAGCTCACCCTCAGAGAGAGTTCATGGAACTGTTTGGAGGAGCTCCTGTTCATTAACAGTGCACACTTCTTACAAGATACTTTGTGGCAATTCACAAGACTCCTTTGACATCACCTTCCAAAGCCACAAGCTCTCTACTTGGAAAGCCAAATGCGGCAGATATACAGGAATGTCACCGCCTGCAAATTCCCCTCCAGGACACACATCATCCGGACTAGAAATAATATCACTGTTCCTTCACTGTTGCCAGGTTAAAAATCCTGAAACTCCCTTCCTAACAGCAGTATTTGAGGCTTACTCCCTATGCAGTAGTTCAAAAAGGCAACTCCATACGACATTCTAAAGGCAATTAGGGACGGGCAATAAATGCTGAAGTTACCAGCAATGCACACATCCCTTGAATGACAACATAAAAATTATTTTGTGAGAAACAGCATGCTGAGTTTAGAAGGGAAAGTTCCTTGCTACCAAACAGCCTTAAATTCTTCCGGAACAAAGATGGTGGAACACTGACTTGTTGCTGTTCAGAAAGCTATTGACAACAAAACAAAACATCCGAATTAGAACGCCAGGCTGGATAAACTGATTAGAAAATAGGAAGTAGAGAGTAACTCAGAACAAGACATTCAATTAGCAGTGAGATATTGACTCCTAAATTAACCAGATTACTATGGTCATGTTTACAATCTGTTAATGTGGAAAAGATTTCTCTGTCTGTACTCAAGCCTGATGAGTGATTGATGTTTCTTAAGTACTTTAAGATACGTGTGGCCCTTGTAATAACACATCATCGTTTCTTTAAAATAGATGCTGGATATATTCACCAATGGATACAAAGTAAAAATGCACATCTCAAGAGAATATTGAATATTGATCAATATTAACACAAATACAAGGCTTTCTTTGATTCTTTTGACATTCAAGAACTTTGCAGAACTTTCTGCTGAACTAATTCACATTCTACCGTTTTGGGTGTAAAACAATCCTGTCTGGCTTGTTCTTCCCTCAACCCTGAATGCAAGTTGTATGCTGGGGAAGAGGGTGAGGCAGGGTCAGAGAGAGAATGCAGTGAAGAATGTGTCAGCAGTGCTGAGCCAAGGCAAGGAGCCAGACTGAGTGAGGTAATAGATATTTAACCTTCAACAAGCATCAGCTAGTGCTGCAGAATTTTGTCCACTGCATTATATTACTTTTATATTGTTACTCTATTCTTCATGCACAAAGTATGAAGACATCAAAATTGATTAATCATCGTGGCACATAATGACGAGCATTCCTTTTGTGGTTGTTACCATGTTTATACCCAATGATAACACAGTCAGTGCTATGCAGAAGTTGAGAGGGGGGAGGGTTTTACAATCTCCCAGCCCTCTGACACCATCCAGCTACAAGTATTCCTACTGGATTTTTGTATTCAATGCTGGAGCTTCAATCTGCACTTGGCCAGATGGTTTGGAATGAGGTTTCAGTCATGCAACTACAACTCAGAGGCAGGAATATCATCACTGAATTAATGACTTACGTTTTTGTAGAGTCATAGAATCCCCTATAGTGTGAAAGAAGGCCATTCAGCCCATCCAGTCCACACCAACCGTCTAAAGAACATCCTACCCAGACCTTGCTCCAGCCTCCTACCCTTTCCCATATCCTGCATTTCCCATGGCTAATCCACCAAGCCTGCACATCCCTGGACATTATAAGCAATTTAACTTGGCCAATCCACCTAATCTGCTCATCTTTGGGCTATGGGAGGAAGCCAGAGCACCCAGAGGAAATTCATGTAGATTTTGGGAGAACGAGGATGGAATCAAACTTGGGCCCTGGTATTGTGAGCCAGCAGTGCCAACCACTGACCCACTGTGCCACCCCAGCATGTTTTACAGCACAGTTTAAGTCTTCAAACATCTTAAGCACATTACAGCCAATTAAGCACCTTCTGAAGTGTATGAATTGTATAATGAATAGTGCTATTATCTTCTTTATATACCATTGGAATATCAATCTGGAATTGCTACTCAGATCTATGGACCGGGGATTGAATTCTCAATCATTGAATCCAGAGGGAAGACTGATACATACTAAGCCAAGTCTGACAGAATCCTGAAGAAGGGTTACACACAAAACGTTGACCTCCTGATGCTGTGTTCTTCCAGCCTCCTGCTTGTCTACACTGACAGAATCTAAAGACCATTTAATAAAAATTCTCTATTGAAACTAGCCTCAATAAGTGACAATTCCTTTCTGGGTCACTGGACAGTGACTATTGCCAAATTATTCAACAGTTGTGGACTTGTTGGGCCAAAGGGCCTGTTTCCACACTGTAGGGAATCTAATCTAATCTAAGGGGCTCAATATTGAACACCAATGCACATTCCAATAGCAGACAGGCAGTCTGTCAACATAAGGAGTGGCATTCTAACTGATCTGCTGCTGAGACGTCACCTGTATACTCTAGACTGACCATTCCATTGCTCGCATGATGGTGTCAGTGTTAGAAATGCAGGCCTCTTTAGTTTTTTCAGAAGTGTTATCACAGAGGGCTGAGTGCTTTACCACCAACAAAATCACTGTAACTTTCTTTCTTGCTTTTTGTTTTAAACTAGTAACCACCAGCAGCAAAAACTCTCGGGCATCCAATTGATTATTTACAAGCAAAGGCCATTATGGTCAACGCAAACTATCAAAGATGGAGGGGGAGCAGGGAATGGAGGGAGAGCAGCAAGGGATTAAATCAAAATTGAGTTGGAGGAGGAGATAAAGCATTGTATCCTTTGCTGTGCCCTCTTCTCTCTAAAGACATTGAGAGCACTAATGGACACCACGTACTCCTTCTCCAAGGACACCCAGACAGAAATGTTATTGCTCCAGAGTTAATAGAGAACAGATAATGCTCATTGGTCTTTGTATTTAAGAGTTCGTGATTTTCTCTTGCTGGTCATTACACATAATTTGATTAATTGGAAAACTTGAGTGATTTAGTAGTGATAGTGTAAAGTGACACGGGTGATGATGGGAATAAAGCCTTTCAGTTGTGTATGCTAACAATAATGAATAATAAAAAAAAAGGTTGATTTTGGTTCTTGCAGCATATTGGTGATGTCCCTATCTCTGTACCAGGAGAACCTGGGTTCAGGTCCCACTTATTCCAGAGAAGTGCAACAACCTCTCTGAACAGGTTAATTGGAAAATATAAGAGTTGGTGATTCAGAAAGGAAGAGCTGATGATGGGTCTTCAAAAATTAAAAATCATGTTTTATTTCCTGCCCCTGGAGGGCAGTGCTTGTAACTTTTTATTTTAGTTGGTGGCATAGGTGCTTGATGGTGTTTTGCCAAAAATGAAAGCTGGTGATTTAGTGATTGGATTTTTAAAAAACTAAACAGGAAAGAGATGTGATCCTCTTCATTGGAGGTTGATGTCTAGATGGGAAAAGTGTTTTGAAGGGCAAGGTGATAACTGTTTTCGTGCTAAACAGTAGATTTATAATAAAATCCTTGTAGACCTCTTGGTGCCTACTTCAATATATAGATCTCAGTCTGTTAAACAACTGGCCTCCTGATTTCCATCTTCCATAAACTTGAGCTCATTTAAATCTCTATTGCCTGTCCACAAAACAGTACCAGGTCATATTTACCCTATATCTGTGTGCTCACTGACCTACCTTGGCTCTTAATTCAACAGCACCTCCATTTTAAAATTCTCATCCTGTTTCTAAACCCCTTTTACACTCTCCTCCCCCGTCTCTGTCATCTCCTCCAGTCCTGTTGCCATCTTAAATACTCTGCGTGCCTCTAATTCTGGCCTGTCACACATGCAGCATTTTAATTGCTTCACCATTGGCAGCCATGTCTTTATCTGTATAGCCCTCAGTTTCAGAACTCCTTCAATTTTTGGGAATCTCTCTCTCTGCTTCTTATAAACACTGTTTCAAACCTAGCCCTTTGATCAAACTTTTCATCATTTGCCCTACAGATGGCCTGACCTGGTTCCATGCCAAACATTGTTGGCTCGTAAGGTCAGCATAACCCCCTTGGGATTAGAGAGATGGAGGACTGGAGACCAGGTCAGCGTAAGGTCAGCGTAACCCCCTTGGGATTAGAGAGATGGAGGACTGGAGACCAGGTCAGCGGAACCCCCTTGGGATTAGAGAGATGGAGGACTGGAGACCAGGCTAATCTGGGGGTCTCCATATCTCAGGCAAGGGGAGAGGTTGAGAAGGCAGGACTTTGGTGGTAACCTCAGCCAGCGTGGGAATTGAACCTATGCTGCTGACACATCACTCTGTATTGCATACCATCCATTCAGCCACTTGAGTTAACCAACCCCACGTGTTGGCAATCACTCACTAATGAGTATGATTATCTGCCTGGAAGTTCCGGGTTGTCTGTGGATTTTTGTCCTGGAGCCAGATCTCCAACCACACATTTGGGAGGTGTTTTCTAAAGGTAGAATTCCTCTGTGCCTTGTATGGGATATTTCTTAACATCAGTAGACACGTGGCCCTTGGCGGAAGGTAAACCCAGTGTCAAGGAAACCTTGCTGATTGGGGATCTCTCTGATCTTGCGGCCTCCCATCCTCTTTTGCAGCCTTGGTATCACTCAACTATCTTCCCACTTGGTCATCCTTGAGGACTTGGATTGAGCTATGTCTGGCCTTATGGTCATAGGTGGCCCTGCCAGGTGTTGAGAACTCCAGAGGACATTGCCTTGGGATCAATGGACCCCCTCAACCTGTCCAGCACAGCAAGGCGGCAATCCAGTGAATGGGCAAGACCCCATTAACCTTCCTGTAAAGCTCCTGGTGGACGTTTCAATGCACTAAAAGCACTCGATAAATGCAAGTTGTTGTTGTAAACCCTTGTCCTGAAGGCACTGGGTCAATATTTAAAACGAAGGACAGCAACGCAGAGAAAATACACTATTTAAAATAGAAAAGCGTTATCTGACTTCTTATTTACAAACAGAAACGCTGAAATATTTAATGTAAATCAGTGTCAGTTGAGATTCCTGGCCAAATCCCGCTATATCTGTCGCCCTCCAATAGGATTCTCTGGCCATTGTATAGAAAAGGTGGGTGAACATATTATTCTCAAAGAGAACAGAAAATTAAAGTGCATGGAACAAAAGTTGACTGTTGATGATATTAACCAGTACAGGTCGACAGACAGAGGGGGGTGGGGGGTGAGGATTAAGCTGTTTACGGGAAATGGGCTGGATACTGGAGACTCACGTGGTAAAGACACATCTTTTGCGACTGGGTGTGCTCCTTCTTCCCGAGGAGCCCCTTCCTCCCTCCCTCCGAAGTGGGGAGATGACTGTGTCGCTGTGAGAGGACTCTCACGGGGCGGGTTAAGGCGCTTCAGGAGCGAGCGCTGAGATTTCCAATGAGGATCCCAACGCTTGGGGCAGTATTTCTTTTACTGAGTCAGAACCAGCGCTGAGCCCCCAGAGCAGAGATCCAACTTTCTGGCAGCCTGTTGAAAGGGGGCTTCTCTTCGAAACAGAACAATGCCACTACTCAGGTCACTCTCGGTGACCTCTTTGAGCGGGCTCCCTTTCTGGGAGGATGAAAGTTTGCCTGTGGAAGATTTGATGTTCTTTGAGATTTCATGGGAAGTCACTAACAAAGGTCAGTAACCGGTCTCGGCTGCAGAAGCGACCCCTCCCCACTCTCTTGGGAGGCTTTGAGGTGCTACTTCGATGCCAGATTTTACAAGGACCGCTTAATTTCCGAACGAGCCACTTTAGCTTGGTCTCTTTTGGGGTGGGGAACCTTCGAGTTAACCTTTAGTTTCGCTGCCCCGTTGTGTTATCAGCTCTCTGGACCTTTTGACCTTCTCCAAGTTGCTCATTAACTTCTGTCCAGTTGACATTCTTTGCGAATGGGGCCGGGGGACGGGGTTGGGGGGGAGCTGCAGCGGTTTGATTTAGAAAACGCAGAATTGTTCCATACAAAATTACATCCTCCTTTTCCCTCGCTTTTATTTAAAACTTCGGATACACTAGAACAGGGTTCCCCAAAGCCTAAAACAGTATCTATGACTTCTAATTCTCCTGAAGATTGAGTTTGCCTTTTTTTTTCCAAATAAAAACGAATGATCTTCTGTTTTAAATACTGTGTTGCAAATAATTGAATCATTGGAACAGAGTAGATCAGTGAATTCCTGCAGACTATTGTGAAACCTGTCCATTCAGTCGTATCATATGCCTACCTCAATCCCATTTACTTCAGTTTTAAGTGCAATTAACTAGCAAGCTGTTAAAATCTGTTTTGAAAATTCTCAGCCTCATGGGAGAGAGAGAGAGATTTCCATGTGGAATAAGTGCACCCTGAATTACTGCTAAATGCCCCTCTCGTTTTAAGTCTATAGCCCTTTTTGGGGGCTGAAAAATTGCTTCAGAAAATCCCAAGTCAGCCCCATCCTTACATCCTGAAAACAAGTTAACAATTTATGTACCTATTTAGGCTTTGAGATCTTTTTTACATTGGTGAATCACATGGGTTGAGACTATCTACTGTTTCAGAATTGCAATTGACAATTTCCTTTTAAAAATCAAAAATTTAAAGCCCTTGCCTCTATTTTGAATGTTCAGAGGTTCTTGGCCTTGTGGTGTTAGAGGGTCTGCTGAAGTAAGGATAGCACTGTCTTTATTCAGGAAGTGTTTTACTATGTTATAATCTTGGCACAAGGCTGAGACAGCAAGATTGTGTGACAGTGTCACTACTTGTGATTTCTCATTAGCATATTACAATCAGACTTGATCTCCGATAATACATTGACTGAGTTTGTTCTGAGATGGAAATGTGTTGCTGGAAAAGCGCAGCAGGTCAGGCAGCATCTAGGGAACAGGAGAATCGACGTTTCGGGCATTAGCCCTTCTTCAGGAGTTTGTTCTGAGCCAAGTTGCTGGCAATACCCAATGCATGATGCTTGTATTGCATTGGAAATGGGAGCAGTTTGGCACCACAAATAAAAGCTGTGCTAATTCAAGAGAGGAAACCAGGAATTGGGATGAGGGGTTTGACCTGGGGGGGTAAGTTGAGAAATAGGTTCCTATTCAGAAGATATGGCACCCCAAGAGCTGAGAGAAAATGGAGGTCCATCGAGGAGTCCAGTTGGCGCAAGGAACTAGGTGAGGGAAGAATCGTGATTTCACCAGCAAAATACATGTAGTTGATAGAGTAAACATTGCTACTGCTCAGCCTGGTGCTTCTCTTTGGTTTTAATTCATTTGTTGGGTGAGAGTGTTGTGCAAGGCCATAATTTTATTGCTTCTTCCTAAATGACATTGATTAAAAACTGAGCTATTACTTTCAACTTCTGCATTCTGTGGTGGAAAAGTATAGTAGCGGTTTTATCAAGAAAGCTGTAGGCTATTCGCCCAGTGACAATAAAAAGGCAATGTAGCTCTTATGTAAGAATGATAATGGCTTGAGGGGAAAATTGCAAGAGGTGGTATTCCCACATTTCTGGTGCCCTTGTACTTTTTAGATGGTAGAGATCGTGTGCTTAGAAGATGCAATCAAAGAAGCCTTTGCAAATTGCCGTAGTGCATCTTGTAGATAGTAATATACACTACTGCCAGTGGTGTTGGATGTAAATGTTTAAGATGGTGGATCAGGCTGCTTTAGCCAAGATAGCATTTTGAGCTTCCTGAGTGTTTTTGCAGCTCCCACCTTCCAGGCAAGTGTTGAGTATTTCAATTGGGGAAAATGGAAATAAGTCTCAGGAGCCAATGGAGCAGTTTGAACCCACCAATGGCAGGTGGAACTCAGGCCTGAAGAACTGGAATACGTTGAGTGTAGTCTAACTGAGTAGAAGAAAAGATCTGAGGTGTCAGTCCAGTTCCACTCACTTCAGTGGGATCTATTAATGGGAGAGAAGACACAGCTAGTTTTGTTTCTGCCTTCCCAGGAAGGTGTAACCAAGGTTCATTTGGTTTCCTTTGTGCAACTGCCTGAAGGCAGACTTGGTAACCGGCTGGACTGTGACATTGGCAAATCCTGGACAGGGAGTGTTCCACACTCTAGATCAAACTGGAGCGTTGGTCTGTCATTGGGGAAGCTCCCAGTCATTGCTCTTCTTCTGGTAACTTCTGCTGACTGGAAAACTTAACTTTTCTTTTCTACAAATGTCGGGACTGAGAACTGCTAGTTATAAGGTGCTGGTGAGACTACATCTGGAGTACTATCAGTAGTTTTGGCCCCATTTTGTTTAAGGAAAGATATTAGGGGCAGTTCAGAAAACGTTCACTCGGATCTTGTTGAAACATATTGGATTCTTAAGAGGCTTAACAGAGTAAACGCTCGGAGGATGTTTCCCCTCGTGTGGGAGTCTAGGACCAGAGGGCATAATCTCAGAATTTAAGACTGAGTTGAGGAGAGTTTATTCTGCGGGTTGGGAGTCTTTGGGATTTTTTTATAACCTTGATTCTTGATGAATCGGAAACTAAGGGCTATGGGGAAAGGGCTGGAAGGTGGATGTGAGGAATGTTAGAGAGTGGCAGAGAAGATTTCAGGGAGTTAACAGCCTATTCCTGTATAGGCTTCATCCAGAGGCTCACTGATAATATTGCCTTATATGGTGACCAGTCATCTGAGAACAAACCTTGCCGCTCAGTGAGCAAACCTCCATCCAGAGCCTCCACCTGAGCTACATATTTCTCAACACTCACTAACACCTATGGGCGCAATATGCTAAAACTGGCTCGAGCCTACTCCTGTTCCTATTTCTTATCTTATGGTCTCATTTATGATCTCTAAGAACATACGATGGATCAATTCTGCTGCATTATGTGATCTCTTTTGTATAGACGGAGAGTACTACACGGGCTGCAAATATCCAATTCATACTCTAGGCTGGAAGTTTTCCACTGGTCTCAAAACCTAATTTTCAATTTGCTATTGGTATTAATTAACTTTTTGTACTTTATTTTTGTCCTCTGGTAATTTTGAATTGTTTCACCTTATTGGTAATGAAGATGTAAAATGCTAATTTTGCCATGCAATAAAGTACTTCAGCTCTCCTTGAGTACACAAGCATTTTTACAGGGTGGTGTAAATGAGTGGTAAAAATGTGGATCTTGAATCTTTTGGGGAGTTGTTTTTTGTTTGAAGATCATCAAGCTAGATTTACTGTCGGGGCTCCTCTGAATTGTGTATGGTCACTATGAGCAGAATGGGGCAGATAGAGTAGAGTACATTACTTTGGATTGTCATAGCTATGTGATTGAGTTGTACAGCACAGAAACAGATCCTTTGGTGCAACTTGTTCATATCGACAGAATATCTCAAATTAATGTAGTCCCATTTGCCAGCACTTAGCCCATATCCCTTCCTAGACATATACCCATCCAGATGCCTTTTAAATGTTGTAATTGTACCAGCCTCCACCACTTCCTCTGGCAGCACATGCCATACATACATCTTCCGTGTGAAAAAGTTGCCCTGGGTCCCTTTTAAATCTTTGCCCTATTATTTAAACCTTTTGGACTCCCTTACACTGGAGGGAAAGACCTTGGCTATTCACCCTATCCATGCCCCTCATGATTTTATAAACTTCCATAAGGTCACCCCTCAGCCTCTGACACTCCAGGGAAAACAGCCCCAACCTATTCAGCCTCTCCCTATTCCTCAAACTTGATAGCATCCTTGTAAATGTTTTTGCACCCTTTTCAAGTTTAGTAACATCTTTTTAACAGGGAGATGAGAATTGAACATAAGTTGTTTCTTCTATAACTCAATAGTCGCATTGCTGTACAACCTTGCATGATAACAAAAATCGTGCTATACAAATAAAACTTGGTGTTGGCAATATAATCGCTTTATAGTCAACACATTAGTGAGTTTGGAGAAGATTTGTAGCTCAGGTTGAGATTCTGGATGTAAGTTTGCTCACTGAGCTGGAAGGTTCATTTTCAGACGTTTTGTCACCATGATGTTACGTCCCGCTTCATAGAGTCATAGAGATGTACGGCATAGAAACACCCTTCAGTCCAACCCGTCCATGCCGACCAGATATCCCAGCCCAATCTAGTCTCACCTACCAGCGCCTGGTCCATATCCCTCCATACCCATCCTGTTCATATACCCATCCAAATGCCTTTTAAATGTTGCAATTGTACCAGCCACTTCCTCTGGCAGCCTATTCCACACACTCACCATGAAAAAGTTGCCTCTTAGGTCTGTTTTATATCTTTCCCCTCTCAGCATAAACCTATGCCCTTTACTTCTGGACTGCCCCACCTCAGAGAAAAAAAAACTTTGTCCGTTTATCCTATCCATGCCCCTCATGATTTTATAAACTTCTATGAGGTCAATCCTCAACCTTTGCTCCAGGGAAAACAGCCCCAGCCTGTTCAGCCTCTCCCTATAGCTCAAACCCTCCAACCCTGGCAACATCCTTGTAACTCTTTTCTGAACCCTTTTCATGTTTCATAACATCCTTCCGATAGGAAGGAGACGAATTATAATAAATAGAAAGCAGGACGTAACACCAGTGCTTTGCCAGAGGCTCACTGATGGTGTTACCTAGTGTAGTGATGAAACATCTGAAAACGAACCTTGCAGCTCAGCAAGCAAACTTACGTTCATAGTCAACATGTTTTACAAGTTTGCATTTTAGAAACATGTCTCCTTTCTCACAGTGAATTTGTGATAATGAAAGGTGCATTATAGTAGATCTGACTGTAAGAGGCCTTACTGATGTCCTGCACAGTTTCAGCATGACATCCCAACTCCTATACTCAATGCACTGGCCAATAAACCAATTGTATCAATACCTTATTCACTACCCTGTCTACCTGTAACTTCACCTTCGAGGAACTATGAACCTGCACCACAAAGTTCTTGATCTGGCAACACTCCCCAGGACCCTATCTCTGTATGTGTAAGTCCTAAATCTCTCAATACCAGGTTATAGTCCAACAGGTTTATTTGGAAGCACTAGCTTTCGGAGTACTGCTGCTTCAGGTGGTTATGGAGTCCACAATGAAGGAGCAGCGCTCACAAAGCTAATGCTTCCAAATAAACCTGTTGGACTATAAACTGATGTTGAGTGATTTTTAACTTTTTGTACACCCCAGTCCAACACCGGCACCTCCAAATCATGTATAAGTCCTGCCCTAATTTGCCTTACCAAAATGCAACACTTCACATTAATCTATATTAAACTCCACCTGCCACTCCTCAGATAAGTGCTAACACATGTTTAAAAGAGATTGCTGAGGAACGGTGGAGTAAAATCACAGGAGGATGTTGAAGGCAAGATTTGTGACTTATAAATCAGTTTGTGAAGTTGAAAATTCAGTGGAAAAAGGTGAAGATTGTGCACTTGGTATCAGTATTCATGGTGGAGTATGGCATCAATATACTGGGCAGATGATTTAGTCCATTGCCATATTGGAGATGTAAGCAATCTATAGCTAACTATTAGAAGCCAGTGTTGGGTTACTGCTTGGCAGCCTGAAGTATCCACTTTTAAATTGTGGAGTGCCACAGGGATTGGTGCTGGGACCACAATTATTTATAATATATATGTGTGAATGTGCCGTAGCTAAGTTTGCAGATTGCCCAAAAATAGATGGCGAAGCAAGTAATGAGAGAGACAGAAGGAAATAGATATGCTCGGCAACTGAGCAAATATGTAGCAGATGCAGTATAATGTGAGGAAAATGGGAGGTTAGACACTTTTAGCAGGATGAATAGAACAATTCAATCTCACTGAATTGGAGATTCTGCAGCACAAAAAAATTTGGAGTGTCCTCATACATAAATCACACAGTGCTCGCATTCAAGTTCAGGTAATAGGGAGTGGAGAACCAAAATAGAAACTTCTTGCTAATGCTATACAAAGCACTAATTAAACCACTGTCACACTTGCTTTCAGTTGGAGGTATCTATACTGTAATCCAGACAAAGGCTAAAGTGACAGCAGATGAATGGGGAGAAAACTATGTGCTAATTGGCCCATATTATGAACATAATGTGAAGACGCAAGTGGAAGTATGTGAGCCAAATAACGCAGCTGTGAAAAAGGCCATAGATTCTTTGAAATTCCAGGGATTTCAGGTAAGGACTAGCCTCTCTGAAGTACTTCCATATGTGAACATTGATTTATATGCTATCAATGCCATTAGTTTTATCAAAGCTAGATTGTGATGCTGAACAGGTATTTGACTCTTGAATTGTAGTTTTTTTTGTGACTTCTCTCTACTTTCTAGAGCCGTTTGATGAAACTGAAAGGTTTACTCTGTCATTTTTGAGAGCAGTTAAGAATCCATTACATTGCTGTATATTTGCAGCCGGATCATATAAGGATGGCATGCTTTCTTCCCTGAAGCACACTAGTGAGGCAGATATTTTTTAAAAACAATTTACATTTTTTCATAATAAACCTAATAATTGAACTTAATTTGCCCACAATGAGATTCGCTCTCTCGCTCTAGGCCACATGTCATCACCTCTAGATTACAATTGCCATAACATCACTATGCCACTGTACCATTTCATAGAACATCACAGCGTAGAACAGGCCCTTCAGCCCTCGATGTTGCGCCATCCTGTGGAACCAATCTGAAGCCCATCTAACCTACACTATTCCATTATCATCCATACAACTATTCGATGACTATTTAAATGCCCTTAAAGTTGGCAAGTCTACTACTGTTGCAGGGATTGTGTTCCATGCCCCTACTACTCTGAGTAAAGAAACTACCTCTAACATTGGTCCTATATCTATCACGCCTCAATTTAACGCTATGTCTCCTGAGGAAAAAGGCTTTCACTGTCCACCCTATCTAACCTTCTGATTAACTTATATGTCTCAATTAAGTCACCTCTCAATCATCATGTCTCTAATGAAAACAGCCTCCAGTCCCTCAGCCTTTCCCTCCATACCAGGCAACATCCTAGTAAATCTCCTCTGACCCCTTTCCAAAGCTTCCATGTCCTTCCTATGATGCAGTGACTAGAACTGTACGCAGTACTCCAAATGTAGCCATAACCAGAGTTTTGTACAGTTGCAGCATGATCTCATGGTAGTGGGATTGAGTTTCAGAACCAACAAAAGCTAACACACCGTAGGGTTGTTAAGAAGCCATATCAACCTGGGTGGCAATTTTCAAGGATCTGTATACCTGGACACCAAGATCTCTCTGCTCATCTATACAACCAAGAATCTTACCTTCAGCCCAATGCTTTGCATTCAGTTACTCCTTCCAAAGTGAATCACCCCTCTTTCCCACACGAAACTCCATTTGCTACATCTCAGCCCAGCCGTGCAGCTTATCTGTGTCACTCTGTAACCTACAACATCCTTCAGCGTTATCTACAACTCTACCAACCAATGTGTTATCTGCAAATTTACTAACCCATCCTTTTATGCCCTCATCCAGTTCATTTATAAAAATGACGAACAACAGTGGACCCAAAACAGATCCTTGCGATACCCGACTAGTAACTGAACTCCAGTGTGAATATTTCCCGTCAAACACCACTGTCTTTCAGCTAGCCAATGTCTAATCCAAAACCCTAAATTCCCCTCAATCCCATGCCTCCGTATTTTATGCAATAGCCTACCGTGGGGAACCGTATCAACCGTCTTACTGAAATCCATATACACCACAGCAACTGCTTTACCCACATCCACCTGTTTGAACACCTTCTCAAAGAAATTAATCGGGTTTGTGACCTTCCCTTCACAAAATCATGTTGACTATCCCTAATCAATTTCATCCTTTCTGGATGATTATAAATCCTATCTCTTTTAACCCTTTCCAACACTTTACCCATTCCCTCATTAGTTTAGAAATTTAAAAGACTGTTGTAACCAGCCAGGTTATAATATTATGCAAAATATTCACAAAAGCCTTTCTCGATCAGTAGGAGCCTAACTGTACAATCTCTGCTTTCAGGTTTGCTTCGGCAGATGGCTAATAGAAGGTAATCCGTATGTGCTGTTGTTTGACATTAGCTCCGCAGCCTGGAATCTGGACAAATGGAAAGGAGAATTTTGGGATACTTGCCACATTGGCATACCTCATTATGACAGTGAATCAAATGATGCTGTAATCTTTGGTTCCTTAACTGCCTTGTTTTTGAAAGAGGTACATTTGACCTTAATACCATTTTGCAACTTGATTTAATGCTTCAATTGTTACATATCTGAGACTCTTGCAATATTGTGAATTAGTGCAAAATATTCCAACATCAAACCTTTATAACATAACATAAATTTTCTCTCCCATTCCTTCCTTCCGCACCACGGAACGGGTTTAGCTCCTACCCTGATGAATGTGTCCGTAGCATGCTCTCCTGGATTATTGGTTATATTGGTCAACTCTCTTTGTCTCGAGCCAAAAGGATGAGTAGTTTGTGAAGTGAAAGAGAATTTCCATTGGGCTACATGAAATCACCAGCTCAAAATTCATTGCAATTCCACTTGGGTTAGACCTTGGCAAATCGAGCTCTAGAACCTTTTTATTTAATGCATATTAAATAAATATCATCTGACAGCCCGGCATTCTTTTTGTTTTTGAAATTAATAAGTAGCCTCCAGTTTGAATTCTTGCTGGTGTTGCCTACCACTCTGGAAGGAGTTGACAATATGCTGTGGTGAATCATGAGCAAGTTAGAATAACACCAAATCATACACTTTACCCATTCCCTCATTAGTTTAGAAATTTAAAAGGCTGTTGTAACCAGCCAGGTTATAATATTATGTGAAATGTTCACAAAAGCTTTTCTCAATCAGTAGGAATCCATCCTAACTGTACAAACTCTGCTTTCAGGTTTTGTAATGAGAGGGATTCCTCCTGTTAATGTTTTTGTTTTACTATGATTGCATGATTTTTATTTAATCTTGGCATCTACAAGATGGCTTACTGATTCTCACCCAGTGTTTACATCTGATGCCTGTTTATTTATTTGATGTCAAGATGATTTCCATTGTTTACCAGCTTACTGATCAGTTCCACGGCAAACCAAACATCATTGCCCAGTTTCACGAATGGCAGGCTGGAGTGGGGCTCATACTGAGCAGAATCCGAAAGTACCCCATTGCAACAATCTTCACTACTCACGCCACGTTACTGGGCAGGTACCTCTGTGCTGGCAATGCTGACTTTTACAACCTCCTTGATAAGGTGAGCTGGTTAACTGACTGGATCAGTAATTATTTTGCCAGATTACTTCAGAATTGAAAGATAGATCTGTTAATTAGGTTTGAGTTTTATTCATTTGAAGATTTTACTGCATCATTTTACTTTATGCATTGTTTTCTCAAATTTACAACTTGTTTTCTTCAGAAGTTATCTATAATTGGGGCGGCCTGGTGGCTCAGTGGTTCGCACTGCTGCCTCTCAGCGCCAGGCACCCTTGTTCGATTCCCACCTCGGGCGACTGTCTGTATGGAGTTTGCACATTCTCCCTGTGTCTGTGTGGGTTTCCTCCAGGTGCTCTGGTTTCCTCCCACAGTGCAAAGATGTGCTGGTCAGGTGAATTGGCCATGCTAAATTGCCCATAGTGTTAGGTGCGTTATTCGGGTAAATGTAGGGTAGGCAAGTGGGTGTGGTTGGGTTACTCTTCGGAGGGTCGGTGTAGACTTGTTGGGCCGGAGGGCCCGTTTCCACACTGTAGGGAACCTAATCTAATCTAATTTTGATTCATAGGAGCAGACATAGACCATTCGGCCCATCAGGCCTGCTCTGAAATTCAGTGAAATTGGGCTGGTCTAAATAATCGTCAACTCTGCTTTCCTACTTTTCCCTCATAACCCTCACGGATTCAAAATGTCTGTCCAGTCTTGAATTTAATTAATGACCCAGCCTCAACAGCCCTCTGCAAAAAAAAGAGTTCTGCTGATCGATTATTCTCGAAAGAAATTACTACTCATTTGTCATATAAGTACAACCGCTTTCTGCTGAGAATATGCCTTCCAGTTCTGGACTCTGTCACAAGGGAATCAACCTTTCTGGATCTGCACTGTCAAGCCCTCTAAGAATCTTGTATATTTTGTTATCAATAAGCAAGTAAATGAAGGTTAGAGAGGGTAATGGAAGCTATCTGCTGGCACTGTGGTTTGTAGACAACAGGACTTTATTTCTCCCCAGATTCCCATATCTTTAGGAAATGTCTGTCACGTGCTGCAGCTCAAATGATGGAGCTGGAATGACTCGAGTTTGAAGCACTCCGAGATAATATAAGGGAATAGGGAGAGTTTTGGGGAAGTTTGCATTATCTAGAAGTCACCTCTGAGGAAAGCACAAGTCTAGGAAGGAGAGGATGTCATTAAGAAGCTGAAAAGCAGACCCTTGGACAAGAGCATCTGCCTTTAACTTCTCCTCACGCGCATGATGTACTCAGTACCTGACAGGATAAAGACTAGAGGGAGAGTGGCTGCAATGTGCAACTAAGCATAATGGCTTAGGAAGCAGCTTGTTGTGAATTGGATGGGCAGAGATCCAAATAGGAATATTGTAGTGAGAAGGGGGCTGTGTAATTGGAGGGGTTAGCCAATATTATATACAGACATGAATAAAAGCCTCAAAGGATGTATTAACCACTCATACCAGGGCAAAGGCTGTCTCGAGCAGCCAGGTAGGTTTTACAAAATAGAGGGTGTGTAACTCCAGTTGTCGTAGTCAGTGTTAACTCACATGACTGATAGGCATAGAGAGGATCTACCATTTGAGGGAGTATCCATTGAGATGTGAAATTTTAAAAAGCTGTTTTGCTGTCTACCGAGAGAGACACCAATTGCTGTGACATCAGAAGAGTCAAAATGATAACAGCACTTACCTTTTTTTCCTAGAAAAAGGAATAAATATTTAAATAACTTCAGGTTGAATTGCATCCAAGTTCTTTAAAGAATTCGAGGCGTTATAGTTTACAAGGAATTGGGATGTGGTGTGGGAAAGTTAATTAATAGCTGTCTGGATGAAAGATGCCAAAGCAGAACAAGAGGCTAAAGGGTAAGTATTCAGGGTGGCAAGAAGGGGAATGCCATAAGCATGCCCGTCTGCTGAATAGCTAACATCCTACTGATATTTAATGAGGAAGATAATTTATTAAATGAATGTTCAGTGAACTAACTGGTAACATTGCCATGATGAATGATATAGTCATTATTGAAGGAGAGAAGATAAAATCAGCTAACAAGGTGAAGAGCTATCAAAAACAAATTACTGGAAAGACTCAATAAGTCTGGCAGCATCTGTAGAGAGAAGTCAGAATTAACCTTTCTGGTCCAGCGATCCTTCAGAACTGACAGAAGCTAGGAAAATGTTGATTTCTATGCAGAAAATGGTTTGAGGGGAGGTGGTGTGAATAAATGATAGATGGGGATAGAGCCCAAAAAGAGAGAAGAATAGTTGGACAGACAAAGGAATGGATAACATTCATCCCAGGAGGAAGAATACTAGTTACTAATTGGGGCTGTTAGTGGCTAACGATGGTTGTAAATAATATTGTGATAACAAGGCTTTGTGTGTGGGGTAGAAGAAGCATTCTCAAGCCCTAAAATTGTTGATCTCGATATTGAGTCCAGAAGCTGTAGAGTTCCGAAGTGGAAAATGAGGTGCTGTTCTTGCAGCTTATCTGAGCTTTGCTGGAGCACTGCAGCAAGCCTGACTCAGAAGTTTAACCAGGGAATAAGTGACCGGTAAGTGTTGAAGTGACAGGCAACTAGAAGCTGAGGGTCATTTTTTTGTGAAACACCTACATTCTGTCAGCAAAAAGTGGTCACCCAGTCTATGCTTCATTTCCCCAAATTAGAGGCAACCACATTGTAAGCGGGGAGTGTAGTAGACTAGATTGGATGAAGTGCAGGTAAAGCACTGCTTCACCAGGAAAGTGTGTTTGGGACCTTGGATACTGAGGAGGAAGTAAATAGGCAGGTGTTACACATTCTGTGGTTGCAGGGGTTGGTGCTATTGTGGGTGGGGGAGGGGGTAAGGGTGTTGGGAGTGGAGGGCTATGATGTCCTGCAGAAACCTTCTTGTGGAAGGCTGACCAAGGAGGGGAGGGGAATATGTTTCTGGTGGTAGCATCTGATAGAGGTAGTGGGAATGGCAGGTAATGATTCTCTGGATGCAGAAGCTGGGAGGGGTTAGTAGGCGAGGACCAGGGGGAGCCTATCACTATTGGAGGGAAGAGAGAGGGTGAGGGCTGAAGTGTGGAAGTCTGTGGTCTCTGACAACTACAGTGCTGGGGAATCCTCAGTTGAGGAAGAAGGTGGACATTTCGGAGGCTCCCTTATCAAAGTTGGTGTTAGCAGAACAGATGAGACAGAACTGGGGGAATGGAATAGAGTTTTTACCAAAAGCAGGGTGTGAGGATGTATAGTCAAGGTAACTGTGGGAGCCAGTTGGTTTGTTCTAGATATTGGGTGGCTGGCCTCTCCCCAGAAGTGAAATAGATGTCGAGGAAGGGAGGGGTCTGAGATGGACTCCAGGTGAAGGTGAGAGCGGGTTGGAAATTAGAAGCAAAATTGATAACCTTTTCCAATTCTGAAAAGAGAGGGAAAAGTTGAGAGCTGGGGTTGGGATAGGACTGGAACAAGGAATGTTCCACGTAAAGAGACAAGCATGACTGGAGCCCAAGTGAGTACCCATGGCCACCCCTTTGACCTGAAGAAAGTGAGGGGATTTAAGCAAAGTTGATCAGCGTGAGGATGAGCTTGGCCAGGCAGAAGGAGGGTGGTGGTGGATTGGGGTGGTTCAGGCCTCTTATCCAGGAAGAAGCAGAGAGCCCTGAGATCATCCTGATGGGGGATGGACATGTAAAGGGAGTGCACATCTGCGGTAAAGGGGAAGCGGCTGGAGCCCGCAAACTGGAAATTCTAAAATTTACGTAAAGTATCAGGGGAATTGTGAATGGAAGTGGGCAGGAACTGGACAAGGGGTTGAAAAAACCAAGTCGAGGGAGGAAGAGCCTCACAGCACCAGGGACCCGGCTTTGATTCCAATCTCTGGTGACTGCCCGTGTGGAGTTTGCAAAGTCTCCCTGTGTCTGCGTAGGTTTCCTCCGGGTGGGTTTCCTCCTACAAACCGAAAGATGTGCGGGTCAGGTGAATTGCCCACATTAAATTGTCTGTAGTGTTCAGGGATGTGTAGGTTAGGTGCATTGGACAGGAGTAAATGTAAAGTAATAAGGTAGGGGAATGGGTCTAGGTGGGTTTCTTTTCAGAAGGTCAGTGTGGATTTGTTGGGCTGAAGAGTCTGTTTCCACTCTGTCGGGATTCTATGGGTTCTGTGGGGCAGGAGTAAGCAGAAACAGTGGGTCTGCCCAGGTAGTCCTGTTCGTTGATTTTTGGGAAGGAGGTAGAAGTGAGCTGTATGGGTTGGACAATTATGACTTGGAGGGAGTAGGAGGAAGGCCACCAGATGTCAATTTTGACCAACCTCAGTCAATTCTTGATGTAACCAGGGGAATAGATGTCATAAATAATCCTACCTCAATATCTGAAAGGCTGTGGATAAGGTACCACACATCAGTTTAGTAAATAAGACCAAGGCAGGTGGAATTGGGAGAAGCAGCAAAATGGTAGACAAAATACAGGGAGTAGAGATAAAGAGTGAGTTATTGAGTTGCAGTAAGTGGGGTTCCATAACTCTGGGGTTACTGCTGTTCACATTTTATTAATAATTTAAACTTGCAGAAGTTGCTGATTTCTATTTTAAGCTTCAGGGTGATTCAGACGAGTTGAGAGAGTAGGCAAATGCATAGATGCAGTATAATGTGGTTAAATATGAAGTTTTTCATTTGATAAGAAAACAGAAAGGAAGAACATGAAATGCAGTGAATGGGAAATGTTAAATAATGTACAAAAGGGACCTGTATCTCTTTATACCTAGGTCATGGGTAGCACCCATTGCCATTCGCTGCAAGTGAGTTTGAAAGCAGGAGCGAGGAAATGATTTTCAACATAGATAATTCCAGTATTACATTCTGTAAAGAACATGAAAGTAAATACTCATTGCTTAGAAAATACAGATCAACTAGGTTTGCAATGCTTAGAATTCTGAGAGCACAGTTCCAACTTGGTCCTTAAGCTCATAATAGCAAAACCAGACATGAGGTTATTTTTGGAGGAATAGATGTGAAAAATAAGAAATTATACTGAACTTGCATTAAACTATGGTTGCACCTCATCTGGTGTACCTTTTTGACTTCTTAACACTCAATTGGAGAAAAAAGATAGCTATAAGTTTAGTACGATGACAAAAGGATAAAACAGAATAGAATCTAGTTTTTGCCTCTGTCTGAGATGATCTACTAGCCTAATCACAGAATGGTCGACTATGTTGTGTTCTTTCGGCCCTTTTGTGTCTGTGCTGGCCCTTGAGCAATTCACCTAATCTCCCTCCTCCACCATCTCTCTACAACTCTTCCTTTGTAGATATTAATCCAATTCTCGCTTGAAAGCCTCCAATTGAACCTGCCTCCACCACATCTTCTGGAAGTCTGTTCCTAACTACTTAAATTAATAAAAAAGTTGGGTTTTTTTTGACAGCTATCTGAAATATATGGCCCCTTGTTTGCAATAATGGGAACAATTTTTTTTCTAAATACAGGGGAACCTGTATTATCTGAATGTGATGGGCAGGCACTATTTCATTTGGATAATCGATTATTCGGTTAATTGATTTAACTGCCTTTCCTCTGGGGCTCAGAGTTTTTAAAGTCTGCTCCCTGTTCAGGAGACTACAGCAGCACACAGCGTGTGAGGCCCTGCCCCCAACCCTGTGCAACAATTTTTTTTTTTGTTTTCCCCCCCCGCAACCTCCTGCAACATGCGATTAGGCAAGATTTAGGGAGCATAGGATAGGGAAGGAAACTGCAGGGGATGGGCACATTAGAAATGTGGAGCTTATTCAAGAAAAAGCTCCTGTGTGTCCTAAATAAGTATGTACCTGGCAGACAGGGAGGAAGGTGTAGAGCGCGGGAGCCGTGGTTTATGAAAGGAAGTGAAATCTCTGGTCAAGAGGAAGAAGGCGGCTTATGTTAGGATGAGATGTGAAGGCTCAGTTAGGGCGCTTGAGGGTTACAAGGTAGCCAGGAAAGACCTAAAGAGAGCTCAGAAGAGCCAAGAGGAGACATGAGAAGTTGTTGGCAGATAGGGTAAGCCCTAAGGCTTTCTATAAGTATTTAAAGAATAAGAAAATGACGAGAGTAAGATTAGGGCCAGTCAAGGATAGTAGTGGAAGTTGTGTGTGGAGTCAGAGGAGATAGGGGAAGCACTAAATGAATATTTTTCGACAGTATTCACTCTAGAAAATGACAATGTTGCCGAGGAGATTACTGAGATACAGGCTACTAGACTAGGTGTGATTGAGGTTCACAAGGAAGAGGTATTAGAAATCCTACAGAATGTGAAAATAGATGAGTCCCCTGGGCCAGATGGGATTTATCCTAGGATCCTCTGGGAAGCCAGGGAGGAGATTGCCGAGCCTTTGGTATTGATCTTTAAATCGTCATTGTCTACAGGAATAGTGCCAGAAGACTGAAGGATAGCAAATGTGATTCCCTGTTCAAGAAGGGGAGTAGAGACAGCCCTGGTAATTATAGACCAGTGAGCCTTACTTCAGTTGTTAGTAAAGTGTTGGAAAAGGTTATAAGAGATAGGATTTATAATCATCTTAAAAAATTTGGATTCGGGATAGTCAGCACAGTTTTGTGAAGGGTAACTCATGCCTCACAAATCTTTATTGAGTTATTTGAGAAGGTGACCAAACAGGTAGATGAGAGTAAACCGGTTGATGTGGTGTATGTAGATTTCAGCAAGGCATTCGATAAGGTTCCCCACAGTAGGCTATTGTACAAAATGTGGAGGAATGGGATTGTGGGAGATATAGCAGTTTGGATCAGTAACTGGCTTGCTGAAAGAAGACAGAGGGTGGTGGTTGATGGGAAATGTTCATCCTGGAGTCCAGTTATCAGTGGTGTACCATAAGGGTTGGTGTTGGGTGCACTGCTGTTTGTCATTTTTATAATGAGGGTGTAGAAGGGTGGGTTAGTAAATTTGCAGACGACACTAAGGTCGGTGGAGTTGTGGATAGTGACAAAGGATGTTGTAGGTTAGAGAGACATAGATAAACTGCAGTGCTAGGCTGAGAGGTGGCAAATGGAGTTTAATGCGGACAAGTGTGAGGTGATTCACTTTGGTAGGAGTAACCGGAATGCAAAGTACTGGGCTAATGGTAAGATTCTTGGTAGTGTAGATGAGTAGAGAGATCTCGATGTCCAGGTACACAGATCCTTGAAAGTTGCCACCCAAGTTGACAGGGTTGTTAAGAAGGCATACAGTGTTTTA
>NC_057732.1:8278500-8291391 GCF_004010195.1 Chiloscyllium plagiosum
CCTCTCCCCTTTCCAGGGCAGTTGGTCTGGACACCAACAACAAGACTGCTGCTGCCTTTGTGGGGTAAGTCTCTAAATAGAGCGCGCGCGCACACAGCCACAGCCACACATACAATTTTTCACTGCAACGTTTTGACAGGTTCCACCTTTGCCCTGTACAGGCAGATGTTGGAGAGATTATCTAGGGAAGAGGGGGTTTAGGGTACACCCCCACGTAGAACTCCAGGGAAAGTGTGGGGAGAGAGACGGCAGGCAGTCAGTCATTTGGAGACGGTGTCTGTTTAATCACTGTAAACAAAAGATGTGATCACTGTTGGAAACACATCTTTGATATAATGTTTCCATCAGGACCTCGAGATCTCCTTCGGATAATCCAGTTTTCGGATAATTGGTAGTCGGATAATCGAGGTTCCCCTGTACTTTATCTAAACTGCCTCATGATGTTCGTTGAATCAGAGAATTGTTTTGGCACAGGAGGAGGCCATTACCCAGAGGTTATGATGCTCACTTAACAAGTGCCAATTCCTGCTCTTTGCCCGTAGCATTACACATTATTTTTAACCAAATAGTCATTCACTGCTGCCTTGAATACTTCAGCTGTGCTCTACTGTCAAATCTGTTTTAAGTGAATATTTTGATAATAGATACCAGGATTGTGGGAACGAGAAAAAAATGCTGATAACTAAAAGATTAGTTGCCTAGCAGCCTAATGGGGAATAGAGAAGAAATATCTTTGCCCAAAGAATGATGAGAATACAGGGTAAATAAAATGTAACTGCTGCTGTACAGAGTTATTGCAAGGATTTGTTTTCATTGACATTGTGATTTTGTTGACATATCAGTTGGACAACTCATTAGTTCTGTGCAACACTTTTAGGTTACAAGTTAAAAATTCATTAAGCATAGACTTGCTTTGATTGCAGATTACATGTTATCTCCCATTTCTATATGCAGCATCATAGAAGGTTGACTAATTGTTTTGGAGTAAATGGTAAAATGCATGTAAAATAAAGAACAGCTACTTCCCTATTGTTATTAGACTTCTGACTGAACCTCACAAATTTGAAATTTAATGTTGATTTGGCTCCTTGTCACCTTCTCTGTAGCCAAGGCATTGTATTCCTCACTCTGTTCTAATACCCTAATGCACTTTTGTATGGCATGATCTATCTGTACTGCACGCAAAACACAACATTTCACTATACATTGGTACATGTGACAATAATAAACCAAATCTTTTCAACAAAAATATGTCTCATTGAGAAGAAGAGAAAAAAAACACACTACTGTCAAAAATTAGAAAGGGCACATAATTTGACTTTGTAATTTGTTAAATGTTTCCACGGTGCATGTTTGGTTGTGCCTTATATCTGAAAACTCTTGGTATGAAAGGAAGGCCTGCTGCAATTGAGGTGTTCAAAATATTGTAAGAAAATGATAGGGTCAATACAGGGAACTTTCATATAGTCCCCACAGTTAGTTTCCTCTGAGGTGGTTCGAAGTCTGATGTAATCTTACAATTGGTGCTAAGCTATTCGGGAGCAAAATGGGGAAACACTTTTTCACATGGGGTATAATGCGTCAATGGTAGAAGGAGTGAATGTTGAAGGTGGTGGATGGGTTGCTTTGTCCTGGATGGTGTTGAGCTTCTCAAATGACGTCCATTAGGAAAATGGAAAGTCTTCCATTACGATTCTGAACAATCACCGGGAGGAAAAGAAATCCATTTTGATTTCCACAGCATTCCTCTGACTTGCTGTTGTAGCCACTGTATTTTACTGGTTTGTCTAGTTCAGTTATTGATAAATTGTGACCCCAGGATTCTGAGAGCGAGAGATTCTATGATGATATTACTGTTGAACATCAAGCGGAGGTGGCTAGACTCTGTCTTATTAGAGCTGGTCATTACCCAGCACTCACTTGTCACAAATGTAACATGACCTCAAGTCTTGATATTGCCCAGGTCTCACTGTGTGAGCATAGATTGCATGAAGCACCCTATGTGTAATCCTTAGCAAATGTCCACACTTCTTACCTAGTGGTGGAGAAAGCTGGTGAAAATGGTTGGGCCCTGATGAATTCGTGCAGTAGTGTCCTGGGGCTGAGATGACTGACCTCTAGTGACCACAGCAATCTTCCCCCCGCGCCCCCCCCCACCCCAGTGCTTGGTTTGACTGCAGACAATGGCGAGTTTCTGTCTGATTTGTGTTGACTACAGTTTTGCTAGGACTCGGTGTCACACAGTCAAATGATGCCTTGATTTAAAGGGCTGTCACTTTGCCCTCACCTCTGAATTTCATCCTATTTGTCCATGTTTGGTCCAAGGTTGTTTATAAGTTTGGGAGTTGAGCGGACCTGGTAGAATCCAAACTAAACATCAATGAGCACCTTATTGCTGTTGATGACGCCTTCAATCACTTTGATAATCAAGATAGGGTGCTAATTAAAGGGTTGGACTTTTGTTGTAGACAGGACATTGCCTGGTAATTGTCCATGCTGCTGGCAGATCCCAGTGTTGCAGATCGACTGGGACAACTTGGCTAGCAGTGTGGATAACTTTGCATGTTGTGACTGGCCCTCCTGAGTCTCTGCCTGGTTTGTGGGAAGTGTGTCAGTATGGGGGTAGGGAATGCAGTAATATTGGAACATGCAAGATAAGGAAGCTTTTCCTAATGTTTGGGAGTGGGGAAGAAATATTGACATTTGCTTTGAGTTTCCTGATGGCCAGTTTTGAGTCGGGTACTATTTGGGGATGATTATTTGTTCTGCATTATTAAACTATTTGGTATATGGTTGGAGTGATTTCTCAGTAGGGGAGGCATGTGGATTTTTAAACATATAACATTCTGTTACAACTCAAAACACATTGACATGGCCTCCAGTTAATCTGGGCACATGATTTTCTTCTGCATCCTGAATTATTCACAACCCCCTAGAGGTAAAGTTGCCATAGGCCTCCTCATTAGGAGGTCAAGAAGGTGGGATCTTCAGATGGTGCAAGAATTGAACTTGTGATGTTGGTGTCGTTCTGCATTGCAAGCCAGCCATCCACCCAATTGAACTAACTGACTCCTGACTGGAAATCCAATGGGGTAATGCATCCTCATCTTTAGAGAAGAGTACCATTGGCCAATTAATAACATTGGTTCTGGAGCAATGTGATTTTGTAACCTGCGTTTATAAGGAGGTTACACCCACGTGACTTGGATGTACAACTGTAGAAGCCTAATGTTATCAAGAAGCTCTCTTTGGAGTTTTTCAGTGACAGAATTTGTTTCTTTAAAGTTATTTTTCATTAAATGATTTGTATTACTGATTAGATTAGATACAGTGTGGAAACAGGCCCTTCGGCCCAACAAGTCCACACTGACCCGCCAGCCACCCAGACCCATTCCCCTACATTTACCCCTTCACCTAACACTACGGGCAATTTAGCATGGCCAATTCCCCTAACCTGCACATTTTTGGACTGTGGGAGGAAACCGGAGGAAACCCACGCAGACACGGGGAGAATGTGCAAACTCCACACAGTCAGTTGCCTGAGGCGGGAATTGAACCCGGGTCTCTGGTGCTGTGAGGCAGCAGTGCTAGCCACCGTGCCGCCCACCTTTTTGTTTTTTAAAAAGAAGCAAGATGTTGGAAGAAAAAAAGACTTTATTTACCTCTGGAGTATTTCTTAAAAGTATGTTCAGGGTGTCGTTGGGCATCTTAGTATGTTTTAAAATTTGCTTTCTCTGTCAGTAGCTCTTATTGGAATGAGCATCTTCTGACATGACGCTGTGGACCTGACATTCATAAAACTGCTCCTGCCTTTAGGGATCTGCCTATCACTGTAGTTTAATGAGTAAACTGCAACTCGACATGTGCTCTGCTGCTGGCCTTTTGGATCCCATTGACCTTTTTTATGATCAGGAAAACCCTCGTTAGGACATCTGATCTTCAAGTAAATGTTAGTTTGTCAAACCACATTGCAATGCATAATGGCTACAGAATTGTAAATGCGCGTATTTAACCTACAAGATTGAGCATTTCTTGTCTTTCAATCATGTTTCCCTTTAGTGCAAAGACTTGAGTTCTTACTTATTGTGAAAGCTCCTGAATGTCTCATACTGTCCCACTTTTTTTTTTCTCTTCTGATCAGTTTAATGTTGACAAGGAAGCGGGGGAAAGGCAGATTTACCATCGCTATTGTATGGAGCGAGCCAGTACCCACTGCGCTCATGTGTTTACGACTGTCTCTGCCATCACTGCTGTCGAGGCAGAGAACATGATAAAGAGAAAACCAGGCAAGGCTTGCATGCTGAGGTCTTCTGCATCTTTTTTTTTAAAAAAAATCCAGTTTTGGAGATTGCTCATCCTCAGTCTGCATTATGAAATCAAAACTCATAGAGCCATCTTCGCCAAACATTATCAACTTCCAATAAGCAATTGTTTTTGTACTCTAACTTATTATTTTGTAGTTTATGAACAGAAAAATATGTTGCTGTAGAAATTCCTGGCAAACTTGACCACTGGCAAGTGTACTTGAGAAATCACAATGCTTTAATTTTAAGTTGAGCAATTTCTCTAGGCGAGGATATCTGACCCTTTATCGAGACAAGCCTCAAGTGTCCCTAAAAGAGCAAGGTTTTTAGCTGCTTCATTGGCAAGCATGTATCTCATAATAAAACAAAGAACTAAGGATGCTGGAAACAAACAAATTGCTGGAGAAACTCAGCAGGTCTGGCAGTGTCTATGGGGAGAAATGTTTTGAGTTGTGACCCTCCTTCAGAACTGGCATATATCCATTACACCATTCCTAGCTGGAGCAGAATTAATGTTTAAGTACTTTCATACTCTTTACAGTAGCGGGGGTGGGGTTGGTGTGGAGTCGTAACTAGGAACCTAAATTGTTTGTGTGCATGAAGAACAAATTTTATAATCACTTCTCTTTGGAGCCTGCCATAGAGTCATAGAGATGTACAGCATGGAAACAGACCCTTCTGGTCTAACTTGTCCAAGCTGACCAGATATCCTAATCTAATCTAGTCCCAATTGCCAGTTTTTGCTCCATATCCCTCTAAACCCTCCTTGTTCAGAGACCCATCCAGATGCCTTTTTAAATGTCGTAATTTAACCTGCCTCCACCACCATCTCTGGCAGCTTATTCCATTCACCCACCACAATTCATGAAATCAAACCCAGGGTCTTACAGGAGAGATGTCAGAGAGAGGCAGGATCAGCCTGGACCTGCTCCTTTGGGTCCAGCAGCTTCACAACTGACTAAAACCAAACCCAAACCAGAGAAAAGCTGAGCTGGGAGAACTGGCCGATCCCCTTTCATTGCACAATCTTTTTTTTTTAAAAAAAAGCTGCTTCAAATAGATCAACCCCAGGCATTTCAGAGCCTCTCTCTTTACAACCTCTTGGGGGAGGGTTGTGGGGTGGAACCAAAGACAACCTAACCTTAAAGGAGCAACTCCAAGGTGTCTCTATTCAGCACAGGACCTTGCCATTAAGTATATAAGTCCTGCCCTGTCACCAGGGACTTCATTACTGATTTTATCCTGCCACTTGGTACACCTAGCTTTGAGTTTTGTGATGCAGACATTTAGAACATGCAGATTCTTTGTTTTTTCACTGCAATGTTTTTATTAAGAGTTTTCAAAGTCAAACTTCTTTGAGGTCTTATGGCAATAATATTTTTTCCAGTGAGCACGTGATAACCTCAGTAACTTCCGTCTCTACTCGGCATTGCTATAGTGGTCGCAGAGTGGCTTTGATTCCTTTCTGAGCTTTCAGAGTTGAAAGAATCGCATGTGATAAAGGCCATTTGTTCCATCCTTAGTTCATCTGTCCAGAGTGACCCAAACGTCCAACTAGTGTATCCAACTGATTCTTAGGTTATTTTGGAGGATTGTGGTTCTACAATTATCTGGGATCCTGTTCCATGTTTTATGCTGAGCATTCTTTGTGCATAATTTCCTGATATTTGTTGAGCATGACTACTGCCTTCCTTTATTCTCCTGTCATAATTAAAGAGTCTTGTATGCCTATTCCTATTCCCGTGTTGTTTCCTGGTGCCTCCCTATGAAGACTCCTTTAGCACGCTAACATTTGAAATTAAGATGTCCAGGTCTCTCCTTATAACACTAACAATACTGATGAAGAGCTCTACATGTTATCTTTGATTTAAATGACTTGTTTAGTTTGTGTTAACTGGCCATTATTGTGCTGGGCTTCCTGGGCATTGTGAGCTATTGAGAACCACACACTCGAGACAGTTATGTTGATGGTTGATTTACTTCCATCATCTTGAATGTTTTCTGACACTTTGGCCCATTGTATAAGGAAGCACAATTATTGATAGCAGAGTGGCCAGGCTGGTCTTTGACACAATGTATATCCCTGCTAGAACACACCACCTCACTCTCCCAACCCTCAAGTATAGACAAAATATTGTCCCATTTCATTGAGGTTCATTTTTAAATGTTTGCTGTTTTTAAAAACAAACTGATGCTGACATCTGGAGGGTGACATCTCTGTCATACTTAGTTTTCATCTTTCTTTTTGCTCTAGATGTCATTACCCCGAATGGCTTGAATATTAAGAAGTTCTCTGCCATGCACGAATTTCAGAATCTGCATGCCTTGTACAAGTCACGCATCCAAGAATTTATTCGGGGCCACTTCTATGGGTATTGCTTTTTGACTTTTTATTTTCTCCTTTTTAAGTATTGTGGTAAAACTAAAAGTTTTTGGAGAGTGGAAAATGCTGTTAAATCACAATTTCATAGTAAATTTTATCAACTGGAAGTTAGACCCGTAATGATGAACTGTGTCTTGACAAAACCTAATACATGGTGGCTCAGTGGTTAGCACTGCTGCCTCATAGCACCAGGGTCCTGGGTTTGATTCCAGCCTCAGGCGACTGTCTGTGTGGAGTTTGCACGTTTTCCCCAAGTCTGCGTGGGTTTCCTCCCATAATCCAAAGATGTGCAGGTCAGGTGAATTGGCCATGCTAAATTGCCCATAGTGTTAGGTGCATTTGTCAGTGGGAGATGGGTCTGGGTGGGTTACTTTTCGGAGGGTCGGTATGGACTGGTTGGGCCGAAAGGCCTGTTCCCAAACTGTAGGGAATCTAATCTCATAATCTTCTACTCCATGCACCAATTTACTCACTGGTTCAATCCATTACAAAACAAAAAATTGCACATGCAGAAAACTGGTATACAGCAAAGTCTGTCTTTATTTCCAACCACGTTTATAATGTCACAAATGTAATATTTCTCTTTGCTTCATTAATAGTGGCTTGTTCCGTACATCCTTTTGAAGTTGCTTCTGTTTTATGTAATGATTATCACCAATGCTCCATCGGTCCTGTTTGCTTTGTGTATAAGATTACACACTGTAAGCGTTGGCAATCTAGTCTGAAAAGAGATTCAGTATCAGGCTGTTATGCAAAAATATCCACTCCTTGCATACTATTTTTAGTACTTGTCAGACTTTCTGAATTCTGAAAGCATCCATTGAAGTTCTATACATGTCCATTTTGTATCTTTATACACAGATGAGTTATTGCAGTGTTTATTTACTGGAGCATATTCCATCCCTTTTAAATAATTTCTGTTTGATTCCAGCCACCTGGATTTCAATTTGGAAAAGACTCTCTTCTTCTTCATTGCTGGTAGATATGAATTTACGAATAAAGGAGCTGATGTATTCATAGAAGCTTTGTCAAGGTTAAACTTTCTCCTCCGGGTAAGAATATGAAAGTTTTGCAGAAGACGCACCATTAGTCTTCACTAAAGCATCTTGTTTTAATCTGGGAGCAGGTCTTCTCGAATACTCAACCAGTTACTTTTATTTGTTGCACTTTGTAATTGGCTGTGATGGAAACATTTTATTCTGTTCGAAGCTAACAGTTTGGTCAGATGCTTGAGGTCTTCTAATGAAGAGATTTGTATGTATCAGATGCATGCGGGATACTATTTATATTCATTGGCTCTCAATAGTGTGGTTTTATTGAATTGTATTTCATCCAGATCAGATGAAATAGATTCTAAGTACAAAGAAAGTTGTTATTCCAAGATGTTGCCAAACCTGCACTGCTGATTTTCATTTAGAGCGCCTGTTCATTGTAATCCTCTGTCCCTGCTCTTTCTCTCTCTTATCTCTACCTTTTTCAAATACATAGCCAAATTCCTTTTAAATATTGCAAAACTCTTCCTCCATGATTTAACAGGAAAGCAATCCAAGTTCTAATAATCATTTGCTTATAGAGATTGTCAATGGACAATAAGAGGTAATGTTCTGACATTATATAAAATTGATTTCAACCTGAGCATCATTCAGGTTTCTATCACTCTTCAGCTTGGTTTGTACATTGTATGACATCCTGGAATAAAAACTTAAAATCCATTTCATCTGATCTACAATGCAATCGATACATAAAAATCCCTTCATTTGAACACCTCAACCACCTGACCGAACCTCTGCCTTAACTACCTTTTATCCACTTGCTGTCCTATCTTCAGCGTTCTGTAGATATACACAACAAGGTCTCTGAGGCATTCAGTACTTTGCAGGGCCCATCATTCACAGTGTATTTCTTTTGTTTATTTACTCTTAAGTGAATTACCTTGGCCTTTTATTTTTAGGTTGAATTCCATTTGTCACCTCATTGACCAATCTGTAGATAACCACCTCGCTATTAAGCAGTATTTTCATGACATTGATGAATTTCTTGATTGTACATCATAAACAGCAAACTGAGTCTTGTTGAACCCCAGTGGAAACAGATATCCAGTGACAGGAACATACCTCTATCCTTGCCTTCTCCTTCCTATCAATACCTGTCCGTTTTGGATCCATTGAGCCATTTTGGCTTGGATCCCATGGGCTTAACTATCTTGATCTGTCTGCCATGAAAGACCTTGTCAAATTCCATGGAGGACACATCAAGTGAATTGACCTCCTCAACACTCAAAAAGTTCAATTAAGCTTGTGGAACATCACCTTTCCTTAACTAATCCATGCTGGTTATCCCTCCTCAATGTGTGTCTCAAGTATTCAGAATTCAGAATTCTTTCTCATAACTTCCCCAGGGGTGAGGTTTTTCTCACTGATATGCAACACTATCATTCTGCCTAGAGCCCTGTTTTTGGAACTGGACAGAAGAAGTCCATGAGGGGAGAATAAGACACAATCAGGGTTATTGGGCAAAAATGCATTCATAAAAGGTTCAACTTTGTGAACGATAGTTTAGGTCTCAGAGTTCATACTTACATTTATTTTATTTTCTGTGTGAAGACATCTTGCATTTGACATTCCAACACTGCCCAAAGTACATCTCAGATTTGATTATCAGGCAAAATTTGAGAGCCACCAAATAGTGGTGAGCCTGTGGAATTCTCTGCCACGTAAAGCAGTTGAGGTCAAAGCATTGAATGTTTTCAAAGAAGTTGGGGCTAAAGGAATCAAAGGGTATGGGGAGAAAGTCAGAACAGGGTACTGAGTTGGATGATCAGCCAGATCTCTTTGGCTGAGTGGGCTTGCAGGCCGAATCAACCTACTCTTATTTTGTGTTTTTGAAGGGACTGATTATAAGGAGCGTCTCAGGACGGGGGAGTTAACAGAACACTGGGCCGATAGACAGCTGAGGGCAAGATTGGTAGAGAATCTCCAAGTTATGTGTAGGTTACTGTAAGAACGATTAAAATAGCATTTGTTCATCAAAACATGATCGGATTTGTAAAATTGTGTAATCAGTCAGCAGTGTTCGAAAACATGAACCAGAAGAAATGATTGGTTTGTAGGGGGGAAAGGGAGGATGAAAAATTCTGTCTATTCCTAGCAGCTATAGTACTTCCTTTGTATCTGCTGAATTTCTTTTGCTGCCTATCTTTGCTATGTCAGTTGTGCTGTTGTAGAAACCCAGCCACAGCCTCTGACCCTTGGTATGGTGTCACTTAGAGTGAAATATAATGTTCTCCTGATATCTTTGTGCATTATGTTTGTCATGCCATTTCACCCGAAATGATGATGATTTGCATCTTGTTTTTATTAAGTTGTTCATGGGATGTGGACGTTGCTGGCTAAGCCAGCATTAATTGGTCTTTTCCTGTCATCTTGAACTGTCGCAGCCCTTGAGGGTGTAGGGACAATCGCTGTGCTGTTAAGATGGGAATGCTCAGATCTTTGACCCCACGACAGTGAAAAGATGGTGATATCATCCCATTTGGGGATTGTATTGCTTGGTGTTGTATGCCTCAATGATCCTTGTCCTTCTAGTGATTGCAAGTTTAGACGGTGCCATTAAAGAAGCCTTGGTGACTTACTGTGGTGCACTTTGTAGATGCCTTATTGGTGAAGGGACTGGATGAGTTGTGATCAAGCAGACTGCTTTGTCTTAGATAATGTCAGGTTACTTGAGTCTTGTACAGCTCCAACAAGACTCAAGTGGACTATTCTATCATGCTCCTGACTTATACCTTGTCAATAGTGAGTAGGCTTTGGGGAAATCAGGAGATGAGTTAATTATTGCAGGATTCCTAACCTCTGACCACCACTTGCAGCCACTGTAAAAATTTGTGTGCGTGCCTTTTTATGGTATAAAATATCATGTTCAGTTTCTGGTCAGGGTTACAGGACATTTTTAGTCCATTTAGTAGCCATCTTGTCTTTTGTCTTTTGAGATAGAAGGCTATGATTCAAACCTCCACTTCAGGGCCCTGGTAGGATAATGCCTCAGGTCAATGCTGAGGGAATGCTACATTGTCAGAGATGGTATATTTGAGATTGGTTGTTAAATAGGGATGGATAATCAGGACTCCCAGACTAGCGGTCATCCAAAAACAAGGAAATCGAGTTGATGGCTCACTTCTTTCAATAACTGTGGACAGATTTGGTTTGTAAGTAGGTTTGGCAACCAATGACAAGATTTCCAAAGTAGCTAATTGGCTATAAAGAAAATGATCACGCATCCCAGTTTACTTTCCAGACTTGTTTAGTCACTTTTGTAGTTTTAGGAAATGTGACCGCAATTTGCAAAAATCCATGATATAATGATCATTGTCTGGTTTAGTGATGTTTTTAAGAGATAGATATTGACCAGGACAGGAGCTGTACTTTAAAACTGTGTCAAGGGATCTTGGGACCTTGGCTTAATGACCCGATCCAAAAGGTTGCAAACTTTGCACCAGCGTGAACTTTGTGCTCTGTCTCTGAAGTGAGACTTGACGAGTTTTCCCATTTTTGAGGAGAGATTTTTAACGCCCCCCCCCCCACCTGTTGAGGATAAGTGCTTTTGAGATTATTTGAAATGGTGAACCCCACTTTACAAATAAATGTGCATTTACAAATGAATTTTTGTTTTTAAAGTTGCCTTGACAAACAAAGGTTTCATGTTGTTTCCTGCAATGTTACTAGCCTTTTTACATGTAAGAGCAAGTATTAAAAATATCCTTTGCTGAACTAAACAGCAAGGGATAGTCTCAAAGTATTAAATTCATTTAATTTCTTTTAAACATGCAAGGCTGATTCATAACTCAAATCTTGTGAAAACCTTGTTGTAAAGTTTGTTTAATTGGAGTGGGTTCATTTTGAGTTGACTACATTTCTTTCTCTTTTTTTCTCTCTCCTTCCCCCTTCCTTCCCCCTTCCTTCCCCCTTCCTTCCCCCTTCCTTCCCCCTCTCTCAGGTTCACAAATGTGATGTAACAGTAGTGGTGTTCTTCATAATGCCAGCAAAAACACACAACTTTAACGTTGAAACATTGAAGGGGCAGGCAGTCAGAAAACAGCTCTGGTAAATCTGTCTTTTCTACATTTTTATTGGACACTGTTTTGTTTGAAAACTTTAAGCACAACCTTTTAGTATGGAGTCCCTAAGTGATTTATATTGAGATCAGTCTTCAAACTAGTTTGTGCAATCCCCATTTGATGATTATTAAAGATTGTCTAGTGTGCATTACAGATCCTTGGTGATTATTTCCATTTAGTGTGATGTTTGACTAGATAATTAATTACAAATAATACTGCAAATATGATGTTTCTTTGCTCTGATCGTGAATTTTATTGACCATTGAACCTCGGGCATTTATCTTCATTTCTCTTAAATGAGGCAGTGCCTCAGACGGGAACCTTCCAATGTACCATGTGCCTTTACACATGAAGTAATAATTATTGGACTTTAAATATTGTTCACATTCTAATATAGAGGAATGTACTTGTCTTCAGTCCTATTCCCCAACAATAATTACTTCTTCATATTATTATGGGATGAATTTCCCTTGCAAAGCCAGATGAAAGAATGTTAGCTTCTCCATTTTATTAAGTATCACTGTAAACTCTGAAGAGTTCAGCTGCAAAACATTTCACTCTTTATTCCTTCCAGGGATACTGCCCACTTGGTCAAGGAGAAATTTGGGAAGCGACTTTATGAAGCATTGTTAAGGTAAGTTAACCACCTGGATGTATTGTCAATGAGCTCTGTACTTTTCAATACACCTGCAATAAGAGGGCTCGTTTTTTAAAAACAATTGTTCCAAACAACCAGAGTAAAGGTGGGAAAAGTTGTATGGAACAGTCTTTCATCTACACATGCTAGCTCATTTATTTGCATTCTTTGCCAAGATCAAATGTGCACAAACCTCTGTAGGAAAAATAGGGATTGAATATGTTAATAGATGACAATGTACCTTTTTCAGGGCATGTTGCACAATAAAGCTTTGCACCTTTTATAAGGATTAAGTAATTTCTTTAAAAGGATTCGCAAAAATAGTGCAGGAAGTACAAAAAGGTGTCCGAGATCCTTTTACTGTGATCAGTAGGATCTCTACCTCTACTACGGGCGGCACAGTGGCACAGTGGTTAGCACTGCTGCCTCACAGCGCCAGAGACCCGGGTTCAAT
>NC_057732.1:8291400-8337690 GCF_004010195.1 Chiloscyllium plagiosum
GGTAAATGTATGGGTCTGGGTGGTATACGCTTCGGCGGGTCGGTGTGGACTTGTTGGGCCGAAGGGCCTGTTTCCACACTGTAAGTATTCTAATCTAATCTAATCAGTACGCCTTGGTTTAAATCCCATGCCAGGACTTGTTGGCAATGGGAGGTGCATTTGTAAATGTGGCCATGAGATTGATTTTTTTTTTTTTCACCCTGCTAGTCCTTCCAATACTCCTTATGGTAGATGATAAGAGTGCAAGAGTTTTCTGGCCAGCTGTCCTACAGAATATAGTGGCAAACCACTGCAGTATTTTCTTGTATGTGTGGACCAGTCTAATGGAAGTCCATGGCCAAACCCATGGAAATGAGAATGGGAGAAAAGGCAGACCAAATGTGCTTTTTTATTTTGCAAAGAAAAACCAGCAATTTAAGCTCAATGCGTGAACCCAGTGGGTCAGTTGGCCTCCTTCTGTGCGATTAAATTTGGGTGAATTGGGTAACTTGCTACTAAATTGCATCAACTACCCAAAAAATGTTTCCATCTATTCCATTTGTCTTAATTCAATATACTTGTGAATTATTCTGTATATTTACAGAGGAGAGACCCCGGATATGAACAAGTTCTTTGATCGTGATGACTTGACCATAATGAAAAGAGCAATCTATGCAACTCAGGTAGACTCTGGAATGGAATAATCTTTTCACCCAGTATGTCACTGTAAAGTAATTCATTAGCTCAAGCATTTGGAACATTATTGGCTCATGAAAGCTCTTTTATAAATGTTTTTATAATTTAGTGATTTCAAGTGAAATGTCTTTCTCAAATTTGTTTTGAGACTATTGTGGGAAAATTCTCTATGCATAGGAAGTACAATATGGGTGGTGTTTGACTATAATTTTAGATTTAGCAATTTTGAGTTAGCATTTATTGCTTTTTAATATTTCAAAGTTGTAACTCCAACATTTCTTCCTTTTCACATAGAAAACGCTAATTAGCTGTAAATCTCAAAAATGGTATTCAACCTGGGAAGTGTATTGCATAAAGATGAATTTTGACCTTTCAGCCCCTTAAACCAGTTCTGCCATTTGGTTAAATTATGAAAGTTCCTATCTGCCCACCTCGTTAATCCATGTCTCTAAAGTAAAATAGAAGACAGTTGACCTGACAGAATATTTTCCAAAAGGGGAGAAATGAAATGCATAGATTGTTCTGCATCACTTCTTACATTTACTTCAAATATCTGAATCTGTTTTCAATACAAACCAGCAGTAATGCTGCTTAGAAAATGTTTGATACTAATTGGAATTAATGCCTTATAACTTATGTTCTGATTTTCTTCGTGCCATCACACAAGCCAATCTTTTGAGATGTGATTGTCCTAAAGCTGCATTTAAATTATCTTATCACTATGTTTTGGGCATGTAGTGATGCTTGATGAGACTTGAACCTCAGATCTTCTGGCCTATATGTAGGGACATTACCAGAGTGCTACAAGACCCCTCTATATGTAGTATTGAGCCATTGTTTAGCGTATGTTTGCTCCAGTCACTGACTACAGCTTTGTTCTAATGGACTTCAGCGCCAAACACTGCCTCCAGTAACCACGCACAACATGATTGATGACAGTAATGACCCCATCCTCAACATGATCAGACGAATTGGACTGTTCAACAATCGGGCAGACCGGGTCAAGGTATGCACTTTACCTTCTGTTCACAGGTGAGAATGCATTGACTACAGACCCAGCCTTGGCAATTAGGTGCCTTGCTTTTGTGGTATTGTTTCCTGTTATCTTTATTTGAAACAACTTATCCACTGCTATTGGCTATGGCTAAGGCTATGGTTCATGCGGTGGGGTCGATCGCTAATGTAAATTCAAAAACTTTGCAAATAAAACCAGTAACTAACATGATGCTCTAATATGGGTCACTTGGGTTTCTACAGCTGTCACTTAGCTCTTGCCCACCACTGTGGTAAATCTATGTAAAAGCCTCCATTGTCATATAATTTGTGGATTTAAGTGCATCACAAAGCATAGAACTAAAAAAAAATGCCCATGTAATCAAATGCCCTCTCGAATTTTGGAATGCCTTTCCAATGGTCAGTGATGTAGAGGTATCGGGTGGGACAAAAACATGGTCAGAATTTGCTAGTCAGCAATTTACATTGACATTTTGTTTTGTGCCCATTTCTGTTTAAATGTAATTATGGGGATGTAGGTTGCTGCTGGACCCATTTTGTAACCTGTCCTTGCTGACTTATTGTCTTCTTGTTAGACTTGAGAGGTGAAGGAGTCCAGGTATTTCTGGTAACTCTCTCAAGTTGGGTGGCTCTTGAACATGGGTTGGTTATGTTATGAAAATGTTTTAATGGTTTTAAATCTTGATTTAAGCTGTCCTAAGTCTTTTGTTTTGAAGTGGAACAGTGAGGAGATTGATGTCTTCATTCACCCTACTCTCCACCAATTGTTTGTCGTCGGGGGGCCCCTCTAAACGTGGATTTTGTGTCCATGGCATGTTTGCTGTTAATCCTTGGTGGTCAGTCTAAGTATGTGGTGACCTCAGTGGTATGAAATAAGGAGGCAGTCTACCAGGGACTTGCTCAGGTAATGGGGCAGCATGGTGGCTCAGTGGTTCTCACTGCTGCCTCTCAGTGCCAGGGACCTGGGTTTGATTCCTGCCTCCGGTGACTGTGTGTGAAATTTGCACGTTCTGTGTGGGTTTCCTCTGGGTGCTCCAGTTTCACTGAGTCCAAAGGTGTGCAGGTTAGATGGATTGGCCATAGGGAATGCAGGGATAAGCTAAGGGATGGTTCTGACTAGGATGCTCTTCAGAAGGTCAGTGTGGACTTGATGGGTTGAATGGCCTGCTTCCAAACTTTAGGGACTCGATGATTCTATGGGAATTGTGAATCACCAGATTTTGTTCCATAAGGAATTGCATTTTTGTACAGGACTTGAATATCCCTAAAAGAAGAGAAATTGAAGCTGTTTACCCTTTGCACAGACTAGGATGTGAGGAATAGACTAGAGCAAAGGAAACCAAATTTCTCAGAATGAAAGTGGGTGCTGATTGAAGAACATCCATGATATGGTGATGCAGCAGGAGCAGTTACCTGTCGATCAATTTTCAGACCAAACAGGCAGACTGTGGTAAGGGTGTCCCCCTACATCTACTGCAGAGATTGGCAA
Organism: Chiloscyllium plagiosum; assembly: GCF_004010195.1. Taxonomy (NCBI): domain Eukaryota; kingdom Metazoa; phylum Chordata; class Chondrichthyes; order Orectolobiformes; family Hemiscylliidae; genus Chiloscyllium; species Chiloscyllium plagiosum. Next base: position 8,294,579 of record NC_057732.1, read on the forward strand.
TCATCATGACTTTTCCTTTCAATGATAAAGATGCAATATATGCGAGAGTTCTTTTTACCTACATTAAAACTGGGTTCTTTAACTTCTTTCACATGCATCTGCCTGGCTAGTAACCTTATTGATATGCGGTGTAATTTTTAGCACAGTCTGACATTCGATTTGTTCTGCGATTAGACCTCACTTATTAAATGATCTGGAAGAATTGCAGAAGTAGTATCATTAAAATTTGATCAGTATAATTAATGTCCAGTGCTGTACGAATTGCACCAGAGACCACTTAAGATTCTGTCAGCTTTTGTAGGGTGATGCTTTTTGAGTGCAATATTGATACACAGGACTGTTTTATGTAAGTAAAGCTAACTTATGCATAGCCTGCACCTTTTTATTTCTCATTGCAGGAAAGGTAGTCATGAAGACTACTGATCTCTGTATTCTGGTGGCAACACCTTGGTCAGAGTTCACCAGCATGGTCTGAGAATGAAGATTGACAGTTAACTATTCCTGCTGCATCTCTTTGCCAATGACAGCATAGTCAATTAGCACCACCTTTTCACTGTGTAATTTTGTAGTTTTGACCCCATCCCCAATTCTATTTCTTGAATCCTAATTCTCTACTTTTTAGCAATGTTTTTAAGATTGTATCCTACACTAATCAGTACCTGTTGCCTGTTCTCAGTTGAAGCTCACCTTCATTCTTTCATCTAAGTGGCAGTAATGGTGGGAAGTTCTGATTGGTGAATATTCAAAATCATCTTTTATCTTGGCTGCACTTGCTATTCATTTGATAGTTTTTTGTTTTCCACTTCCTAGATCAAGCAACTTTTAATAATGTATTCTATATGCTGTCTATATTTTATCCCTGTCCCTGGTATGTCAGCTGTGCACTAGTTGGTAGAACATTGTGGTTTAGGACTCAGTCCAGATATCTGAGCACAAAAATAATGTAGCGTGTGTAACACTGCTGCTTTACAGCACCAGGGAACCAGTTTGAGGCTTTCCTTGGGATAATGTCTGTGTGGAGTTTGCATATTCTCCTTGTGTCTGCGTGGGTTTCCTCTGGCTGCTCCAGTTTCCAACTATAGTCCAAAGATATGCAGGTTAGGTGGATTGGCCGTGCTGAAATGTGCAGGCTAGGTGCATTAGCCATGGGAAATGCAAGGTTACAGGGACAGGGTAGGGTAGTGGTCTGGGTGTGATGCTTTTTGGAGGGTTGGTGTGGACTTGATGGCCAGCTTCCACACTGTAGGGATTCCATTCCATCTTAAAACTCTAATCTAACACTCTAGTGGAATGCTGAGAGATCACTGCACTGTCAGGATGTCTTGTCTTTCACATGAAATGTTAAAGTAATTTACTTGCCCACTTGAGTGGGCATAGGATTGTATGTGATCTGAATTTTGTTTAAAAATTCCCTCATTTGGCAAATATTTATTCCTCACACATCATCATTACTATGTTAATAACTAAAATAAGGCAAAGCTGTGGATTCTGGAAATCTGAAACAAAGACCGAAAGTGCTGAAAAAACTCAGCAGATCTGGCAGATCTGGAACCTTCACTCTGGAGTTAATGTTTTGAGTCCAATGACCCTTCATCAGTTCTGACACATACTGCCAGTTTTCCCAGCACTTTGTTTTTGTTTCTGTCACTATCACATTGCTGATGATGCGACCTTGCTGCACACACACGGCTATTTCACCATGCATTAACGTTTAACTACATTTCAGAAGTAGGAGACTAGCTCAGAGTCATACAGCACAAAAATACTGACTAAATATCCTAAACTAGTCCCATTTGCTTGCATTAGGCCCACATCACTCTAAACCTTTTCCAAATGTCTTTTTCAATGTTGTAATTGTACTTACCACTTCCTCTGGCAACTCACTCCATATACATACCACCCTCTGGAAAACATCCTTCAGGTCTCCTCTTAAAATTCCACCCCCCCTTAAAACCTATGCCCTCTAGTTTTTGATATGGATCAATTTTTGGATCAATATGTCTAATGGTATAAAACTCAGTCTGTGAAGTGCCTAGTGAAGGGAAATGATACATTTGGAAAACCTGAAGTTGAAATCAAACTAAGTTGATTGGTATCTTTAATGAGGTGGAATAATAATATTGTAGAGACCAGTAATTATTTTAATGAAGGTGAACTGAATTATTATAATGGGCACAGATGGCTTCTCACTCATCCAGCCATAGCTCTCCAGGAGAGGAGCAATTAAATATTTTGTAGTCTTTTCATTTCGATTAAATTGTTGCATTCGGGAATAGAAAGTTATAGCTTCATATTGTGTGTCCACTGAGCTTCATGAAATTAGCTGTAATATTTCTGAAAAGTTTAAATTTCATGTGACTGCAATTTACACAACGGAAAAAACTGGCTGTTCATAATTTAAATTCATTTATATGGATCAGTGCATATATAAAGAGAAGAACAATGACCCTCTTAGGGTTTAAAAAAAAAAATTGCAGATGCTGGAAGTCGGATTTTAAAATTGCAGGAAAAACTCAGCAGGTCCAGCATCATCTATGTGGAGAGAGAGAGAAAAACAAAGTTAACATTATGGGTTCAGTGACCATTCTTCAGAAGGCAAAAGTGGGTGTTGAGGATAATGGAGCTTAGAGTCAAAGTTAGAGTAGTGCTGGAAAAGCACAGCAGGTCAGGCAATATCCGAGGAGCAGGAAAATCGACATTTCAGGCAAAAGCCCTTCATCAGGTTTTCTGAAGGAGGCTCGCTGGACCCGAAATGTTAATTCTGCTTTCTCTCCACAGCTGGTGCCAGATCTGCTGAGTTTTTCCAGCCATTGTTATCTGACTTTCAGCATCTGCAGCTTTTTTGGCGAACAATGCATTTTCCTCTTGTCGTCTTACTCCATGTTCTCTGAGCTTACTTTTTGGGTTCTTATGAAGGCTATTTGAAAATCCAGAAAAAAAACACATCTTATGTTAATATTATGTATACTCTGTTACCTTCTCAAGTCAAGGACCTTCAACCAAGTTGATGTCATTATTTTATTTTTAATTTCTAGATATTCTACTGTTCTCCCTAGTAAAGTACCATTATTTTTCCCCAGCATGATCTGTTATCTCTTCTTAAATGTAGAATTTATATCTCTACACCTTACAATAATTCATTTGCAAACATACAAATAGTAATGCCTCTATCTCTTCCCTCAATCACTTTAAAATATATGGATGTGATCATCAACCTAGGGCTTTATCCACTGAGTTTATTCAATACATCCTCTTTTTTTTAATGCTAAGACATTTATCTAATTGCTAATCTCATCATTCAACATCATGTTGACCTCTCCTCCCTTCCTTATAAACGCTTGAAATGAAATAATTTATTGAATATTTCTGCCTTTGTTTCCTGTGATTATCATCCTGTTTCTCCCTTTAATGGTCCTATTCTCACCACCACTGCCATGCCTTACATTGATGTGCCTATAAAATATCTTTGCTAATTTGTTTTCTGTTTCTTGAACACTTCATTTAATAGATCCTTTTTGCCTTTAATTTTTAACACTTTTTTTTTTGTTTTGTTATCATTACCTCCTTCCTTTCCAAATTCCACTTTGCTGTCACAAGAAATCTCTTACCCTGACACTGGAGAGGCAACACTCCCTTCAGGATTCTTAGCCTTGGCTACAACAGAGGCTATCTGTCTTCCTCCTAATTATAGACTCCCCTATCAATAACCATTTCGGTTTTGCTCTTCTCTCCCTGGTATCATAGTCTGTGTGACTGTCCTTCCTGCAACCTTCCTCCTTCTCCTGACACATACTGAGTATACTGTACTTGTTGGCTAGGGCCAGTGTTTGCAGGACAGTCTTGATCTCTCTTAAATGTAGCCTAACTACAGGCAAGCATTTCATTTCCTCAGCTTGTGCTTTTTGCCCTGGGGTGTAATTTATATTATGTTGAAAAATCCCTCCCTGTTACAATTCAGGATGGAGATGTCCACAGGCGAGAGATGGTCTTGCCATTCTGATGTCTGGGTATACAAGCTGCTCCACCATATGTCCGTCTAATGTATTAAATCTTACTTTTGGTTATTTCTGGTTATTTAACTAGTTAAGTACGAATTTAGAATAGAATACAATGTCTTGATATTTGTTTAGAGAAAAGAGAAGCTTTAAAATCTCACTAACCAAAGTAAGCTCCCATTTCCACCCCTCTCCCCATGCTAGCTGTCAGCTCTCTGGAGTTAGTGGCTCTCAATCCCCCTTCTCAGACCACTCCTGTTCTAGCAAGCCAGAATAGTATCTCTACTCTCCTTGTATCAAAACACCTCACTTGCAAGTTCTCAAAGTGAAGCAAGTACACTACAGAACCGTACTCTATTGAGCTGAGGTTTTTGCTGCTTGCTTGAACATACAGTGGGATATTGGAAAGTCTCACGAACTGTTTGATAGAATCTTATTCATTGCATATGCTTCATTATACAGGGAACCTGTATAGAGACCACAGCAGAGGAGGTGGCAAAGAGGTAATTTCACCCTGTAGTAGTAATCCAGAACCCTGGGTTAATGTTCTGGGCATATGAGTTTGAAACCCATCATAACACACGGTGGCACGGTGGCACAGTGGTTAGCACTGCTGCCTCACAGCGCCAGAGACCTGGGTTCAATTCCCGACTCAGGCGACTGTCTGTGTGGAGTTTGCACGTTCTCCCAGTGTCTGCGTGGGTTTCCTCCGGGTGCTCCGGTTTCCTCCCACAGTCACAAAGATGTGCAGGTCAGGTGAATTGGCCATGCTAAATTGACCGTAGTGTTAGGTAAAGGGGTAAATGTAGGGGAATGGGTGGGTTGCGCTTCGGCGGGTCGGTGTGGACTTGTTGGGCCGAAGGGCCTGTTTCCACACTGTAAGTAATCTAATCTAAAAAAAAATGTAAGTAATCTAATCTAAAATAACAGTTGGTGAAATTTGATTCAATAACAATTTGGCTTAATGATGACCATGTCAACACTGTTGATTGTAAAACCCATCTGACTCTCAAATGCACTTTAAGGAAGGAAATCTATCACCTTTACCTGGTGTGGCCTACGTATGAATATGGACCCAGCAAAGTGATTGACTGTGTTAAATTCCTTTTGGGCAATTGGGAAACAGCAATAAGTACTGGGTGAGCCAATAACACCAACACACAAACCAATTTTAAAATAGTTGAAGCAACCTCTGGAGTATTGTGCACAGTTTGGTCTCCGTTAATTTAAGGACAGACATGCGTAGGTTGGAAAACTTTCAGAGAAGATTTACCAAATGAATACCTGCAATGAGTGGATTGCCTCATGAGGATAGGTTGGTCAGACTAGGCTAATACCTGCTAGAGTTTAAAATAGTAAGAGGTGACTTGGTTGGGGAGTCCGGACAGGGTGAAATGTGGAGAGAATGTTTTCTCATCACAGGAAACTCTTTTAAACAGTGTCCGCTCACTTTGAACCAATTAGGCAAGAAAATTTTCAGAGGCTATAAGTCTTTAGAACATTCTTACCCTCGCCCACCCCCACTCGCTCCTGGAGAAAGTGGTCGAACTGGAAGGCAGATGCGAATAAATTTTTGTTAAGCAAGCCAGTTCTCAAGGTAGACAGGAATGTAGATATGAAGTTACAGTCCAATCAGCTATGGCCTTAATGAATGGTGGAGCAGGCTTGTGTGGCTGAATTAAGAGAAAGTGAGGACTGCAGATGCTGGAGATCAGTGTCGAGAGTGTGGTGCTGGAAAAACAGCAGGTCAGGCAGCATCCAAGGAGCAGGAGAATCACTATTTCGGGTGATGAAGGACTTATGCTTGAAATGTCGATTCTCCTGCTCCTTGGATGCTGCCTGCCTTGTGCTTTTCCAGCACCACACTCTCTACGCTGATGTCCAGCATCTGCAGTCCTCACTTTCTCTTAATTCAGCCACACAAGCCTACTCCACCATTCATGAAGGCCATAGCTGATTGGACTGTAACTTCATATCTACATTCCTGTCTACCTTGAGAACTGGCTTGCTGGCCATCAAAGTGACCACAAGTCTTAATCACATTTATCTACTCTGTTCCCGTGGGAAATCCTATTGAGGTTGTATAGGACATTGAGGCTTCTTCTGAAATACTGTCCAGTTTTGGTCACTCAGTTAAAGGAAGGGTATTATTAAGCTGAAGAGGATTTGGAAGAGATTGTTGCTGGATGTAGAAGGTTTAAGTTATAAGTGAAGGTTGGGATCTTTTTCACTGGATCCTAGGAGGTTCAGAGGCAACCTTGTATAAGTTTATAATTTAATGACAGGTATAGATAGTTAATGGTAATTGTCTCTTACTTAGGATGGGAAATTTCAAGACTACAAGGCATATTTTAAGGTGAGAGGAGAGAGAGAGACTTTAAATAAGATATAAGGGGCTTTTTTTTCCCATAGGGTGGTTTGCATGTATAATGAACTTGTTGAGGAAATGCTGGATGTGGGTACAGTTTACAGCATATGGAAGATGTTTGGATAAGTTCAGGAGTAGGAAAGGTTTGGAGGGATATGAGGCAGGGGCAAGCAGGTGGGACTAGTTTACTTGTGGGATTACGTTTGGCATAGACTGGTTGGATCTATTTCAGTGCTGTATGACTATGTACCAATGCCACTTTGTCTGATATAGTTTTTGCTTAAAATGCCAATTCTTGAAATGAATTCTACAGATTTGTGTATAGAAATATCTACTGCTTTCTGTTCAAAATCTCCTGTAATTGCTCCTTTGTCTATGGCCCCTCACTCCAGACCCCACTGGAGTGGTCAGGCCCAAGTGATGAGAAACTGGAAGGTCTTTCACTGCTTCCTTCTGGAGTCAGGTCAAGAGTTAACTCGTGGAACGTTACAATATTCGCATCCTAGTGACTCTAAAGCTGTAGTAAAAATGTATCTTTTAAAACCCAAGTACCACGTGAACCACAGTGGTGTTTTAAAATCTTTTACATTACAATTTCCTAGATTGTTTTCCATCCTGAGTTTCTGTCATCCACGAGCCCACTTTTGCCAATGGATTACGAAGAATTTGTTCGAGGTTGTCATCTTGGTGTTTTCCCATCTTATTATGAACCTTGGGGATACACTCCCGGTAAGTGTCGTTTCACTTGGTATCCTTTTTTTAAATATATTTGTAAGCTACTTTAGAGTTTTCGTTTTCAAAGGCTAGAAAAGACTGTTTGCCTGAGTAGTATAGCTAGAAAGTGATTCAAATGGCTACTTGACTAGGGGAGAAGCAGACTTCATGTTGAGGAAAAAGGAAATCAAAACTGACATTTTTTTTTTTCATGACCTCTGGGTTCATTGCCCAGCAATTCAGTCATTGGATATGTGGTGTGGTGGATGCACTGTTGTTCTGGAGAGCTATAGTGCTTTGTCACTACAAGAAGGGACTATTGGTGAAAGTGAGTTCCGCTTTCTTGCCTGCTTGTACTGCAGTGCTAGGTGACCTGATCAATTACCTCTTTCAAATGTTTGGAGGTCCTGTTTACACCATATTATCTCATTTTGCGTTGAAGATTTAAAACTGAGGCAGGACCACTGTGTCGAAGGCCCCAGTAAATATGACAATGGATTAATAAGTGACACATAGACTTCCTGATGCTGTGCTTCCAGTGATTGAACCTAGAACAGTACAGTGCAGGAACAGGCCCTGCAGCCCATGATATTGTGCTGAACATGACACCAATTTAAACTAACTCCTTCTGTCTGTCCTTGGTCTACATCCCTCCATTCCTTGCAATTTCATGTGCTTATCTAAAAGCCTCTTAAACATCCCTTTCAAATCTTGTCAGGATTTTTTAAAAAATGCAATTTTCCCAGATACAGTCCTAATTGGTTAGTTCAGCTCTTAACGATGATTTTATCATGCTACAAGGAAAGCAATCTTCCCGTTCCTTCCATTATTTTTTCCTCACTTCAGAAATCTTCACAACTCATGATTTAAATTGTGTGGAATGTGAGAATATGGATATTCTAGTAATTGCAGAATCAAGCTATTTAAAATGCACTTGAAGAAACAAAATTAAAATAAAGGGCTAGTTATTTTAATAATTCACTTGTGCTCCATCACACCAGGCACCCAACTCCATTTTAATACGTTTTAGCTTCACCACGAAAAGCGGTAGATAACTCTGAATTTCCAGGTTATTTTGTCAATCTGCATTGACTTTATTTTCACTTTTTTTTATAAAAATTGTGCTGTCATATTTAGTTGATTCTATTGTCATGTCAATCAGAAGATCATGTTTTCAATAGTCAGTCAGGAACTTGAATTCCCAATCTATCCACTCCACTGCAGAGCGTTTACTACACTGTCATAGTTTACTGAGAGCTCTTCTGGTCATTTCAGGTGAATATTTAATGTTTCTATTGCATTATTCAAAAAGGAGCAATGAATACTCCTTGTATTCTAGCCAATATATTGACTTGTGGTGGGACCTAGTCTGTTTTGCACACAATCTGTCACTGAACTTTAGGACAACATATGCTTGTGTCAGTCTGCTTTCCCTCGTTATCCTTTCCATTTTAAAAAAAAGAGTTGCGTTCATTTGGAGTGATGGGGTAATGGAGTTGTGAAACGAGCAGATATGAAGTCAGAAGGGCAACAAAGGAAGAGAGTGTATATGTGGCAATACTTTAGCAGATATACCTGTACATCTTTTATCTTGCAAATAAATACTGAAATTTATGCAAGTAATTAGTGGAATGTAAAACCTGACTAGTATTAAACCATATATGTAAACCTTGTAACTATGATGTTTGCTTTTATAGCTGAGTGCACAGTAATGGGAATTCCCAGCGTGACTACCAACCTATCTGGATTTGGTTGTTTTATGCAGGAGCATGTGGCAGATCCAACAGCCTATGGTAAGTGAAGTGAAATGCTACATTAGGCACGACATAATAATTTGACCAAGAACACTTACACCTTTTTTGTATTGTTTTTGCAACCAGGGATTTATATAGTAGACCGTAGATTCCGATCACCTGACGAATCTTGCAATCAGTTGACTCAGTTCATGTTTGGGTTCTGTAAGCAGTCACGTCGCCAGAGAATTATCCAGAGAAACCGAACTGAAAGGCTTTCTGAGCTTCTAGACTGGAGATACTTGGCTAGAGTAAGTACATGCAACTAATGTGACAATTCGTGAAGGATCAAGGGCCTGTCTTTGTGGAAACGTTAGGTCTACTCTGGACCTTTTGAGATCAGTGAAGCAGAAATTGCAAATCCATTGAAGTGACTGAAAAACAATAAATAAGCTCCTTTGTGACAACAGCAGCGATTTGTCAAGCACTATTGATTGTTGTATGAGAGTTGACAAACAGTGAGGTGGTTTCTGACTGACTGTAAGCAACTGATGTAATTCCCATGCTCAAGGATTACAGTCATGGTAACAACTGCAGACACATTAACCAGACCTCCATCATAGCAAACTGAATGGGATTTATTATCCAGAACAAAAAGGTGATTACCTGTATAAGAATAATAGTCAACATGGCTTCAGAAAGGATTAAATGTGCCTGATCAGCCTCAAGCCTTACCTGAGCAGGTGCTAGCTAGGTTACTGAAAGAAAGCAGAAGCCTTGTGCGTAATTTTGAACATATTTGCATGTATAAGAGACCTCCTTCAGAAAGTCAAGTCCGTGTCTAGGGTATCAATATGAATTAACAGTAGACAAAGTCAGAAATACAGGGCAACTGAAGACAGTCTATGTTGCAGGGAAGGGAGTTTAGATGGAAGTGGAGCATATTCATTGGATTTCCACATCCCTAATATTGTGCACCTTAAATTGTAATTGTCTCGTGGTGAGACAGTTGATTTCACAGATGAAACAGAATACATTAGATTCAGGTTTCAGCTTAGATCTTCAAAAGAGGGCTTTCTTTTGCAAGTTGATCAGTGCAAAAAAGATTTCCATGTATGGGATCGGTCTTGGCATTTGAAGACATGTGGGTTGACGTGTCTCTTTGTATGGCCAAATGACATGCAGTGGCAGCAAAGCAAATATGATTTGGGCATTTTTTTCCCCTTCCCAAGGTTTTTGTTATCATTACTAATCGGTCCAATAAATGTTATCTGTTGCTAAACTGTGGTGGCACACAGTTTTTATTGTATATAACTGTTGTTGTCATTAAGATAAAAATATTTACAAAATAAAAGGTTTGCACAGATATGATTTCATGATATAATCAAGTATTGTATTTTGCAAAATGCGCATCTAAGATATGGAATAGAAGTGAAGGTCTATTTATCAGATTGAGTTCATTTAGTTCTCAATTATTTACATAGAGTTGATTTTGTTTTTTAGATATTGGTCTGGCTCATAACCTCCTTCCACCTTATCCCGGTCCCAAGCATCCAACTTGGCACTGCCCTCTTGACCTATCCATCTTCCTTCCCACCTATTCACTCCACCCTAACACATTTCTCCTCCATTTTCATCTACCAAATACATTTCCAGCTACCTTCCCCACCCATTCATCTCTCAATCAACCCGGCCTACAATCCTCATTCCTGATGAAGGGCCTGATACGTCAATTTTCCTGCTCCTCGGATGCTGCCTGACCTGTTGGGCTTTTCCAGCACCACATTCTCTTGACTCTCTCCTGTAACCTATTTGTTCCAAATCTTCTTTGGGGTCAGTCAGTTAATTGCATCACACTTGTATTTCTTATATTGTGGGAAGACCTGGTAGGATTTAGGTTTGCCAGCAAAGACCAGACACACGTTTTCTGCTTTTTTTAAATGAGGGAACACTTATTCAGTTGCTTAATTGTGTCAGAGTTGCTTAGATTCGGATTGTCTGACATCAATTTCAGTGGTCATTTCTGAAAGTTTTTTTCTATCTTTTTGTGTGTTCTTTGATAAGTTCAGATCTCCAGACAAGCACTGTGCATTCATCGTGGCTATTAAGTGATTACTAAAAACAATGAGTGGGTCAATTTGAGACACCATTTGATTTTTGTGAAAAGTTTCCATTTGTTGCCTTAAACATTTCACTGACTGGGCAATTCCATTTGAGATCACTTCCTGAAAACTGCATTAAAGCTGCATGGTACATTTTTTTTCTCCCCCAAGTCACAGCTTGAAGTACTGCTTAGAGTACTGATCATCCATTCGTGCCCTGGAGACAGTATAGAGGAAGGCAGTGTAAAGGATCCTTGATATCAGAGGGGCAAAAGTTCCAGCACATGGCTTGATTTTTTTTTTAAATTGTAAAGAGATGTTAAGTGAGGTGGACAAGATTCTAAAGATCCACCAGCTTGGGGAAACTATCTGAAACCAGCTTTCAGATATGAAAGGCAGGAAGATGAGAGGACATTGGTTCATGATCATGAAAATTACTGATGTTGGTGATGCCTTTTGGAAGAGAGAAAAATATTGTTGGAGTGCTATTGTGTCCTTTCAAGAATTTAGAATGGAGATTAGTTTTGATAGTTTAATTCCTGATTCAAGAAGCTAATGTGATGGGAAGAGAGAAAACCAACTTTTATTTAGTAGGAAATAAAATTATTTTTGCCTCCCAAAATGGTTTTAAACCGTCTTTAAAATCTAAATACAGCTGATTCCCAAATACACTTATTGTAAGTATGGGTTTTTTCAAAGTATTATTTGATATTCCTGTAAGTTCTATAAAAAAAGCTCATATCAAGATGTGAAGTCAACATGTACAACTCTTGTATTTGTTTCCATCATTTTGCTGTATCTTTATATGGGTTAATTTTAATTCTGTTTTTTTTTTCATATTTAGTACTACATGTATGCCCGCCACCTTGCACTGAGCAAAGCCTTCCCAGAAAAATTCCAAATGGACCCAATCATTCCCCCATTGGTAAACTGAATTGTTTTGTATTGTTGCATGCTGTTTAAAATTTGTATTAAGGTAGAATTATAAGAAATACCTGCATTCCAAACATTGTGTTTTAAAACCAAAATTAATTCACGAATTAATTTCTTTTTCTACAATAGACTGAGGGGTTCAAGTATCCCAGGCCAGCATCTGTGCCCCCATCCCCTTCAGTGTCACTGCATTCAAGCCCACATCAGAGTGATGAGGAGGATAATGACGATGAGCGATATGATGAGGATGAAGAGGCAGAAAAGGATCGAAGAAATATTAAAACTCCAGCTTTCTCTGGTCCAGTTCCTATAGGAAAGAGCCAGTCAGATTTGGAATATCAAAATTGAATAGATAGCTAGCTTTACCACTTGGAAAATCTATAATTACAATACTTATGTACATGGATAGCAAATGCAGGGGGAGCTGGTTACAAGTTACATGGAGACTAGGAAGATCTCTCATACTCCAATGTCAAATGTGTATTGGAAGCTTATGTAAACTTGCAGATGACTTACAGTAGCTAAAGAAAAAATGAGTCCTATGAATATTAGGTAAATTCCATAGCCTGGTAGATACTTAAATTTTCCCTTGAAAAGATTTAATCAATTCTTCCTGTGGTGCATCTGATCAGTTCTAAAGGTTTGAAAACAGATGAACTTATTTCTAGTAATTTTGAGTCTGAGTTTCATGAACTTACAAGACAACCACCCTTGTGATTTCTGTAACGCACTTGACCACTTCTATAAATGAGGGTTATTTTATTAGAATATTTATGGCATTTTATAATTGAGTCACGTTCAATTCGTGATTCTTATTGGGTATCATGTTTCTCTTTGGGTGTTATGTTGGCGATTTAATGTTTCGGAAATAAAGGCATAGTAGATAACACTTTTTTTTTTAAAAACTCTTAAGTTTTGGTCCCAGTGCATGAAGGAGTCTGCAGTAGCTGATGTTTGAACTTGTCATTGAATTTAGAGTGCATCTCCATGTATTTTTTTTTTTGACATTTTTATAATCCTCCTAAAATATCGCCAGATTGTAATCATGTGACTTGGAACACTATTATTCTTTGGATGCTAAAATAAGTAAAAACACTGGTTTGAATACTAGTTATATTATTCATGGAAGGCCACCTGCTCTTGGTTTTGCCATTTTTTTTTAATCCCTGAATTTTTCTTTGTACGGACTGTGAAACAGTACGCACGCATTACCCTACCATGCGTAGAAAAGGGGGCAATCCAATTTGAAATAAGCTGCCTTGTAACATTGCAGTTGCTGCTATCCACAAAGATAATGACATAAATGTTTCACTTTTTTAACCTCAGGAATCCATTTTCCAACTGGGAACTAAAGCTTGAAAACTGTGGAATATATAGCACTTGGTTTGGGGAAAAATGCAGCAAAATTGTTGGAAGATAATTGTGCAATTAGAAAATTGAATGATATAACTTTAGTTCTTTAAGACCAAGTAAAATATTTCAGTCCAATGAGCTGTTTGTTCTAATACTTTTACTGAGGTACATCTGTTTATGACAGTTATTTATTTCAAATGCATGCTTTTAGGATAATATATCCTCTTGCCAAATTTTAATTAAAGCAGCTTCAAGAAGAAAGTCATCTGATTTAAAAGAAGTGTCTTCCAACTCAGTCTAAACCATAGTGGATTAGTCACCACAAAGCTCAATTGTGCTGAGCGATTTGAAAATTGGCTTTGAGGATAACTATTTCAGTTAAAGGTAAATTGGAGAAGCTGGAACTCTCCTGGAGAAGAGTGATGGGTTATTGGTATGGGTTGAAAATATGTCGCTGGAAAAGCGCAGCAGGTCAGGCAGCATCCAAGGAGCAGGAGAATCGACGTTTCGGGCATAAGCCCCTTCTTCAGGAATGAGGAAAGTGTGTCCAGCAGGCTAAGATAAAAGGTAGGGAGGAGGGACTTGGGGGAGGGGCATTGAAATTGCGATAGGTGGAGGGAGGTCAAGGTGAGGGTGATAGGCCAGAGTGGGGTGGGGGCGGAGAGGTCAGGAAGAAGATTGCAGGTTAGGAAGGTGGTGCTGAGTTCGAGGGATTTGACTGAGACAAGGTGGGGGGTGGGGAAATGAGGAAACTGGAGAAATGAGTTCATCCCTTGTGGTTGGAGGGTTCCTAGGCAGAAGATGAGGCACTCTTTGACTGAGACAAGGTGGGGGTATTGGTATGGGTTGCCTAATTGTGTGGGTCTGTAAGGAGCAGGCAAAGTGAAACTGTTTCCATTTGCAGAAGAAGTTGAGAACTGAAGGTTACAGATTTAAGGCAACTGGCAAAACAACCAAAGGTGCCATGGGGAATGATCTCCGTAGTGGATGGTTATGCATAGTTTGTGATTGTGCTGAAGGCACGTTCAGTAATGGTTTTTAAGGGGGAATTGGGTCATTGTTTGAATGGAGAAAGCAAGGAGTCGCTCTTGCATGGACACCACTGGTTAAATAAAGGCGGTCTGTGCTGCAATGATTGTTTTTGTAAGAAGCAAGAATCAACACTGACTGTAGAAGAGGGATGTTGTAGTGGAATAAGTCTATTGCCACCTCTGAAATTGGAACTAATGGAATGAATCACCTTGCAGTGTCACAGCATAATTACTGCTGGACAAACGAAAATCCTCTTTTTGGTTGGCATGAGCTGACTATCTCGAAAGAAGTGTGCTGTCAGGATACATGTCATTTGGCTCTAATGTACAGTAGGTTTGTGCTCAATGTATGACATAAGTGAAGAACTTCCTCTATAAACATGATCTCTGAAAAGTACTGAATGCCACATTTACAGACTGTTCATTGGAAGAATAATGCAACAGCTACGATCTGCTTTGTCAAAAATTATTCAAAACTCTTACATAATGCGCACATCTTCATTGGGTGGAACTTGCTGTTATCTGCGACCGTGAGTTTGCTGGGAGAGTGTTGGTGGGATGGCATTGGGAAGGGAAATAGGTGACGTTCAGTAGATTTCCACTGCTGTCTGATGTGAAACTGTTAAGGTGAAATAGTGCAAGAAATTGATTGCTTTTGTGGCAAGGCCACAAAAGAGTAAGAAAGCTTTGTTTTGTGCATTGTCGTCATCGTAAAAAGCAAAGACCCAGTAAACCTTTGGTTTATATCTTCCTGAGTCAGCGTTGAACAGAGACATATTTTTTGGCTTGATTATTACAGAATGTGCTTGGCAAGAAAGTTATTTCCAAAATTTGCAACAAAGGTTTGTATTAATAGACAGGAATAAAGCAGAAAATCACTTTGTTAGTGAAGGGTAGGTAGGGAAATGTGATCAGCCGCAAGTTAGTGGGCCAGATGTCTTGAGCACAGTCATAGCCCTAGGCTCAACTATTGTCTGAAGCTCCAGGTACCTATTGCAAAGTTTAGATTCCAAATGTGATACTATATTGTGGTCAGTGCAAAGGACAATAGAAGTCTTAATGAGCCATATAATCAGTGGAGCAAATATAACTTTTCCATTCCTAGGAATTGACTGATTTATGAAAATCCAAAGGTGAGTTTGGAATGAATGTGATTAACATACAGATGGTCTTCACAGACTGCTTTTAATGGGAACTTTCTATATTTGCAACATTAATTGATCCATATAGCATAATCAAGTTTCAGCACAGAAGCAGTCATGGTGACTGGTTGTTGATTTAATTTGCAAGCATCATTTAATACGCCCAATGTATGTCTTTATGTCTTTGCTGTTTTGCAATTAAGTTCACCTAGAGATTCTGAAGAGCAAAGATCTTGTAGCAGAATGGATAGTTTCTCAGCAAATATATCAGAAGCTGCAGGTTTGAGTGTAAACCCCAGGACTGAATGACAAGGTGCGTTCACAAATTGACCTTTCCATCCAAGTTACCAATTGGCAAATCTTCCCAATGCATGTTAATAGCTGGCAGTAAGAACAACAAACATTCCTGGCCAGCCATTTGATGGAAGGAATGTTTTACCCTTTGTACTCACTATCCATGGCTCTAGAATCCAACATGCATGCAAAGGTATGTGTTACCACAGCAATGTAAAACTCCCCAAGTGAACTGTGGTACCATCAGCACCATCTTCACTGTTTTTAATTCAATTACAGTTAACTGCCAATAATAATTATTTTGAGGGCATAAATGACAGCAAACTAGTGGTTTGGAATTCTTTCGATTTTCAGATTGGATAGGTTGTGTCAAAAGTCAGTTTTTTTTTCCAGATGTTGGGATTTTAGATTAAAAGAGAACAACAGGTTTGATGCCTTTTCCAATTGGTTCTTAACATTAACTTAATCTGATATTAATGCCTTTAACACTGAAATACCCGATCGATATCTCAGTTACTACTAAATATTACTAGAATGTGGAGAAGCCAAATGGTTTACTTTTGATATATTCTGTTGATAACACAATATCTCGGCTTGTTTGTTAGATTGACATGAATCAGGTGTAGATGACAATCTGTTACCATGTTACTTCACTGTGCAATAAGAGTCATGAAATCCTGAAGTTGCTGACATTTTTTTCATAATTGTATTTTTAATCACATTTTTCCCAGTCTTCTCTGAGGATATTTGGTAACCCATGATGGGCATCAGCTGTGGCGCAGTGAGTAGTACCCTTGTCCCTGTAAATTAAGTTTTTAAATTCCATTTCAAGTACACAAGCGCTCACTCTGCACTGATAACTACTGCAGAACCAAACACCCTGCCCTTTGTAGCTACATGTGAGACACAAGTGACAGGAGCAGTGATAATCTATACCAGCCCTTGAGTCTGCTCCACCAGCCATCCAGATTATGGTGGTTCTGATCTGACCTTAACACCACTTTTTGTTGGTTCCTATAATGCCTGACTTCCCTGTCTAGCTTAGCCTTGAATACATGCAATGAACCAGCCTCCACTGCTCTCTGCAGAATAGAGTTGGCAAATGTGGCTTCAGAGGAAATTCCTTCTCTCCACCTTAAATAAGAATTCCTTTGTTTTGAAACTCCGCCCCCTCGTTTTGGAACATTGTGAGGGAGATATCCTTTCAGCAAATACCCTGTCAAATACAAGCATATGGACGTACATGGAATAGTGTAGGTTAGATGGGCTTCAGATTGGTATGACAGGTCGGTGCAACATCAAGGGCCGAAGGGCCTGTACTGTGTTGTAATATTCTATGTTCTTATGTTTCAATGAGGACATCTTTCTTATTCTTCTTAAAGCAGTTTGGGCCTACATCCATTAGAGTTACCTTTCCTAATAAATTAGCCCCTTCATTCCTAGGAATCAGTAATGTGAACCTTCTCTAAACTATCTCCTTTGTTACTGGCTGTATCTCAAGTGTTAGCCATTTGTAATTGATGTCTGACAACTCCCAGACCCCTCTATTTGAATAATATTCTGTTTTTATATTCTTATTTACCAATGGTAAAGATTGCCTGGCAAATCCAAAGAAGAGGAGAGCAGTTTTCCTCAGTATCCTGGTCAACCAGCACCAAAAGATACCTGGTTGAAATGAGTCAACCAGTCCAGAGATGTTATTACGCACTTCTGAAGCAAGAGGGACTTGAACCTGGGTCTCCTGGTCCAGAGATAGGGACATTAAAACTGCACCACAAGCATCCTCCTAATGATCATTGTCCTCCTCAAACAAGGGCAGCTGTTCTTGTCATTATCCCCTTTTTTTCACTGTCCAAACCCAAGTTTTCTTTTGGCTCAGCAGTAACAAATTTCTTCGGTTTTCGGTTACCCTGATCATGAAAGGGGTGATATGAACTTGACTGACAAACCAACTTTACAGTGGTCTTGGGTGTACAATATGCAAGGAGAAAGTGAGGACTGCAGATGCTGGAGATCAGAGCTGAAAATGTGTTGCTGGAAAAGCGCAGCAGGTCAGGCAGCATCCAAGGAACAGGAGAATCGACGTTTTGGACATAAGCCCTTCTTCAGGAATATGCACTCAATATACAATATGCATTCAAGCCAAAGTGAAGTAAATATACACAGAAGCAAATAATTCTAAAAGCTAATCTCCCACATTTCAATTTTCATAGGTATGCTACATTAAAATAGCAGTTTGTGCATGTTCCCAGATTATTTATTATACAAAGTGATCTACATATTTTAATTTAAGACTTGTGTAATCTGAAAAAATATCAAAAATGCTGACCATTCGATGAAGAACAAGATCATTTTTTCTTCCTAATTAGTCTGGGTATGATTCAAATTTAGCTAATGTTGAGCTAAATGGAATTTTCAAAATCCTAACCCTCAACAGTAATGATTAACATTCAAGGACTTTTAATTCATTAAACAATTCTACATTTCAGAGAGGTTATGAAAACTATATCTTGCCATGTACAATGCATCAATAACTTAGACATTTTGGTAACCAAGTGGTACAGAGTCACAGTGCACATAGATGAAATCTACTGGGTGTGTGGGAGAAAACCCAAGTTCGTAGAAGTATGTCAAAAGGTTAGAAGAGTAATTTTCTCCAATTCGGGTTCTCCTGCCAAAAATGCTGCTGTTCCCTTTCCTCGTTCTCGCCTGTAATTAAAACAAAAAATTTTTGACAGTTCATAGAGGTCATTGTTCAAATCCATTAGAATGAGCAAATTAGGTATTTGCTAATTTTTAGGTTCGACTTGTATCTGAAGGATTCCTCATACTAACTGCACCCTACAATAAAACCTCACTTATTCCTGCTACTGATTATTTGAGTGTCCATCCTCCTGTTTTGTCCCTGTCCTAGCTGAAGAAGAAACAGCATCTTTTTGAGTTTATTTGATTTCTGTTTGACTTACTCAAACAACATTTGGTAGCATGAACACTTTAAGTAATAGAATTCATTTGGCTATCATTAAAATGGATCTTATTAAAAACATTACTGTGATTACAATAAATCTTCGTCTAAGTATAGCAAACAAGTTGTGATAAAGCCAATTTTTAGTAGGGTAAGGTAAATCCAAGATGGAGAAGGCCACAAATTAAGTTGTACAGCAGGATTATACAGAAAGAGGCCATTCATCCCTTCAAGTCTGCACAGTCTTGTCTAATGAGCAATCTAGCTAGTCCTTTTGCTGGCTCGTTTCCCATACTCCTCCAATTTGTTTTTTTCATACTACAGATTGTCATTTGGTAGTGCAAAACTTGAGCATTGCTGAAAATGAAAAACATTTTGGCTGTTCCTCACTTTGATCAGTTGAAACAACAGGTGCCGCGTGTGTACACATACTTTCCATTTGCAAAAATAGGTAACAACCATTCTTCAGTTCATTGATCCTTCAGGACAATTCCTCGACTAACATAAACCTGCATGGCTCAAATTTGAAAGCCACGCAAGACCTCTTAAAAAGGCTAATGTGATTCCTTGTCAAACACCATTTTAACATTGCACTTGTCTACTTCCTCTATTAGAGCTGAAAATGTGTTGCTGGAAAAGTACAGCAGGTCAGGCAGCGGATGCTGGACAATCGACATTTCGGGTATGAGCCCTTCTTCAGCATCTGCAGTCCTCACTTTCTCCTACTTCCTCTATTACCTTGTCAAAAATCTCCAATCAAGTTAGATTGTTGTTTAAAAAGCTAGTGGAAAGCTGTTTTAATATCCCTGTGTGCCTGTTAATTTCTCCTAGACTTTTTTCCAATGGATATTGTGTTGATGATATTAAATTGACTGCTAAGCTTACCTATTTCTTCAAACAAATGTATAAAGTCTGCAGAGGTGTAGTAGTAGTATCAGTGCCCCTGGACCAGGGCCCCAGGTTCATATTCCACCTGCTCCTGAGGTATGTAATAATATCTCTGAACAGGTTGATTAGAGAAATAGGTTAAATTAAGAAAAAATAAGGTTTGCTGAGGGGTCTCTTTTGGTGCAGTGGTAATGCCCCACCTCTGGCCAGGAGGCATGGATTCAAGTCCCACCTGCTTCAGTGATATCATAAGATATTGGAACAAAAGTAAAAATATAACATTTGTGGATTCTTTACACCTTTGATATTATCCCTGTATCTTGCAATTTATTAAGTAACTTGCATTAAGAAAGCAACAAACAGATGAAAGGTACCTCTTACTGACTTTTAAGCATTTCACCTGTACTACTTGCTACTCCACCTTCAGGTCAGGCAGACTTCCACTTTTCTATATGAGCAATGACTGTAAATGAACTTGAATTGATGTAGCACCTCTCTGTACCAAACCAATCCACAACCCATGAACGAATGTTGAAGTCCATTATTTTGGGAGGAAAGTGCAGTAGCCAACGAGTATGTGACAAGGGCCCACAAAACAGCAAATAAGATCCATAAGCAGTTAATGTGCTTTGGTGAGCTGGTTTGACATGGCATCGCTCCCTTGCTCTTTCTCAAATCATACCATGTGGTCTTTTAAATTCTGTACCTGTGTATGAATGTCCTAATGCCTCAGTGAGTGGAATGTACTGACTAGCGTCATGCCTGCCTTACTGACCAAGACGCTGTCAGGTTTAATTCTGGTATGTGCTGAGCTACTTGTAGGCCCCTGTTGGTGTCCTAAATAACCAGGCTCTCTCTTGTGGAAGTGGATAAGGAATAATATTAGTAGAAGCTTTGATATTTTCCAACTCTCTGAATATGTTCCTGAAGACAAAAATTAAGCTTTGCAGTGATGCCTACTGTTGTCAAAGAGTTTGATAATATTCACCTACTACATACGCATATTCTTTCATATTTGGAGGGTGGAGTGATAGAGGGTTCAGGGCAGTAGTGAAATTAATTTTTTAGTATATGCTGCCATATTACAATTAAAAGTGGGTAAATCCTCCCCTATTGATTGCCTGTGAATATATACTTGAAGGGAGTACAGGGTAGAGATAGGTTCCCACCCTTTATAGCTATCCAGTTCCTTCTTTTAGATTCGATTACTCACAGCGTGGAAGCAGGCCCTTCGGCCCAATAAGTCCACACCGACCCTCCAAAGAGCAACCCACGCAGACCCATTCGCCTACATTTACCCCATCACCTAACACTACGGGCAATTTAGCACGGCCAATTCACCTGACCTGCACATCTTTGGACTATGGGAGGAAACCGGAGCACCCGGAAGAAACCCACGCAGACACAGGGAGAATGTACAAACTCCACACACACAGTTGCCTGAGGTGGGAATTGAACCCAGCTCTCTGCTGTAAGGCAGCAGTGCCACTTTGCCACCGTGCCCATGGGATCATGGGTTTACTGTGTTGCTTCATTTGGCCCTAAATGAGTCTGGCTGTGGTAGTCTATTTCCAACAAAAGTAAAATCAGAAAAGGACCTATCCACGCTCTGTGTGTTCCGACACATGGTACATCAACTGAACAGTAAGCTTCCAGTATAATCTAGAAGCCCTGGTGCAAACTTCGACCTGAAACCTTATCCCTTCATACTGAACACGCTAATGACTCTAAATTCCGCCTGGAAAACAGCAAACTGCTGGATTCACTTCAGTCATAGATTTCCTTGCAGCTGTTGCAGCGACCCCACAATGTGGTTAAGCAGAATCTGGACTGTTCACGGGTTAACATTACAGCAGGTTGGGGAGCACAGGCACTGAGACAAGCAAATGAGTAACCGTTAGCCTTCCCACTCATTTATGTTGGTATGTTGCAGGTTTGTAAGTCTACATGCCCCGTGAACAATGAACATTTGATCATCTACCTACAAAAAACACTTGCCTTCTTGCTGTGCCTGTCTGATGGAAGCCAGGAGCATCGCTGTTGCTTCTGATAGAGTTAATGGGTTGGTGTTTTGGCTTCTGGTTTCTGACAACAGACAATAGAATGATTATCTCTGTACAATGGATTACAGGGTTGAAAATAACATGTATCACAGCTATACAAGTATAGGGGCGCAGCAAGGATAGAGTCAGAGTCATAGGGATGTACAGCATAGAAACAGACCCTTCGGTCCAACCAGGCCGACCAGGTATCCCAACCCAATCTAGTCCCACCTGCCAGCACCCGGCCCATATCCCTCCAAACCCTTCCTATTCATATACCCATTCAAATGCCTCTTAAATGTACCAATTGTACCAGCCTCCACCACATCCTCTGGCAGCCCATTCCATACCCGTACCACCTTCTGCATGAAAAAGTTGCCCCTTAAGTATCTTTTATGTCTTTCCCCTCTCACCCTAAACCAGGATGTTAAGACATTTCTCACCGAATATGCATCTAATTCTATCTCTTACCAATATCTATGTTTTCCAAGAGGTCACCACCATCGTCACCGTTATCCGCGATGAACCGACGTCCCTCTGTAATGAGAATTGTGAAGGGACATTTGAAGTGCTATTTTCTCAAACATGTTTCTCTGTTCTCATGTCTCACAATCCTACCCGGTGCGACTTTGTTTAAACCGGCAGCCTTTCATTTTGTGACTTGTGAAATTTTCTGCTAACCACGAGTTTTAGGAGCAACTTACTGCAGATGTCGGAACCTGTACTATAAAAAAAAAACAAAAAAATACTGGAAATCACAAGAGGTCAGGCAGCATCCGTGGGGAGAGAGCAGATGACACTTCATCCGGACTTTAGGAATATTGACTGGCTCACCGGAAATGGGAAATCTTTAATTCCCATTATCAAACGCACTCGTAGTCAGGCAAGACCAGCGTAAATGAATTTAAAATTGTGCCTTTCGATTTCCCGGCCTTTCCAAACCCACCTCCCAGTTGACTCGTTACTTCTCAACCTCGGTGAGTTGAGGGGTCATTCCCTTTGTCCTCCACAGAGTTTAAAACTAAACAGACCTGAGATGGTTTATTATCGGAAGGATTTATCGCATATGAACGCGAGGAAGGATACAAGTCAATATTACAGAAAGCTCTATCAGTGCAATTTCAGGCCATCAGCTATTATGGGAACAACGGTAGTTAGTTTTAGTGTTTTTTAAACAATGAAATCTATTAGGTTTAACCCACTATGATAATGCACAGTTATGCAATAGTTATACCAAAACATGATATTCGTAATTGATATGATAAATTTTTAAGAACTAATGCGACAGAACACTGCAGTCTCCGGGCAGTCATAAAAATATTACTATTCCAACCCTTACTAGCCTATCACAAACAGAAAACAGAAAGTGCTGGAGAAACGCAGTGGATCTGCCAGCATCAGTAGAGAGAGAGAAACCAGTTAACGCCTCGAGTTCAGTAGACCCCTAGACAGAAAGACCCGCGGATAACAGAAATCAGGAACTGCTGGAAAAACTCAGCAGGTCAGGCAGCATCTGTCGAAGCTAACCAGCTTATTTCTGCGTTCAGAAACGAGGACTAGGCAAAATGCCAATGTTTGAACCCCTGTTAAAGCAAGTATTTAAGAAATAAATACTGTACAAATCGTGGATCCAACTTGGAGCAGCGCTGTGAGGAGGTCAGCGCTGTGAGGAGGTCAGCGCTGTGAGGAGGTCAGTTCAATTCAGGGTTCACTTACGTGCTCCTTTCAAATACAGCATTGCCTGCGGTGTCCAGTTACGTCTCTGAAAGCGATCCTACACAAACAAGAAGCATCAACTGGTCAGTGTTTGTTTGCAAAGAGTCTGGAGAAGGGAGTGTGAACGCGTTAAACGAGCTGAGAGTTCAGAGACCCGGTGAATGGGGGGTGTACCTGCGGGGCGCCCCTGGCTTGCACCAGGAATGAAGTGAGAAGCAGCATCAGGAGAGTGTGAACGGTGACAACTCCCAGACCCTGCACAAGAAAGAGAGGGAACAGCTCAGTGATTATCCCGGGCAACCTCCTGCAGTGCTGTTCTGTCAAAAAGTCATTTCTCAAAGCAACCAAAAAGGAAGAAACATTCCTTTTCACTTTCTCTGTCTGGGGGGGAAAAAAAAACTTTTACAATTAAGTCTGAGCCCAGAGTCTGAAGAACGTCATTGATCTCTCCAAAGGAGCAGACCCCCTTCAGAATCGGCCCGGGCTGGAGATTGATATTCCCAAACCGTTTAAATCAGTCTGTAATCCAATACAGTGAATCTCTCTCTCTCTCACCTTCATCTCCTGTTCCTCAATGTCCACTTTGCAGGCAAAGTGTGTGTGTGTGTGTGTGTGTTATGCGCTAGTCTTTGCCTTTTTAAATGCTCTCTGACAGGTCCCTCTGGCGGGACGTCTGGTCCCAAAGGGGCCACATGTCAGTCTCGGTGATTGGACGAGTTGTAGGCACCAGGAGGGCCCCGCGGAGTTCGCTGCAGGACAGCGGCGGGGGGGATGGAAGCCAGTAAACTCCTCAGAGTCAGACCCCGCCCTGCAATGCCAGGGCCCATGTCGGCTCAGCAATCCTCAAACTTCAAAGATATTTTCTGTATCGAACTGTTCAGAGAGGTATGCTGTCAGTGCCAGGTATCTCCAGCTGCAGCGGCAACAATATCGGAGCTGGAAGCCCGCTGGAAAGAGAGAGAAACAAATTTTAAAAAAAACGTTATGGTGCTGAATCATAAGACCATAAGAAATAACAATAGGAGTATGTTCCCCGAACCTGCTCCACCATTCATGAGGATCATGGCTGATCCAACATTCCTCGGGCCAATTCCTTGTCCTTCCCCCAACACTTGATTCCCCACTGATCAAGAATCTATCTCAGCCTTCAATATACACAAGGACTCCTCCCACACAGCTCTCTGTGGCAAGGAATTCTAAAGACTCACAAACCTCTGAAAGAAGAAATTCCTCCTCATCTCAGTCTTAAATTAATGCCCCTTTTTTTCCAAGACTATGCCCTCTGGTTCTAGACAACCCCATGAGGGGAAACACCCTCTCAGCTTTTACCTTGCCAAGCCCCTTAAGAATCCTGAATGTTTCAATCAGATTGACTCTCATTCTGCTGTGAGTAGGATCCCAGCCTGTTTACCTTTACTCAGAGGACAATCCCTCCATACCAGGGATCATCTTAGTGCACCTTCTCAGAACTGCCTCCAATGAAATGATATAAGGAGAGCAAAACTGCTCACAGATGTGGTCTCACAAGCACCTTGTATATTGCAGTAAGACTTCCTACTATTACACTTCAATCTCCTTGGAAGAAGGGCCAACATTTCATGTGCTAGCTTTCAGTGTTTTGTGCATAAGTCCACCCAAGTCCCTTTGTTTTGCAACTTTCTGCAGTTTTTCTCCATTTAAGTAATATTCTGTTCTTTTGTTCTCATTTCCAAAATGAACAACTTTGCATTTTCCCACATTATACTTTGCCAACATTTTGCCCACTTAACCTATCCATTCTCTGTAAATGGTTTGCATCCCTCCTGCAACCTGCCTTTCCACCTATTTTTTGTGTTGTCTACAAATTTGGTGACAGTACATTCACTTCCTTCATCCAAGTCATTAATATATATTGTAAACAGTTGTGATCCCAGAACTGAAACCTGTGGAACTCCTCTGGTCACAGGTTGCCAAACTGAAAAAGAACTCCTTCCCATCCATTTTCCAATTTTCTAACCATTCCAATGTACTATCTCTAACACCAAGGGCTCTTATCATATGATTCAACCTTTTGTGAGGTATCTTGTCAAACACGTTCTTGAGGTCCAAATGCAACATATCAACTGGTTCCCCTCAGTAGTCTCTGGTTGAGTCTTCCTCGAAAAACTCTAATAAATTTGTCTGACACCATTTCCTTTTCATGAAACCATGTTAACTCTGATTAGTTATGATTTTTTAGATGTTCTACTTCCTTAATAATTGAATTCAATACTTTTCCACCAATAGATAATTATTGTCTTTTTGAACAGGGGTGTCACCTTGGCAGTTTTCCAATTCTCTAGTACAATCAATGCATCCCCTTATCTTTGTAGCTGGCTCTGTTAGGATCCTAGTATGCAAGCAATCAGGGTGAGGTGACTCATCTGCCTTTAGGCCAGTTAGTTTATCTAATACCACTTCTTTAGTGAGTACTTAATTCCTCCCTAATATTCTTCAGTATTAATGGAATGTTCAAAGTATTTTCTGCCATAAAGACTGATGCAACATATCTGTTCAATTCCTCTACCATTTCCTTATTACCCAAAAACATCTGGATGGGTACATGACTAGGAAAGGGTTAGAGGGATATGGGCCAAATGCTGGCAAATGAGACTAGATTAATCTAGGATATCTGGTCGGCATGGACAAATTGGACCTCAGATTTATTTTCCAAGGGGCCATTGTTCACTTTGACCTCTCTCTCTTCCTTTTTATATATCTAAAGAAGCTATTATTGTCAGTTTTTATAATTCTTACTAATTTGCCCTCTTAGATAGTTTTGGCTGGATGTAAGTTTGCTCGCTGAGCTGGAAGGTTCATTTTCAGATGTTTCATTCACCAGAGGCTCACTGATGATGTTATCTAGTATGGTGATGAAATGTCTGAAAATGAACCTTCCAGCTCAGCGAGCAAACTTACATCCAGAACCTCAACCTGAGCTACAAATCTTCTCAAAACTGACTAAATAGTTTTGTCTGTCTTTATAATTTTTTTAGGCCTCCTTTTGCTGGATTCTGAATTTATCTCAATCTTCTGGGCTAACATTGACTTTGGCCTCCATATATGCTTTTTCTTCAGGTTATACTCTTTGTAACTTCCTTGATTAGCCATGGTTATTTTTCCCTCTCTTAGAATCTTTCCTCTTTACTGATATGTATCTTTGCTGACAGTCTCAAATTACTTCCTTAAATGCCTGCCACTACCTGCTTACTGTCATTCCTACTAATCTATCAGCCTTGCTCACTTTAGCTAACTCTATTCACGTTTCATTGTAATTTCCTTTATTTAAGTTAAATGTGATTGTTTCTGACCTAAATTTCTTACTGTCAAACTGAATATTAAATTCTATCATGGTATGATCACAATTTCTGAAGGGATCTTTTACTCAGAGGTCATTTATTAAACCTACCTCATTACCCCTTACCAGATCCAAATTACCTGCTCCTTGGTTGACTCCATACATATTGCTCTGGGAAACGATACCAAACTCTATGAATTTGTTGACGCTGCTACCCTTTCCAGTTTGATTTACCTCATCATCATGAAGATTAAAGTCTTAGAGTCTTAGAGTTGTACAGCATGAAAACAGACCCTTTGGTCCAACTCATCCATGCTGACCAGCTATTCTAAATTAATCTAGTCCCATTTGTCTGCATTTGGCCCATATCCCTTTAAACCCTTCCCAGTCATGTACCCATCCAGATGTCTTTTAAATGTTGTATTGTACCAGTCTCCACCACTTCCACTGGCCACTCATTCCATATACACACTACCCTCTGCATGAAACATTGCCCCTTAGGATCCTTTAAACCATTTCCCTCTCAGCTTAAACCTCTGCCCTCTAATTCTGGACACTCCTGACCTGGGGAAAAGACTTTGTCTAATTACCCAATCCATGCCCTTCATGATTTAACATGTACAAGGTTACCCCTCAGTCTCCATTGCTCCAGAGAAAATGGCCCCAGCCTAATTTTAGCCTCTCCCTGTAGCTCAGACCCTGCAACCCTGGCAACAGCCTTGTAAATCTTTCCTGAACCCTTTCAAATTTCACAACATCATTCCTATACCAGAGAGACCAGAATTCGCTCATAATTATTGCTCTAATCTTTTTATACATTGCTATTACATGCTATTCTTCTCATTTGTTACAATAATAATGCTTTAATGAACTGCCCTGACTCCACAGAACTCAAACTATGAAACTATTCAGTGGCAGCACTGAGAGAAAGTTAGCTTGATTGTAGTCTTGTGGACAATGGTGAATTTTATTGGACCTGTTTGCATACTGAGCTACTGAGCCTCATAACTGAAGAATTATCTCCAAACTTGCTGGGTTTCTCCACCATTTCTGTTTTTGTACCGAAATAATGGTATTGTTTCAAAATATACTTTAACCCTTTTTTATTGTGTTGTTATGTTCAAGAGTTCAAAATTCTCAAAAATGGGACCACATCTTCAGACTTGATTTCGGATTGAAAATGATTAATACTACAGTGCACTGATTGGGTATAACTCACATTTTCCAATGATCCATTTATTCTCCATAAGAAATGTATTTGAGAATGATTATCGAATGGATCACATGAGCAGACTGTCAAAATGAAAGTACTCGTCAAACAGCAAAGCCGCAAAAGGGTTAAGTTGACTGCACTTAAGTAAAAGTTCAGGACTTTGGATGATGGATGTATTTGTGTTGGATGTGAGTAACTATTCAAATTGGAAGTGAAGACAGACGTAATTAGTTGCTCCACATCTTATATTGATTCAGTTTTTCCCTCTTCGTCAGTGCAGATTAATGAACTACGCGGACAACAGGTTGGCATTTATCAAATAATTTTCTTGTATTAATCATCTGAGGTCAAATCAATAGGGATGTCAGCAGCCTGGGTTAGAAATTCTTCCAGAGGTTGAGGATGTTGGCAGAGTGTCATTCTTGGAACCTCATGAACCAAGTCATTTTACTTCGAATTCTGATTGAGGAGCAAGGCAGGCAGTACAGAAGCTGCTTTTATACAGGTGTTTTCTCATGTATCAGTTGCAAAAGATGCATGATACAGAAGATATTGGATAGAGGCTCTCAGACAGATAGACCTGGTGTATTAACTATTAGACAGAGTACTAGTGAGAATGGGACTCCTAAAATAAAAGCAAAAAAAACTAAAAATTTGAAATAAAAACATAAAATGCTGGAGATACTCATCAGGTCTGACAATATCTGTAGGGATAGGGACAAAGTTAATTTCTCAAGTTGAGTATACTCTGCAGAAGAGACCAGCAGTTTTAATTTTTAAAAGAGCTTTGCCTTGGAAAAGATGAAACTTGTAGGAACTTAAAGACCGAATAGTCACAAAAGAGTGTTTTCCCACTGGAAGTTTGTTCAATATAATTTAGGAAGTTGAATGCAGAGATTTTCAAAAGGACATTAGAAGAATTCAACCTAGTGTCATAAGAAGTGTTGAATATTAGGCTCCTTTAAAAACTGAGTTTTTCCAAAATTTACAATGTAGCATGAGATTTCTTTGAACATTTATTACAGCAGTAATATACTTTCCAAAGTTCTAGCATGTTAAAACAAAGGGAAGAATTAGAAGAAATGTGGAGGTCACAATGACCATTTAACTAGTGTCAGCAGTTTAACTGGTGCCAAACATACCCTATTACCAGTGTGCTGTTTTCAAAATTAAGGATTCTTTTCTTAGAAGGAATTTTCAAATGGAGGTGGGCAAGGATAATGGTCACCCGACGTCAAGTGTGGTTGTCCCACTGAAATTGGTCAGACGATTTCAGGAAATTAATTGACCCAGAGAAAATACCCTGCCACTAGAAATACGTTACAACAATATGTGATCAGGGAAAAAGACGAGTTCTTTTTTGGGGAATTCTCATCAAGCAGACCTTGTAAGCAGCATTTTCTCATCAGGTCAGTCCTCAGACAACAGTCTTCAATGAGTAGTCTTCACCAGGCAGATGGAAGATAGACCAGAAGAAGTGAAAGAAGACCAAGGGAAGAGCTCGCTAACACTTCCCCGAGGGAACAGGATGCTCCCCGCCACCAAATTAACAAGACCAAAACATTGTGTACTGACAGCATGCTTGTCCTCTGGTATCTCATAGAAAAGAAGATTCATAGAATCCCCACAGTGTGGAAACAGTCCATTTGGTCCAACAAATTCTTACCAACCCTCTGAAGAACATCCCATCCATACCCATTTCATCCCTGCATTTCCCATGGTAAATGCACCTAATCTACACCTCCTTGACCTCTATGGACAATTTAGCATAGCCATTCCACCTAACTTACACATCTTTGGACTGTGGGAAGAAACCAGAGCACCCAGAAGAAACCCACACAGACAGTCAGCCGAGGTTGAAATCGAACCTGGGTCCCTAGCACAGTGAGGCAGTAGTGCTAACCACTGAGCCACTGTGTAACCCCATTAGTGACTCATCCTCAATGGTCACAAGTTACATACTTTGTCTAATCAAATAGTGCATCAAATCTAAATTGCTACTTCTTAACAAAATCAATAAACTATCAGGTAATTCCTTACAAATTAATGACTGCCTATATTAATTAACTGGGATAGTGAACCCCCTAAAATTAGAAGAAGTTATCTTGTTGGGAAGATGGGCTCTCTTCTTTTGGTTCTTTTAATTGGTTAATGGGGAAAACGCCTCTTCTGTCGTTTGTTGCCTTCATTGCTTACTAAGTAATGTCTAGTCAATGTTGTTAGTTTATTTGTTACTGAAAATATCTTAAAATGTGAAATTTTTACCAAAGGTTATTTGAGTTAATTGCTGGGAAATTTATAGCATTTTAAAATTTATCAGTATCCATGAAAATCCCAACAATGGATACTTTGACAAAGAAACATGCAGGAAGAAAACCAAGGAGATATAAAATTGGATTAAAATGGCTAGAAGTAATGAAACAGAGAGTAGGAATTATAGGTGGTTTGCCAGTGTCTGCTGGAACTGATTTGGATTGTGGGGGGAAGATGGTCAGATTTCCAGATTATATTCGATAGAAGACATTGTAAAACATTCTGTAAATATTAGCTGCAAGGACATAACAAACAGACGAAAGAAGTTCCAAATAAAAGTCAATGACAGTAAATTTTAGATGGTAGTTAGAGCAAACTATTATACTTTGAATGGGAGAATGCTCAGTGAGGGGGAAGAACATAGGGATGTGAGGTTTAGGGTGACAAAACAGGAAGGAAGCAAATGTGGGCAAGAACCAAGCAGAAAGCAGAGTGGTGATTGGGCAGTGATTGAAGATATGTGAGCAATGACTTCAATGGCACTATAGATACACCCATTGGCAGCATGGGCACTGACATCTGGTTTCAGGCACACATCAATAACATTGTAGCACCAATTTACTGTGCGAGGTCAATGGCAAGAGGTACAGTTAACTTTAAAAGTAGTTCTTTTAATTGATAAAGACCGTTAAATACAAATAGAACATTGTTTCAAATTACACAAGGAATGACAATCTAAAAAAAGCAAATTAATGGCAATCCCAATACAGAACCTTATGAAAATTATAGTTAAAGGAGTGTGAGCAGTTTTGATGAGACAAAGTTATACACTTCTCGCTGCCTTGGGAAGGCAGCCGACATCATCAAAGACCCCTGCCTGGTTATAATCTCTTCCAATCTCTTTTGTCAGGCAGAAGATACAAAAGCTTAAATACACATATCAACAGATTCAAGACCAGCTTCTTCCCCAAAGTTATTCGACCTCTGAATGGACCTCTCAAATTTCAAAACTAAAGTTGATCTTGCTTTTTGTGCACCTTATTTGCAGCTGTAACTTTGTTTACCTCACTCTGTTCAATCACCATATGATCATTGTATGACATTACCTAGGTATATGTGACAATAATAAATCTAATCAAATCAGAAATTTCCAATGATGGAGCTAGGTGACCGGGGTGAGGGTGGGGATTGGTTAAAGCCTTGTCATGTGCAGATTTATGAACTTCTAGAATCCAATATTAGAATTAACAGTGGGAGAATATACCACTTCTCAAAAACATATTAGATGGATGGAAGTAGAAAAGAAACAAATAATGAGGAAAATATGGGATTAGTATTGTTCATGAGGGAAACAAATGTGGTTGGACCGCTTGGGATAAATAGACTATTTTTGTATTGTATATCCAATGGACGTCTATGTAATGGATAGCTGATTATCTCTAATTCTGTCATAAGTACTTGGGTTGTTCAGGTTTTTCAACACTTACACAAAACATTAAAGGGATGATCACCTTATTGGGATTGTATTATAGACCCCCTAATAGTCAGAGGGAAATTGAGAAACAAACTTGTAAGGATATCTCAGCCATCTGTAAGAATAATAGGGTGGTTATGATAGGGATTTTAACTTTCTAAACATAGACTGGGACTGCCATAATGTTAAAGGTTTAGACGGAGAGGAATTTGTTAAGTGTGTACAAGACAATTTTCTGATTCATTATGTGGATGTACCTACTAGAGAATTTGCAAAACTTGACCTATTCTTGGGAAATAAGATAGGGCAGGTGACTGAGGTGTCAGTGGCATAGCACTTTGGGGCCAGCGACCATAATTCTATTAAATTTAAAATAGTGATGGAAAAGGATAGACCAGATCTAAAAGTTGAAGTTCTAAATTGGAGGAAGGCCAATTTTGACGGTATTAGGCAAGAACTTTCGAAAGCTGACTGGGGGCAGATGTTTGCAGGTAAAGGGCCGGCTGGAAAATGGAAAGCCTTCAAAAATGAGATAATGAGAATCCAGAAAAAGTATATTCCTGTCAGGGTGAAAGGAAAGGCTGGTAGGTATAGGGAATGCTGGATGATTAAAGAAATTGAAGGTTTGGTTAAGAAAAAGAAGGAAGCATTTGTAAGGTATAGACAGTATAGATCTAGTGAATTCTTAGAAGAGTATAAAGAAAATAGGAGTATACTTAAGAGGGAGATCAGGAGGGCAGAAAGGGCACGTGAGATGGCTTTGGCAAATAGAATTAAGGAGAATCCAAAGGGTTTTTACAAATATATTAAGACAAAAGGGTAACTAGGGAGAGAATAGGGCCCCTCAAAGATCAGCAAGGCGGCCTTTGTGTGGAATCACAGAAAATGGGGGAGATACTAAATGAGTATTTTGCATCAGTATTTACTGTGGAAAAGGATATAGAAGATATAGACTATAGGGAAATAGATGGTGACATCTTGCAAAATATCCATATTACAGAGGAGGAAGTGCTGGATGTCTTGAAACGGGTAAAGGTGGATAAATCCCCAGGACCTGATAGGTGTACTGGAGAACTCTGTGGGAAGCTAGAGAAGTGATTGCTGGGTCTCTTGCTGAGATATTTATATCATCGATAGCCACAGGTGATGTGCCGGAAGACTGGAGGTTGGCAAAAATGGTGCCACTGTTTAAGAAGGGTGGTAAGAACAAGCCAGGGAGCTATAGACCAGTGAGCCTGACATCGGTGGTGGGCAAGTTGTTGGAGGGAATCCTGAGGGACAGGATGTACATGTATTTGGAAAGGCAAGGACTGATTAGGGATAGTTAACATGGCTTTCTGCGTGGGAAATCACAAACTTGATTGAGTTTTTTGAAGAAGTAACAAGGAAGATTGATGAGGACAGAGCAGTAGATGTGATCTATATGGACTTCAGTAAGGCATTTGACAAGGTTTCCCATGGAAGACTGATTAGCAAGGTTAGATCTCACGGAATACAGGGAGAACTAGCCATTTGGATACAGAACTGGCTCAAAGGTAGAAGACAGAGGGTGGTGGTGGAGGATTGTTTTTCAGACTGGAGGCCTGTGACCAGTGGAGTGCCACAAGGATCGGTGCTGGGTCCTCTACTTTTTATCATTGACATAAATGATTTGGATGCGAACATATGAGGTACAGTTAATACGTTTGCAGATCACTCCAAAATTGAAGGTGTAGTGGACAGCGAAGAGGGTTACCTCAGATTACAACAGGATCTTGACCAGATGGGCCAATGGGCTGAGAAGTGGCAGATGGAGTTTAATTCAGATAAATGCGAGGCGTTGCATTTTGGGGAAGCAAATCTTAGCAGGACTTATACACTTAATGGTAAGGGCCTAGGGAGTGTTGCTGAACAAAGAGACCTTGGAGTGCAGGTTCATAGCTCCTTGAAAGTGGAGTCCCAGGTAGATAGGATAGTGAAGAAGGCATTTGGTATGCTTTCTTTTACTGGTCAGAGTATTGAGTACAGGAGTTGGGAGGTCATGTTGCGGCTGTGCAAGACATTGGTTAGGTCGCTGTGGAAATATTGCATGCAATTCTGATCTCCTTCCTATTGGAAAGATATTGTGAAATTTGAAAAGTTTCAGAAAAGATTTACAAGGATGTTGCCAGGGTTGGAGGATTGGAGCTATAGGGAGAGGCTGAACAGGCTGGGCTGTTTCCCTGGAGCATTGGAGGCTGAGGGCTGACCTTATGGAGGTTTACAAAATTATGAGGGGCATGGATAGGGTAAATAGACAAAGTCTTTTCCCTGGGTTGGGGGAGTCCAGAACTAGAGGGCATAGGTTTAGGGTGAGAGGGGAAAGATGTAAAAGAGACCTAAGGGGCAACATTTTTACACAGAGGGTAGTATGTGTATGGAATGAGCTGCCAGAGGAAGTGGTGAAGGCTGGTACAATTGCAACATTTAAGAGGCATTTGGATGGGTATATGAATAGGAAGGGTTTGGAGGGATATGGACTGGGTGCTGGCAGGTGGCACTAGATTGGGTTGGGATATCTGGTCGGCATGGACGGGTTGGACCAAAAGGTCTGTTTCCATGCTGTACATCTCTGTGACTCTATCTCTATCTGCTTTGCCTACCTAGGAGCCTATTATAAATAGGCAACAGAATGTATTAATTCCTTTGAAGAATACTGAAATGTATTTAAATTCTGTAGAAAGTCTGAGCTGAATTTCTACCGTGTTTTCCTTATTTAGTCTTCAGACTCTCTGATTAACTTCTAACAAATATGGTTTATCAATTAATTTTGTTTGAGCCTCATCCATTTTCCTTAACGCAGCTGTGCGCAGTTGAAACTTCCAGTTTGTGTGCTAAGTGGACCCTCTGTACCTGATCAAATGTAATGTTTTATTCTATGTTCAAAAACTGAAAGGAACCTAACTCCTTTCCACAAGTTAGTTCCCAAACATATAACATTATGAAAAGTATAGCACATGAGAATCCCTCTTAAGGTCTTTTTTAGCTCTCAGAAATATTATTACCAGTTATACTGGAAGCTGGAATTTCTAACTAGGGGAATTGAGATTGAGGGTGCTCTGATAATCGGAGTCTGTTGAATGTATTCTGCAGCTCTTGGCTGAAGTGTGCAGGTAAACTATGTTACATCCTCTGAAGTCAAAACATTGGACAGAAATTGCACTATTCCAAACAAGAAAACTTCAGTAGTTCCTGCGATGGTCCTGTGAATCACTGAGTCATAGGCGTGATTTCCGGGAGATACCGAGTTAGTTGATGTGAGTAGGGACACGACAGCTGACCTCAAGGCCCCTGATCAGTTATGGAATATTGACCAGGGCTCCTGGTCTTCATTACTGACATTCAAAAAAAGTACTGAAGCAGAGCTGAACTGTTGAAAATGCTATCGTTTGGGAGAGGGGTCCAATCAGTTTGTCTTATTAGGGAGATTCAAAAGATCCCATGGCAATGTAAGGAGGTGGTAGGCAAGGTTTCCTGCTGTCCTGACGAAATGAGTTTCTCAGTTTAAATCCCCCCTGTAACCTTGAATGTCCCTGTATCCATCACCTCCTCCAACTTGTGAACCACAAGATCCTTAGTCTTTGCAAACTCAGGTCTCTTGCACATTCCAGCTTTCAATGTTGTGTCATTGGCACATTTACTTCAGTTGCCTAGGCCCCAGAGCTCTGGAATTTCCTCACCAAAAGCATCTTATCCAATATTTACATTTCATCCTTTCGGATTTAAACCCTATCTCTTTGACCAAGCTTTTGATCATCTGTGCTGTCACCTTACGTTGTGGCTTGCTGCTAAATTCTGTTGATAATTCTAGCCCAAAGCACCTTGGGATGTTTTTCAGTGTTAAATGTGATATGTAAATGAATGCCTTTATGTCACATAAGGTCATGTTTCTCTAGGAACTAATGTTCACATAACACTGAGCTCCACCCAAACTGATGACAATACACAATACAGACATAGTTGAGTTCTGTATGACTACCTGAATAGCTTCTCAGAGGCCTGAGTAATTATAAAAGTTGCATTGTCCTAGAAGACTATGGCACTGCTTTGTCACTAGAAAGAATGATGGTGGCTTAACTGGTGATTCACCATGCCTCAGGTGAGGAGTGAAGTTGAGAACCTCAGCAGATTGGGAATTGCACCAATACTGTTGGCATTACTCTTCATCACAAACCAGCCATCCAGCTAACTGAGTTAACCAAACCCCCTTAAATAATTATGCCTAGCATGTTAGTGTAATATGTACCTATTACTGTCATGCAACAATGTTATGTAAGACAATTGGATCCGACATCTAATCTCACCAGTGGTCTATCCTCTACCACTGATAATTAGTCAGGTCCTAGATTCCACATAGAAAAAGGAGGATTGGTGACAATGGACTACCCAAATTAGAATAACACATGCTAGTAATGGTGGTATTTTGAAAGTACAACACTTTATTGGCCGTAACACCTCAAGATTTTCCTTTCTTTCTAGAACGGCACAAAGAGCTAAGCTATGCCAGGTAATTATAGTTAAATTATTCCTCACTTTATGAAAAACAAATGCCATTGGTAAAGCTGAATAAAAAAAAAACGTAATACCTTCACCATTATTAACCAGCAGTTTGTTAAAAGCAATACTAAAGAATATTTAACATTCTTTCTATGCATGAACTACTTCAGACTGCTTGCAATTTTGATCCTGTAAATGAGCCCACATATTTGACAAACACATCCATCATATAACATTAAATATCAGACACAAAGGTACTTGCGTAACTTTGTAAGGTAGTCAGTGCTGATTTTTAAAAAAAACTATACAGCCAATTCATGTTTTGACAGAAATGTATTTTTCTGAAGCTAATACAATTAGGATTGACCTTTGCAGATCCCTAAAGGATAATGGTAGTGATGTGCCTAGAATCTGACAGTTTACGTTGGCAAGTATAAACAATTTGGAACACTTTACTGCTCAAAGAACATTCAAACCTTCTGTACCTTTTGTTTTTCTATGTATACAAATAAACAGAATGTGGACAATTAGTAAATGGATCAGAAAAGTTTGTTCAGAAATTAAAATCATTATGAGTAACAAGACAAAGGTACTTGAAATTGTAAAGGAAATACATTTTCTTCATAGTTGTTCAGAAAAACAAAATGTATCTGACAGCGTACTTTCGTTCTTCTTGTTTGAATTATTAACATTTCCTTATTGTAAACTTTTTTAAAAATAATACTTTAAATAAAAGATTCCTTAATTTGATCAGCACATCTGACAGTTATTGTATAGATTGATATTCAGTTGAGGTTTAATTTTATAATTCATCTTCATGAGTTTTTTTCCTTGTAAAAACCCTAGTTCTCTATCAATTTCTTTGTTCTCTTGTATTCTTTCAAACCTTTATGGAATTTATAGGCCCACTATGCCCTTTTCAATTTTATCTTCAATTTTTTTACTTATCCATGGTATTCTGAAAACTTGAAGTAGTCTCCTTTGCTAAAATAACATACAAACATCTCACTTCCTTTATAAAAAATGTAAAGCTGCAGTCCTGCACATCCATTTCTCTTTCCATCTAATTTCAAATAATTTACTTTTCATATTTCTGTAATCTGTCCATATCGCATTGGAGGTCCCTTGCTTGTATGCTAACCTTTTCCCTTTTTACTTGAATATCAATCTGTACCATATTGTGATCATTAGCCCTGAGACTTTGCCTACATGTAACTCATCTATCACGTTTCTTTAGATGTTACTAGACAAATCCTCTACCATTGAACACTCTCCTTGAGGGAAGAATCTTGTGCCTATTGTAGGAGTTCCATTCCAGTTTTTCTATTTACTCCCTTCCCAATCAATGTTAGTAATCAAAATTTCTGAGAACAATATAATTAGTCTTAATCTATTTTCTCTCCCTTGTGAAATCTGTAGCAAAACCCCACTATTAAAAACATTTCGTTATTATTTTTTGTTCTCTAATAAGTGACTTTATTTGAATTTATTCTTGTATACTTTCAACAGCATCTGGTTTCCTTTACTAAGTTTGCTACTCTTCTTCCTTATGTATTTATTCTGTCCACTGTAAAAGTATTATAGTCTGATCTATTTACTTTCCGGTTTGCTGTCAAATTTCTATCAACCTAATTCTTCCTGTGACAAATAGCTTTTAATTCAACAAATTCACTTTGTATAATGTGAGTGTTGTTGTACAGCAATATTTGTGGCTTCATTTAAAGCTACTTCTTTTCCCTTCTGTGTGTATGGTTCTGATATTTCAGTAACCCAGAACTTGCATGTATATTACTTTTTCATGTCTGCAGGGCATCTCAAAGATCTTTGCAGCCAATTAATTAATGAAGTAGGGAGAGAGGTTCAAGTCTGGTGGAATTTGAATTCAATGAATTAACCAAAAAGAAAATATGGAATGAAAAGCTAATTTGGTAAAAGACTGCAACTATCATCAATTATCACAGGCAATATCTGATTCACTAATGGAAATTTGAGCACTGCTAAAAATATATATATATTTTGTCAAAATGTTTTTATCTCATACTCACCAGGACAATTCAGAAGAATACCAATTCAAAGGGAAAAGCAACAATTCTAAAGCAGTCAAGCTAAAAAGATGCTCTACTTATCCCCTAAATGAGCAATGTGGTATATGAATTTCATTGTCAGTGTTATACTAGGTATCTGGTCTGTACATTGTAGCAAACAGCATATCCCTTCAGATATTTGCAGAAGTAAAGTAGTGATTGTACCAAGCATCCTGTGCTTGCAAAATCTGCAACTTAGTCTCTAACATTATTCTCTAATTGGTGCAAGGAATTACTCTGACAACAAATTTAAGATTGTCAGTTGGGCTTGCAGTGCAATGAAGCTACATGTATTAATCAATGCAGCATGATGCCAATAGGGTGGTTTCAATTCCTGTGCCTGCTGATGTTATCAGAAGGACTTTCCTTTTCAACCTTTCCCCTTGCCTGAGATGGTGACCCTCGGTTTAATCTACTACTTGTTGCTTCTCTTTAATGAGAGTAGTTCTGTGGTCCAGTAGGACCATGACAACTTTACCTTTAATTTTTACAAATATTAATACACTGGGCCACGTTCTTTGTAGACAGAAAGACACCACATTGTCTGTTCCAACTCCACAAAATAGATGACAGCCAAATTCTGGTTCATTCTTCAGGATACAAAAGTTTCAATAAAGTATGTCCTTGTCAGAAATACTCAAGTTTTGTACTACTAAATGATTATTAATGCAAATTTGTTGCCCTGACCTGGTCTGGGTTACATGTGAATTCAGACCCACAGCAACATGACTGACTCCTAAGTGCTATCAAAAAGCAATTAAGGATGGGTAATAAATCCACTTATTTGAAAGAATACAGTAACACCTATTTCCTATTTATAACTGGTCAATTCAATTATCTCCTCTACGAGCCCTGAACAATATTCACGTTTGGGCTAAAAGTGGCAAGTAATCTTCATGCCACACAAATGCCAAGCAGTGACCATCTTCAAGAAAAGAAATTCTAACCACCACCCCTTTAAATTCAATGGGATCAACGTCCCCAAATCCCTGCAATCAACATTCTGGGGGTTTGCATTGACCAGAATTACTCAACTGGATTTGCCACATAAATAAAGTGGCTGTAGGAGCAGTTTAGAGGCTAGGAATACTGCAATGAGGAACTCACCTCCTGACTCCCCAAAGCCTGTCTGTCCTCTGCAAGGCACAAATCAGGGGTGTGATAGAGTTCTCCCCACTTGCCCCAGATGCAATCTGTCCTTCTTGTACAGGTCACTTCTACCCTAGAAGACATTCCAATGATCCAACAATGTGAATCCATCTCCCATGCACCAGGTCCTCAGCCACACATTCATCTGTTCTATCCTCCTATTCCTACTCTCACAATCCCATGGCACCGAGAGTAATCCAAATATTACCACCCTTGAGGACCTACTTTTTAAATTCCTGCCCAGCTTTCAATATTCTTTCCTCAGAATCTTGTCTTTTTCACTTTCTATGTCATCATTAGTTCCAATGTGTACAGCGATCTCCTGCTGGTCTCGCTCCCCTTTGAGAATATTCTGCACCCCCTCCGAGACACCTTTGATCCTGGCTCCAGGGAGGCAACACCCCTTTCTGATTTCTCACTGTCAGCCACAGAAACGTATGTCTGTGCCTCTTACTAGAGTGTCCCCTATCACAATCGATCACTTGGAACCTGGCATACCCCTTGTTACATTAGAGCTGGTCTCAGTACCAGAAACTTGGCTGTTCACGCTACATTTCCCTGACAGTGCACCACCCCCTACACTGTCCAAAACTTGTTTGAGATGGGGATAACCACAGGAGACTCCTGCACTACCTGCCTCCCTCTCCGACTTTTCCTGGAGGTCACTCATCCACCTGCCTTTTTTAGAATGAATCTATATACTTTCAGAAGAATAAGGTAAACTAATTGAAACATAATGATTCGGAAGGCTTGACTGGGTAAAAGTTAAGAGGATGTTTCCCTGACTACAGACACAGTTTCTGGAGAAAGGGATCAGCTGTTTCAGACTGAGTTGAGGAAAATAAATTTTTATTCAGCAGCTTGTGAATCTTTGGAATTGTCAGCCCTAGAGGAAGCGGTTTATCAAACACATTCATAGTTGGGATCTTTAGAACTTTGCCCTCGAAAGAAATAGAGATGTGGGAATCAGACAGGTAAGTAGTGCTGAATTCCAAGGATCAACTATGATTTTATTGAATGTCGGAACATGCTTGAAATGATTTATAGGCCACCTCTGCTTTTATTTCTAATTGCCGTCGGATTTTGTCTGAAATAGCATGAAACTGTTGTATTTGTTCACTCTTTCCACACTTCAAAATCTGAAAAATTTGGGCTAAGGCATGGAAATTTAATGTTGTGATAAGTGACAATTACAACTGAATAACCTCTTGAGCCACAGACAATAATGTTTACAAGTATAGAATTGCAATCCTTCAGAAGAATTAATCAAGTTTTTTAAAGAAAGTAACATTTTCTTAGCTTCTCTGTCTCATTTTTCCATAAACCTCATTCGCATTATGCCATTGTAATCTTGCTTTGCACATCAATTCAATCAAATTTAAATTTCCTGCTTTATTCTTCTGGTTTGGAGTCTAACTTATTTGTCAAGTGTGTCACACTAAAACTGATGCTGAAACAAAAGAATTTTTCATGGACAAACTCAGTGAAAGTCAGTAAAGCATAAAGTGAGCACCACCTCTTTCCTGAAGAAGGGCTTATGCCCGAAACGTCAATTCCCCTGCTCCTCGGATGCTGCCTGGCCTGCTGTGTTTTTCCAGCACCACATTTTTCAACTCTGGTCTCCAGCATCTGCAGTCCTCACTTTCTCCGACTTGATCACCACCTCTTTACCACAGAGCACAACTGAGTTGGTCATATTGTCAGCCAGGACCAACTCTTTGCAATATCATACTCAAATTCCCAGGCGAATTTTGAATTTAAAATAATAATCTTTATATAAAGGGCAAATTGAACTTTACTGAATGCAGGACTATGCTGGTCCACTAAGATACAAGAACAGGTTAAGACATCCATTGATGAAGAGAAACAAATAACTTTTTTTTATTGTGGCTATAATTGCTCATTCCAAAGAAGCAGGGAGGCATATGCAATGTTCAGAAATCAAAAATGTCAACTGCTATTAGGATAAATGAAACTTTTCCCTACAGCAGAACTGCTTTGACCTTTTTTTAAAAATATAGATAAGGGAACTGTCAGTAATGTGCCAAAAGACAAAATAATTTAAAATAAACCAAATATAAAGTTTTATTGTGAATAACATAGTTCACTCACTGCAGCACCATCAATGCAAAACTCTTAATTCACAGAGAATCTCACTTCTCTTGAGCCAAGTTATCATTGACCATTCCATGTTTCAATGAATGGAAATTACCATCACAATTTCCATCTTGATTCATCGTCTTTCATATGTTACCATCTCACATTCATGTCATTCTGCTCAGTCTAACCCACTAGTAATTCCACAGACTACTAGGATTAACACAAGATAATTATAGATAATACAAGAGTTCCATTAATTCTGTTGACTGGTATTGTACATTGGCTGGGGACATGGAGCATCAAGTCTAAAATTCTTGGATGCCTTTCAACATTTCTTTGCTGCTTCAATACCATTTGAGTATAGCTGTTCTGAAACTTTTCTTTCCAAATGTGCAGATTTCTGCACTTCATTTTATTTGCCTTCCCACTTACACGTTTTGTCTAACATATTTTGAGGTGCCTCCTTTTTTTCCCAGTCCCCACCCCTTCAAACTCTAATATAATTCCATCACAATTTTGAACAACTTCTAATGGACTTCTGAGACCGTGCCACAGGCATACATTAGAAACAGCGGTAGTCTCAACACCAATCCATGGAGGAACCTCACTCAGTATTACATCTTCTCATCCCAACGTAGAAAAAAAAAATATATGACTATTGTTTAGATTAGATTAGATTCCCTACAGTGTGGAAACAGGCCCTTTGGCCCAACCAGTCCACACTCGAAGAGTAACCTACCCAGACCCATTTCCCTCTGACTAATGCACCTAACACTATGGGCAACTTAGCATAGCCAATTCACCTGACCTACACATCTTTGGACTGTGGGAGGAAATCAGAGCACCCGGAGGAAACCCACGCAGACGCTGGGAGAATGTGCAAACTCCACACAGATAGTCGCCCGAGGCTGGAATCGAACCTGGGGCCATGAGGCAGCAGTGCTAACCACTGAGCCACTGTGCTGCCCTAATTTCTTGTCCATACCTAAGCTTTAAAGTGAATAACAATACTTTTGGATACATAGAAATGTTGGAATTAGGAGTAGAAGGCAATTCAAGATGGAGGATGGGAAAAAATTCTGGCTTTAAGAGTTGCTTCTTTTTTGAGGTATTTTAGGTGTTGGAGGTGATTTCCTGGAATTCCAGGAGCAGCAATTGCTCATTTATATGCTGTTGCATTGTTTTGGAACTTTGGAGAAAAAAGTCAAAACAATGGCACTTTTAAAAGGGAGAAGGACAGACAATAGGCAGCATATGGTTAGTGCAGGAGAGAGAGAGAGAGCGAGAGAGAGAGAGAAATCTACACTACTAATTGACACAGCAGTGAACTTGTGCAGTTACTGCCTTTGCTGGTGAATTCAGGTATCACTGGACATCGGAATGCATCTAGGAAAACTTAACAAACAGTGACATTCACAACTGATCTTGGAGGAACCTGTGTGAGAGAGATCACAGCACAGAGGCAGATAAGTGAATAGATTTTAAGTGTAGCCTTGCTGTAAATCTACAATAGTGAGATGGAATGAGCTGCCAGAGAAAGTGGTGGAGGCTGATACAATTGCAGCATTTAAAAGGCATCTGGATGGGTATATGAATAGGAAGGGTTTGGGAGGATATGGCAGAAGTGGGTACTGCAGATGCTGGAGATTAAAGTCAAGATTTGAGTGGTGCTGGAAAAGCACAGCAGGTCAGGCAGCAACGGAGGAGCAGGAAAATTGATGTTTTGGGCAAA
>NC_057732.1:8337900-8382981 GCF_004010195.1 Chiloscyllium plagiosum
ACATTGATGCCATGGGGTGTGGGGGGAGGGTAAGTGAGGAAATTGGTGAAGTCCACATTGATGCCATGGGGTTGAACGGTCCTGAGGCGGAAGATGAGGCATTTTTCCTCCAGGTGTCAGGTGGTGGGGGAGTGGCAGTGGAGGAGGCCCAGGACCTGCATGCCCTCAGCAGAGTGGGAGGGGGAGTTGAAATGTTCGGTGGTGTTGATTGGTGTAGATGTCCTGGCGATGTTCTCTGAAGTACTCAGCGAGAAGTCATTCCGTCTCCCCAATGTAAAGGAGACTGCATCGGGAGCAATGGATACATAAATTACATGTTTGGAAGTGCAGGTGAAATTTTGTTGGATGTGGAAGTATCCTTTGGGGCCTTGGACAGAGGTGAGGAGGGAGGTGTGGGCGCAGGTTTGGCAGTCCTCATGACATGTCCTACCTGCCAATCTTCTTTCCCACCTATCCACTCCACCCTCTGACCTATCACCTTCACTTCCACCTCCATCCATCTATTGCACTCTCAGCTACCTTCTCCCCAGCTCCACACCCTTCCATTTATCTCTCTACCCCCAAGGCTTCCAGTCTCATTCCTGATGGAGGGCTTTTGCCCGAAGTGTTGATTTTCCTGCTCCTTGGATGCTGCCTGACCTGCTGTGCTTTTCTAGCACCACTGTAATCTTGACTTAGAGGGATATGGGCCAAGTGCTGGCAAATGGGATGAGATTAGGTTAGGATATCTGGTTGGCAGATATCGAGTTGGACCGAAGGGTCTTTTTCTGTGTTGTACATCTCTATGACTCTAATTAGGCCATTCAGCCCATCAAGTCCACTTCATATTTCAACATGATCATGGCTGATTCTCTATCTCAACATCATACTCATTCTCTGTCCCCATATCCTTTGCCACCTTTAGCCCCTAGAAACTGTTACAATGTACAGTAAACCCTCTTGCTTATTTAAAACCAGCAACACAGAAAAGATTTATCCAATGCAGTAATCTGTGAAAATTCAAAAGTTCAAGAACTATTTAAAGTAAAAATTAACAACTTTATTTCTTAAAGTATAACAGAGAATAACTAACTAACAACTATTTACAACTCCTTCCTCTAACCTATGTTTTATTTTCCCCTCTATAATACTAGTCCGATG
Organism: Chiloscyllium plagiosum; assembly: GCF_004010195.1. NCBI lineage: Eukaryota > Metazoa > Chordata > Chondrichthyes > Orectolobiformes > Hemiscylliidae > Chiloscyllium > Chiloscyllium plagiosum. The sequence continues at coordinate 8,339,041 of NC_057732.1, forward strand.
ATACACCCAATTAAGATTCACGAGACAAAACTTCTTATCTTAAAACCAAGCAGCTTTCAGTTTTCTCTGTATTCCTGTCTTCTTTCCTTCTACTTAGGGATTCTGCTTCAGAGATTACTGATCAATAAAGGTACCTTTATGAGAGCTACTTTTTGGGCAGTGCTTACATGCTGGTAGCTTGGCAGTTCTCCTCCCAACTGTTCAATTTTCCCCGGTCTTATACCTCCCAAAGCATCGGATTGTGTCATTGGCTTTTAAGATTGTCAATATACTAAATTCAAACTGGATTGGAGTTTGGCATTTTTTGGGGTGTAATTTAAACTGATTGGCCTAATTCAAATCTATTTTGTGGTTTCCAGGCAACCAGCTACCCCAGTAGCTGGAGTACATATTACATTGTATCTTATTGAGAACACCTGGTGCTGTCACTGCTAGCTTTTAACTCTCAAAGGTACAGTACACCCACATTTTTAAAACAAAGTTTATTTCTTTCTTAGATATATCCAGTGACTTGGCCTTGGATAGAAAATTTCACACATTCACCACTCTGAAGACATTTCTCCCCATCTCAATCAGAAATGGCATACAAAGAATATCTGAAACCATAATCCTTTGTCTGGAACCCCTCCGGTTTCCTCCCACAGTCCAAAAATGTGCAGGTTAGGTGAATTGGCTATGCTAAATTGCCTGTAGTGTTAGGTGCAGGGGTAAATGTAGGGGAATGGGTCTGTGTGGGTTGCGCTTCGGCGGGTCGGTGTGGACTTGTTGGGCTGAAGGGCCTGTTTCCACACTAAGTAATCTAATCTAATCTACTCTACTCTGAAGGCCCACGTTAACTAGCTGGTGGTGTGGGTTCAAATGGCAGCTGGTGAAATTTAAACTAAATGAATATATCTGCAATATGAACATAGTAACAGCAATGGTGTCCATGAAATATCATCGATTGTTGTAGAGGCCCAGCTGGTTCATGAGTACTTTAGGGAAGAAAATCTGATGTTACCTTATCTGGCCCACATGTGGCTCCTAACCCAATACAGTAGCCAAGCTACTAGATCATATCAAGGCCAACAATGTATAATCCCATGAAATAAAATGAAGATTGATTTGTATTTTAATCCTGTTAATCTCCCATCTAAAGCAATAGACTAAATTATAAGGAGAAAAATCGAATATAGCTAAATTCACAACAATCTGAGTCAGAAGGGAAAACTGCAAGGACTAATCTCTGATTTCTTTGTAGAAATTATGTCTGAAGCGGACGGTGGTAAACCTTCACCAGTTTTTCCAGACCTCTAGCAGGCACATGACAAACTGACAGAAAAAGTTATTGTTTACGTTCAAAAAAAATTCTGGTCTCCTTCCTATTGGAAAGATGTTGTGAAACTTGAAAGAGTTCAGAAAAGACCAGCAAGGATGTTGCCAGGGTTGGAGGATTTGAGCTATAGGGAGACGTTAAATAGGCTAGGACTGTTTTCCCTGGAGTGTCGGAGGCTGAGGGGTGACCTTATAGAGGTTTATAAAATCATGAGGGACATTGATAGGATAAATAGACAAAGTCTTTTCACTGGGGTGGGTGAGTCTAGTACTAGAGGGCATAGGTTTAGGGTGAGAGGGGAAAGACGTAAAAGAGAGCTAAGGGGCAACTTTTTCATGCAGAGCATGGTTCATGTATGGAATGAACTGCCAGAGGATGTGGTGGAGGCTGGTACAATTGCAGCATTTAAAAGGCATCTGGGTGGGTATATGAATAGGAAGAGTTTGGAGAGATATGGGCCAGGTGCTGGCAAGTGGGACTAGCTTAGGTTTGGATATCTGGTCGGCATGGACGGGTTGAACTTGAAGGGTCTGTTTCCATGCTGGACATTTCTATGACTCTGTGACTCTACATAATGGGACCTGGCTCTTCTCATGGGCTGGTCATTGAAAGCAGGCAGAGGTGCAGCAAACAGTTAACAAGACAAACAGTATGTTGGCCTTCATTGCAGAATAGTCTTACCATATCTGTACAGGGCCTTGTTTTTTTTTAATACCAAGTTTGGTCTTCTACCAAAAGGGGAAGAAAACATGACATTAAAGAACTCAAGTAAAGGTTTCCCAGAATGATTCCTGGGATGGTGTATGAAAAGAGATTGGATTGACTGGGTCTGGATTTACTGGCACTTAGAAGAATGAGTGGACCTCATTGAAACATATGGCTGAATATATTGATGTAGTAATAAGGAGGAAACCCACGCAGACACGGGGAGAATGTGTAAACTCCACACAGACAGTCGCCAGAGGCGGGAATTGAACCTGGGTCTCTGGCGCTGTGAGGCAACAGTGCTAACCACTGTGCCACCCACTGTAGGAGTTATGACACCACCATCCTGCCACTGGTGAATACAAGTCTGTCTATTTATGTTCCAATACAGACCTTGCCATGTACTGGCCACCATCTCTCTTTCATATCTAGATGCTGTCACTCTGCAGGAAAAACACAGCTCCCCTCCTACTCCACTCACTGAGGTGCCTGGGTCAATTAGATTGAATGAACGATGGGCTCAAGGATAAATAGAACAATTCAATATTACTTTATGCCTGTCAGTTACACATAAATGTGTGGCAGAAATAATTCAAAACAAAACAATAGGTTGGGAATCACAATTACAAGTTTGGCTATTATTGTTCTGAGAGAACAGCTTTTGGGGGAAGAATACCTTTCTTCACAGCCTCTTACACAGGCCTAACCAATGATCAATGTTTCACACAGTTATAATTACTTCCTGAACTGCTCACACTTGAGATAAAGGCTACTGTGGAATTGTCAAGGAATCTCACATAGCTTTACTAATTCCTTTTAAAGGTATTGAGTAAAGACTTTACTACAATGCAATATTATGCTTGAGGTGGGCAGTCAACAGATTTGTGAACAATGTTTTTTTTGTAAGAGAAGCAATGTGTTCTCATAATCCTTTTGTCACCATCCTTTCATGAGGGATAGAACCACAATCTTTAGTAAAGCTATAAACAATGATGGGGAAAGACAGGGTCATAGTTTTTGTGAAAATATATCCTCAGCATCTATTGCCCATTCTAAATTGCTAGGCCACTTTGGAGAACAGTGCAAAGTTAAATAGATTAGAGTGTTGGACAAAAGACGGAGGCCAGATAGGGAAAGGAATGGCAGATTTCCTACCCTGAATGAAATTAATAGGGTAGCTAGGATTTTTACGATAGTAAAACAGCTGGTATTCAATTTTACTCATACAGGATAGCTTTTATGATTTTTTAATCTAAAAACAGAATTTAAATTTTCAAATGGTCACTGAGATATGAACTCCTATGAAATGCATATAAAACAACCACTACATTATCATACGAAGAGGTGGGATGGCACGGTGGCTGACAGCGCTAGGGGTTCAATTCCACCTACGGGTGGCTGTCAGGGTGGAGTTTGCACGTTCATCCTGTGTCTGTGTGAGTTTCCTCCCATGGTCTGAAGTTGTGCAAGTTAGGTGGATTCGCCGTACGAAATTGCCAAGAGTCTGCAGGCTAGATGGGTTAGTCATGGAAAATGCAGGGTTACGGGGATTGGGTGGGGGTTTGGATGGGATACTCTTCGGAGGGTCAGTGTGGACTCGATGGGCTGAATGGCTTGCTTCCACGCTGTAGGATTCTAAGAACTTTATCTCCAATCTGGTATTTAAAGACCATTAAATGCAGCCATTTATTCTTGCAAATCAAGATTTCACACATTAAGAATTCAATTCAAATGTTTATTTCCAGTCAGAGGAATCATAGACAGAAATTACTAATGACATCTACTGACATATCCTCGGTTTCATTTCAAATAGACTAACCCCATTAAAATAATGGAGGAATATAAGAGGTGCATGTGATGTATGCTATAACCAATAACAATTATTAGCCTCACACCAGAAAACTACTGAAAAATACAGCAACATGTTCAGTGTGAAAAAAAACAGGCTAAAACATGTGGGTGACCCTTCATCAGTAATCCATCATACAATTATTTCAGTCATACAAACTCCTTTAATCACTTCAAAATATATCCAGAAATAATACCTGTTAAAATCAGCATACCTTCAACGTAGGTCATCACACATCTGCCCCTAGGCTGCAGTTGGGTCAGGACAGAGACTGACAGTGCAGAAGTTTGTGTATGTTGTCGGACTATTATCAAAAATTTTGGTTCACAAATCCAAGCAATGTAGTTCAGCTCACATTTACCAACCTACTTTTATTTCCAAATTTCAAATGCTGCTAATTGGCCCAAGAAAAAATGATTTACATCTAAATTCATCACTGCTATTAATTATTTTGAAGCAATCAGTTTATTCCATGTAGAAGTCAAGGGAATGAAATGGTGGTATTATTAAATCTGAAATGATGATCAGCCAAGGTCATCTATATTTTTGCTCTGATTCATCTACATAGATCCCTGATGCTTCACCTGTGGCTGCCTTGTTTGTTCTGTCAGCATTTGCCAATTTTCCAAGTTGGCATGTCTGCATACAACAATGGCCTTTATAAAGCACTTCTAACAAGAAAAAAATTGCCCAAGGCACAACATTTGGAACGGAACTACAGAACGGAGGACATGTGACCAAATGCTTGGTCAAAGACATGGACTGATCTTCAAGAAGAGGTAGAGAGGCAGGGATACTTAGGATGAGACTTCTAGAGTCTATGGGTCAGGTAGCTGGAGGTTAATCAGTCAACTTTCTACCTCTGCCATAACCTTAAAATGTAACCCTATGTTTTTGTCTCAGTTCAATAGTTGTAATAGATGAGTATTTTCTACAGGTCAAACAATGGCAAGATAAAAGCCTTCTGCCTCAGTCTGGTCAAATTGAATTAGAGTTCCATAGTTTATGCATGTATTCTGAATTTCGATTGAATGGTGCACAAACCCAACATCGGACCCGAGATATCCTCTGCAACCTCACGTGCCTCCGTCCTAACTTCACGTTTGCTGAATCTCAGTCTTTATCCTTTCCTAGGGTTTAAGTTCTCAAAGGCCTCCACCTTTATTACTCCACCAATTTCATCCTATCCTGTAAATAAGTCTTGTACTAAAGGTCAAGAAACTATCCTTGCCAACCTCCACTGCCTCACGGCACCCCAGAGATCGCCAAATCCTTACTCACATTTAAAGATGTCTCCTACGCAGCCTGCTGCAAATCGGGGTTCCGGTTTGCATTCTCCTCCTTCTCAGCTTGACTTACCGTACTCACATCTCTCTCAAATCAATAGTTCAGCATTCAGACATCAGTCTCCCATACTTAGGAGTTCTTGTTAAACGGTTCTAATACACTTTCCATCTCCTAACTTCCAAAAACGTCCAATAACATCCTCTTCAACATCATGACTGTGGCTGATGGTCCTAACACCACTTGCAATTGCCTACTGACAGTCCCACCATGGAGCAAGTTACTGTTTTATAGTACAAGTAGACAACAAGATGACAGGCCTAGGAATTGTACTACAAAAAAAAAATCCAATATCATACAAAAGACTTCTACAGAATCTTATTATCAATTGGAAAATTGTATGCTTGTATTCAAAAAATATCATGCTTGCTTTAAATCCAGATCTAATTAACAGATGAAGAGCAGTGGCTTGGGGTTAAACTGATTTCTTAAATGGTTATATTGAAACACTTCTTTTTCTCCGTGTTCAGCAATTTGTCAAACTGTATTATAGTTACAATATCTCGTTAGTGATCAATCCCATCTTTAGGCGACAAACTCAACAGGCAAGCTACATAAATTGGACTCAAGTATTTTCAGAATACCACTTCATAATTAAATATTTTCACCTGGTATTAAGTATTGCAGACCCATACCTTTGTCAATATTTATTCTAGTTAACTTGGCAAAACAGTTCAGCACAGTTCTATTCAAGACCTTCGAAAATCTAATACAAATTTGCAACAGATAAATTTACACAAGTATCCACCTTCCTCAAGGCTTGCTCAGACAAGAATGCTTGATTCTCAAGTTGCAGGTAGATAGGGTAGTGAAGAAGGCATTTGTGATGCTTGCCTTTATTGGTCAGTGCATTGAATATGAGAATTGGGAGGTCATGTTGCGGCTATACAGGGCATTGTTTAGGCCATTTTTGGAATGCAGTGTGCAATTCTGGCCTCCCTACTATAGGAAGGATGTTGTGAAACTAGAAAGGGTTCAGAAAAGATTTACAAGAAAATTGTCAGGGTTAGAGTGTTTGACCTAGAGACAGTAGCCTGGGGCTATTTTTCTGTGGAGTGTCAGAGGCTGAGGGGTGACCTTGTATAGGTGTATAAAATCATGAGGGCCATGGATAGAGGTAAATATACAAGGTATTTTCCCCAGGATGGGGGAAGTCAAAACCCAGAAGCCATAGATTTAAGGTGTGAGGGGGAAGATTTAAAAGGGATCTAAGGGACAACTTTTTCATGCAGAGAGTGGTACATATGTAGAATGAGCTGCCAGAGGAATGGAGGAGGTTGGTACAAATGTAACATTTAAAAGGTATCTGGATGGGTATATGAATAGATAAGAGTTTAGAGGGATATGGCCAAATGCTGGCAAAATGGGACCAGATTTATGTAGAATATCTGGTTGGCCCGGACGAGTTGGACTGAAGGGTCTGTTTTCGTGCTGTATATCTCTATGACTAAATGATTTTTAAAATGAATTTGGATGACGAGCTGGCCCGGAGAGTTATGTTTCCACAAACCTAGTGACATTAAATTTAACATGGTGCATATAAGTCAGGATAACGTCTGTCTTCCGAATTTAGGATTTCTTTAAACACACGTGACACAGCAGAAAGACTTGCACAGTCATAAAATGGAAAACAGTATTCACACTAATGTTTGCTGACTTCTGATCTACAATCTATTAAAAATCAATGCAAAAAAAATTGTTCAGTGGGAAGTATATGTTTGGATGGATTGGTATAATAGATAGATGCAAACTTTTCAGTACAAGAGAAAATCATGGACACCCATCATTTTTAAAAAAATTTTCTTTCCGCAATTTAGAAAAATGACAGAACTTCTAAGTCTGGGCACAGTCACAAAGGATGCACAATGTTGTTACTTCTGCTCTCAAGACCAGCAGCAGGGTACAAAAAAAAAGTGCAATTCTTAACATGTTCAGCAGCTGCCCTAAACATTGCCAATATATTCCATGAACATTGGGCTGAAATTAGTACTTTAAATTGCAGTATTGTTTTGGTATATTGTACAGAATCATACTCAACCTGAATTCTGCTAAAAAAAATTAAAGAAAAAATGATTTTTTTTTCCCCATAAAGTACACTATCTTGGGTGCATTCAGGTCAAATTAGCACCTTAGACAGTTCCTTATGAAAGCACATGCATAAATTCTACTTTAGATTATGAACATTAGACCAGCAACTCGGGTTTTCCATATTGTCTCATTTTAGAAATTAGGGGGGCAACAGGCATTCTTATGGCAAAGATTCAATATAATTTTTAACATTAGACTTTCCAATATTTCAGAAGTTCTGATAACCAGTTTGGATGATACTAATCTCTGTCTCTAAAAAGATCACAAAGTTTAATTTCCATTATAGAATTTCTTTTGTCAAGAATACCTAAGCCATTTGAAGACAGTGTTATTTTTAGAACTTATTAAAAAATAACTTTCCTCCCATTGGCAGATAAGTACAGGGCTTACACAAATCTACATAAATAAGCAAAACATACTGATATTCAGTTTTAGCAACTCACAGTCACAAGTGAAGTCATATTAAGGGAACATTTTGATAAAAAAAAAAGTGATAATAATTTGCTTCAAACATTTATTTACATTAGTTTAACACCAAGAAAAATGCTCATGTTTGAAAAGACACTTTCTTAAAAAAAATCTGCTTTAATAACTGTAATCACCATCTGCTAAAGGTACATAATACATCAGACATGTTAGTTTGCACAAAATCCCTGCCAAGTGAGGCAGTCTCAAAAGATAAAAACTCATCATTAACCTGATCTTTCACATAAAAAGATATAAGTATAACACAAAAGACAGCGAAGTGATCAAACATAACAGAGAGAGACAGACAAATGAGGATAAGACAATTGGGAATGAAAACTGTTTACTTTTATCTAAAAGATCAAGATCAGCCACACGTGTATCTTTAAGTGATAAACAGGATAAGGTCTGCCCGCTCAAGTGTTGTATTACTTGACAGAGAAACCAAAAAGAATGGCCAGGTGAGTCAGAGTCCTTCTAATATTTCAAAAATTGCTTGCCATTGTCAAACAAGATTTAAATAAAGACATTTCTTTTCAGTTGGTCTTATCCAGTCCAACTCAGCAAGTTTAAGGCTCACTTCTTCCCTGCTGATCAATGAGCAGCATTGATGGTGGTAGTGGTTCAGTCCACAGTCCAGCTGACCATGCCCTCTCTGCTGGAGGCTGTGGCGCCAAGCATTCCACGTGAAAAGTCATTCAGAACAACTGGGAGGGGAGGAAAGGTTGAGAGAGAGTAGAATTCAATGCCATGACCACCTTTCCTCTCTGACAAAATATTTTGGTACAAAGAATGTTATCAAGTTTTATTTGTTCCGACACAGGTAACTCAGTAAAATATAAATTTAGAAATGTTTTCCTTAGGTAAACCTTATAAATATATTATACAGTATGTTTCTGTAGCAGTTGTCCATCCAGTCTCTGTTATACCATGCTGTTGCTCTCGCCAACTTTATCTACAAACTGCAAAAACAAAAGGAAACTGTAATTAGCTAAAATACAACCAAGAGCTGAAAATTCATTTGGTTTAATATTCAAAGACTTTTTGACAGTTGGCTTAAATCAGTGACAATTAAAATGCATATCCAAAGCTCTCATTGTTGCACTGCCTAATATCAAATGAATACAATTAACTCACTTTCCAAATGGGAGCTCTCTTCGCATGTAATGATCTCAATAGCAGGTTTAAATCCAAAACATATCCTTGAGCCTTATTTGAACTGTTAATATTAAGTAATTTAAAAGTTTTGAAGGAGTGACTGATTTCACTTTCCTGCATTTTCAATATATGTCAGATTAATCTGACATGTTAATTCTGTTCTTCTATCCATCGATGCTGCCTGACCTGATTATTTCCAGTTGGTTCCCTTTTGTTTTCATGCTATTCTATTATTCTTATTCTTAATATCTTAGACAGCCATAGTACACCCCTCAAGCAATTCATCTCTATGGTTAGTATCTTTCACTTTGTAAACATTGGTCTTCTCCTTTACTGAATTGTACTTAACGTCCCACATGATAATAAATCTTACAAAAGTAGAAGCTAGTTGAATTCTTTGATGAATCCCCACCAATTTTTCTCAATTGCTTTCAAGTAGTTAGTCTTCAGATTTTAAATTCAAATGTAAAAGCACAAAAATCCATAATCCAATGTAACAGCATCGAAGATAAAGAGACTGTCACAAGTTTGATTAGAGGAACAGGACAGACCTTGACTCAATATTTTCTGCACAGTAAGCTTTTAGATCTAACCTATAGTAGGGGAAGATAGAAAGGGGAATTACAGTGCAATTCCCAACAGTTTACAGTAAACAACATCCCTAAGGTTCCGAGCCTATTTTCCGGATCAAGATAGATGCATGGCTCAAGGATACTTCGTTCAAGCATCTCAGCCCATACATTTCAAATTAATAGGTTAAGTGATGAATTGCTTATTAGAAGAAACTGGCAGTGGTACTAATACTTGCACTAACCATTAAAAATGAACTTCATTGGTATTTAAACTTGTTACTAACCCTTCAGCACTAAAATCTAAAAGCTAAAGTACTCCAATACTGTTATCACAGCGGAAACCGGGCATAGATTGGGGAAAGCAAATTCATTTCAGTTAGAAACAGTAAAGACTTTGAGACCAGCTCTGACAACTGGATTTAAAAAAAACTATTTCAGAAACAAATCCCAAAGAAGAGTACATGGGATATATCATCCAGTCCAATGAAAAATCAAGGTGTTGGTATTTTCACCTCAAATATCCATGAACCAGGACCTAAATTTCTGAGCAGTCTCTGCTTTTTCTGGGGCTCGGAGGGGTTAATCCAGCACGTAGCTTGTTGGAAAATTGTGGGTGTGCCAATGGCTATTTTCTATTATTAATTTCAATAGATGGCAGACTGCAGGCAAAGCATCTTTGCAATTCTGTTATAAACTACCCTTTGTGAGACAGTTCCAACTAGTGGCATAGGACCTAGGTCATTGCTCCATGTACCACTTCTTATCTTGCCTACATTTTTTAAGATTACAACATATCACTGCTTAAAAAGAAAGCTAAACTATACTGGTATAGGTAGCAGTCTTTCCTCCAGGTTACGCAAACAAGACCATTATGAAAATATAACAAGATACGTACTTCATGCTCAGCCTCCTTTATGATATCGTCAGCTTTAAAGATATTTAACGGAACAATTATTAACAAGTCGCATAGCACCAGTAAATTCATTATTCAAAGTGTTAGATGGCTTGATTATGTAAACACATTTTCTTGCAGGTTCATTTCAACAAAAGGCAAAAATTAACAGAATGCATAGCAGTGGATGGTTTAAACATAAAAAGGAGCTGTGAACTGAGAGTTTGAGATTTTAAATGTGGACCTCCAGAAACTATCATCTTAGAAGGGCTTTTTACAAAGTGTAGGGAAGATAATGTGGATTACCACGCAATGGTAGAACACAATCAAGTCAATATAAATTGGATTTCAGTGTAAGACACTTTGTCTGACTACATAGCAGAAATTCTGATAAGGTCAATATGTTACTGATCAGTCAATGGCTGTGTGGTTTGGATTACTCCAATTAGAAAGGTCACTCTTATTTAAAAAATGTTTTTTGCAATGACTAATTCTTCGACTTTAAACAATATCATTTCAACCTACTGCAGTATTTGACTATCATAATGCAGAGCTGGTTACTGTATTTCCACTTGGTGATCATTCACAACTCATTTTCCCCTCATTTGTATGAATGGAAAGTTATTAAAATGCAGAATGCTGAATATCATAAAGGCAGATGAGAACACTGCAGTACAAGGAAAAGATTAGCAACTGCGTAAAAGTTCACAGCTTCACCACATTCTAAAACACTTCACAAAACAACAAATTATATTTGAAGTATGGTCAGTGTTGCTGTTCTGTTGTCAAATTCAGCAGTCAATCACACACAGCAAGATACTGGAAATAAGATGAACGATCAATTATCCATTTCTGGTATTTTTGATTGAGACTGAAATATTGGTTAGATTACAAACAGCATCATATATCTTTAAATATGCTACAATAAAAGATACAATCCTACTTTAATTATCTTCAGATATTTGGTAATTCTAATTCAACATTCACTTAATACAACATTGTACTTGGTTTTCAAATGGGTTAGATATTCATGTTATGGTATTTAAATACACAACTTCTGGCACAAAGCAACAGTGCTATCAAATAAACCAAATTATAATTTGTTACAATATCAAAACATCTTTTAAAATCAAGTAGAAGTTTTCTCAAATGCACCAGTCTGCCAATAAATAGCTGAACTTCCACAGTAAAACCATGGCAGATGTACCTAAGATTTCCTACCTAAGTACCTCTGTGCCTAAGATGGTGCCAGGAATGGTGACATTGTGCACTGTACACTTTTGCATCCCTGTACTTGAGCACACGTGACAATAAAATCTAATTCTATTTCCCAAAAAATGATTACAAGCAATGCTGGGAACAGTGGACATACAAAAGCCTCTGGAGGGAAAAGGCAGCTTATATTTTGGGCAGGAATCCTTCAGAACCAAATGGGAAGGTAGGGGACAGAGATTAAGGTGAGGGGTGGAAGATTTAAAAGGGAGCAAAGGGACAACATTTTCACGAAGAGGTTGGCGCATGTATGGAATGAGTTGAGAGGAGGAGGCTGGTACAATTACAACATTTAAAAGGTATCTGGATGGGTATGTATTTAGGAAGGTTTGAGCGAGATATATGCCAAAAAGGACTAGATTAATTTAGGGTATCCGGTTCACATTGATGAGTTGCAGTAAAGGGTCTGTTTCCATGCTGGACATCTCTATGACTCTATGCTGTTTTTATTGAAGCTGACCAACTTGAAATTTTGTTGTTGCACCTTGTATTTGCATTTTTAGACATGTACTTCCATTAAACACACTAATTATTCAAAAGTTTTGATGGCTTAATTACGTAAACACATTCTGGCACATTTCTCTCCTGTAAACTGTATTTGTATTTTGCACAGAAGAAAATAAAACATAAGTAATTCACACAAGATACAACCTCAGGATGGCTTAAATACATATAATTAAACATGTACACAGAACATGAAAATCAGATGAGCTGGAAAATTCAGGAGGAAAACCCACAAGCAAAGGCCTACTACAAAGTTTACTCAATTATTAAAGAATGGTGTAATTATTGTGGGAGAAACACAGAAAATCTGCTCTAATGCTATTAGTTTAACAAAATACTTCTCTTTGGTCAGGGAAGTAACAATCCCCAGTAGAAGAAAGTGCAAGTTTTGTTTTGTACGGTAAAGTCATGAATGACATGGGCAAGATGCAGACCAAAAGCACTTTCTACTCTGCTCCAAAAAGGTGCACTCTCAGTACTCCGTTGACGACACTAATGTTTCATTTGTATTTTCCCCATCAATCATCTAGTTACATTCTGAATTTCACCTCAAAACCACTGGGAATTGATTCACTATGGGATCTCTGCTTTGATTCATATTTTAATCCGTCTCTGGGCACTAGATGATGCACAGCAATGACATTCAAACGGGAACCGCTGAACCCGAGGATGAACGCAGGTCAAAGTTCTGAGGGATTTCTTGACTTATCAAATTAACTTGTGATCTCTAATGCATAGTAAAGAATGAAAACACTAATTCCTTTCAAAGTGAACTGCTCAGAATGCATAATAATTTCATTGCTTCTGTCTTTTTGCACGTCAATCCTAAGGCATATTAAACATAAATGAATCATCATTACCTAGCTTTGGCATGTCTTCCTTATTGTTGAACTGAAGTTCATCTTCGATTTCATTCAAATATCTCCCCCTGTCCCATCCCTGATGCTGATTTGGAGTAATGGCACGCTTTAAAATTTGCTTTTTCAATAATTCCTCATTGTGCAGTCACTGTCCAGGCAGTCTCTCTGTTCTTGTGAATTTGCCCAACTTTCTGCCATTACATGGCACATGTGTTGAACAGAGTTGTAGAAGCAAACAAGACCTACTCTCGAATTAGAGTCTATGGGCACTCCTATTAGTCGGAGAGGGCCCACTACACTTTAAAGAGAATAAAATGAAGTTGTATTTTAGTTAATGTATCTTATCCTTAACGTGCCTGAAAATATGACAATCATCCAAGTAATAGTTAATACAGAACTCTGTGCACAACTAAATAATCAGCTTAATGATAAGTACTAGCTGATGCACAACACACAAAGCCAGGTACTAGCGATGCATAAGAAATATTTCAATTTTTGGGCATTTTTCACTTTTAGACATTACCAGGGTGTATGTAATTCTTCGTTTGAAGGACTGATATGGACTTGTGTTCCTTAATATTTACTGATAAGAATCAAACGCACTTACAGACATGGAAAAGCAATATTCCATTAGAACAATTCATTTTGTAAATCGGAAAACTCTTCAATATGAATTTGCAGCCATAAATTCTTCAATCCCGTATCTAAAATAATAAGACTAGCTACTCAGATCAATGATGTAATGGATGCTCAAATCTTTTATAGAGGTTACCAGCATATCAAAATAAATACTGCCAAAAACAGTGGCTCATTGTGTCAATTCTAACTAACTTGTAGCTCAGAGTTATTTAGGTAATTCTTTGGATAGGGTATATTATGTAATTCTATTATAAATTACATAATTGCATTGCCAAAAGCAAAAATACAAAGATGATCTGGACCCACAAGTTTAAAGTGCTATCTCTTCAAGCATTCATGCAGAATCAACTTTAAACGTTTCCACAGCAGTAATACCAAATCCACCTGTTTGTTGCCAAATACCAGAGATTAAGATGACTACTTGAAATTCTGCAGCGAAGTCACATACTAGTTTTCTTGATAAATAGATGACAGCTGTGGAACCTCCATTTTTAATCACAATTGTGCAATTCAACTTACATCAGAAAGTTCAGCTCATCTACCACCTATGGAAAACAATTTCTTTCAAAAGGTTGTAGCAGCTTCCTCAAATGACAATTCTATCTCCTACTAACACCATTATAGAGCTTGAAAGTCAATTAACACTGGAACAAACAGGTCAATACTAGCTATAATCTAATTTCACATAACTCAAAAATGAAACCTACTTAATTCTCTCAAACTGAAGAGATTCCTACTGAAAAACGACAAATATTAAAATACTCATTCTCTTAATTGCTTTCACCATTAACCACTTATACACAAAATTTACCTGAGAATTATCAATGCTTTTGATGCCATAGTTAAGGTAAAAGATTCAATTGATGACAACAATACTTAACCATACCAGATGGGAAAAAACACCACAGCCTTCAAAGATACAACTAAGTTATAATGTAGTTTTATGGATGGGTAGTTCTCAGTAACTCAGCTATGTTACCATTCTTTGTGTGAAACAGAATACTTGACCACAGGGGTTTCTGGAGGGTGAAATTTTTCTCAAACTATTGCAAGGAATTTCACATCCACTACTCTATTTAGACGTCTCTGTTTCACATATTGACAACACTTTGCAAACCTCAAAACCTTTTGCTACATCGGTCCTAAATCTTTGATACCTCACATCAAAAGAACTAGCTTTATTTGGGATACCTTTAGAAGGACATATTGATGTATGCCACTGCCCAACAAAAGCAAGTGAAACATGTAGATGCATTACTAGGTTGACTGAAAGAAAAAAAAAATACAGCACTATATTTTCATTTTAAGACCTTGTTCATGCTAAATCTTTAATAATTCTTTTTGGGCAAGTTTTAAGTCCCTCTTATGGAGGGTGATACATTTGACTCATGTCAAAATGCACTCAGAGATTTTTGTTGTAGATGAAAGGTATATAACAATAATTTCCTCAACATAGTTCCCATTTCATTTGTGTTTTTAAAAAAATAAATCTCTTGTTTGTTATTGTAGTAATGATATGACTGTTGATGGAGGAGTTTGATGGTGAAGATATTGATTGCTCTATCACAGTATGGGATAAGCTTGTGGGCCATCTTTCCCTGACTCTTATTTTCAAATGTACCAACGCACTTTTACATCTTAGATCCCAATCTTAGAATATACTAAAATCCTTCGTAAATTCCAACTTTATACATATTTAATAATATAACATAATATTTATTTAATTTATGTTTGTTTTAAGTTATTGCCTTGCAGTTCAGAGTCCACTTCATATGGTTTCACTAAGCAATAGGTTGTGTAATTCATCGGCAGTTACTGACTGTAGTCTTTGGAACAGCCATCTGTTAAACACACCACTAAGAGTTCTGAATTTTAACAAAAACGTCTTTAAAGTGATACGATTGTAGTTTAACATGCACTGAACACCACAAATACTTACAGAACTTATTCCAGGTAAATTCAGAATAGAGCCTAATATAGGCACTCGTCTAATAAAGCCAACCACCACTGGGAAGAAACCCCTAGCAGAGAAAAAAGGGAAAGAAACAGAATTTTAGAAAATGTAACTTTGGGTATTAAGGGAAAAAAAAAGATGCTGCCAAGGAAATGGGCCCTGACAATATAGTAGTAATTGTGCTGAAGGTCTGTGCTCCAGAATTAGGTGTGCCACTAACCAAGCTGTTCCAGTACATTTGTAACATTAGCAATTATTCAGCAATGCAGAAAGTTTCCCATGTACATCCTGTATGCCGATGACAGGATAACTCCAATCTGGCCAATCACTGCCTCATCAGTCTAAATTAGCAAAGTGATGGAAGAAGGTGTTAAGTACAATTAAACAGCACTTTCTTAGCAATAACCTATACACTGATACACAGTTTGGGTTGCACCAGGGCCACTCAGTTCCTGATCTCAGTACAGGTTTGGTCCAAACATGGACAAAAAGCTAAACTCCATGGGTGAAATGAGAATGACTACCCTTGACTTCAAGGCACCATTTGACTGCGCATGATATCAAGGACAATTTGAGTTATCAGGAATCAGGGGAAGACTCTACTTTGTCTGAAGTCATACCTTGCACAAAAGGTAATGCTCGCAGCTGTTGAAACTTAATCATCTCCGTCCCAGGATAATAGTGGTTTCTCAAGTTTGAATCCTAGGCCCAACTATCGTCAGCTATTACAATTACCTTCCCTCCATCAAAAGTTCAGAAATGGGGATGTTTATTGATGACTGCACAACACTTAGCGTAAGTCACAACTTCTCAGATACTTAAGCCATCTATCTCCATGTGCAACAAGATTTAGACAATACCCAGGCTTGGGCTGATATATGCTAAGTAATATTCACACCACACAATTGTCAGGCAATGCCCATTTCCAAAGAATCTAGCCACCTCCCATGACATTCAATGGCCTTACCATGAGTTAAATCAACATCTTAGAGGCTATTATTGACAATTAATAGAACTTAACAATCCATATAAATACTATGGACAAAAGAGTAGGTCAGATGCTGGGAATCCTGCAGCAAATAACTCACTGCCTGACTCCCCAAAGTCTGTCCACCATCTACAAGGGATATGTCACGGGTGTGATAGATTACTTCACACTTGTTGGAGGAGTGTAGTTCTAACAACACTCAGGAAGCTTGAAAAAACATCCCAATTGATTGGCGCTTCATCCATCACCTTCAATAATTCACTCCATCTACAGTCAACACACAGTGGCAACAGAGTGTGATATTTAAAAGCACTCCAGAAATTCACAAATGCTCTTTTACCAGCACTTTCTAAATCTAAACAGCAAGGTAAGCATATGCATGGGGACATCAACTGCAAGTTCCTGTCCAAGCAACACACCATACTGACTTGGAAATATACTGTTATTCTTTCTGTCGCTGGGTCAAAATGCTGGAACTAACTTCCTAACAGCACTGTACGTACCTACTTCTCAAGGATTCCTGTGGTTAGAACATAGAACAGTACAGTGCAGAACAGGCCCTTAGGCCCTCAATGTTGCACTGACCTGTGAACTATTTTCAGCTCGTCACCCTACACTATCCCAAAATCATCCATGTGCTTATCTAAGGATTGATTAAATCTCCCTAATGTGGCTGAGTTGACTATGTTAGCAGGTAGGGCATTCCACGCCCTTATCACTCTGCATAAAGAACTTGCCTCGGACATCTGTCTTAAATCTACTAATTTGTCCTTATGCCCCCTCGTACACGCTGACATCATCATCCTAGGAAAAAGACTTTCACTGTCTACCCTATCTAATCCTCTGATCATCTTGTATGTCTCTATCAAATCCCCTCATAGCCTTCTTCTTTCCAATGAGAACAGGTTCAAGTCTCTCAGCCTTTCCTCATAAGACTTTCAAAGATAGCAGTTCACCAACACTTTCGCAAGGACAATGAAAGATGGGTAAATAATGCTGACTCATTCAGCAATATCCAGAACCTATGAAAGAACACATCTGAAAAAAATACATTGGTTGTTTTAAAGATACTAAGACCAGATAACAGTTATTGTTAAGCAACAAAACAAAAGCGGTTAGCATTGGAGTCCTGGCTGAACAACATCATTTAAATTGAACAAAGAATTCTAAACTCCCAAGTCTTCAAATAATAATTTCCAGTCTTTTAAATGTTCAGCCAATTATTGTTGGAACTAGAAGATTTTTTTAAATATTAAATTATTCAAAATAAAATAACTATTTATAACATGAGAACACAGTTTCATGGACAGTCACATGGTGAATAAACTCAGTAAGAGTTCACATTTCCCTTACCTGAATAAAAGGAAGAATCCATAAATTTCAAGAACCATGCCTATTACTGGCCAGCCAATCAGCACAACGAAAATACCACCCAGAAAGAAGCCTGTAGCTTTCATTTTGTGTTTCTGGAAGAAGAACCTGAAAGTCCTTTCTAAGCCGATTACAAAAGACAAGCCTGCCACAAATAAAATCTGGAAGAAAGAAAGAATAAGGTTGCTTAAAGGACTGATCTGAAGTAACTAAAAAACCGTACATGTATAATACCTTATATGCAGCTTAGAAACCCATGTTCTAAATTTGTATTCTGAATCGACCTAACGTCTATTTCTTACCAACTGCAAGTTCTATCAAGTGGAATATATATTTACCCTAAGCATAACCATTCTTGCAATGTTAAATAGGATATTAGATGAATGTTCTGCAACTTAAGCATACTTGAAGATTTCTTAGCAACTAGACTATTTTAAAACTTCTAAAGGAAAGCTTATGGGCAAATATCTTAGATCATATAATTCTGAAGACTATTCCATTGCCTCGTTACTTCCTCCAAACTGCATCATTTCACACTTATCAATGTTAGATTCCATCTGCCACTGATCTGCCCATCTGACCAATCCTTTCACATGTTGCTGTTAGCCAAGACCTTCTCCCTCACTATCAATCACCTGGCAAATCTTCGTGTCATCAGCAAACTTACTCATCACCCTCTCCCCGACATTCTCATCCATATTATTTGTATATATCATAAATAATAAAGGGATCCAGCAATGATCCCTGTGGTATAACATGGGATACTATCCTCTGATTGTACAAACAACCTACCACCACTAAACCAATTTTGGATCCAATTTCCCAAGTCACCCAGGATCCCATGTCCTTTACCTTCTGAATCAGTTTCTCGTCTGAGAACTTGTCAAAAGCTTTGCTGAAATCCATATAAACTATTGCAACAGCACTACCCTCATCTATACATTTGGTCACCTCAGAAAATTCAATTTTGTTGTTAGATATAACCTCCCTCTGACAAAGTTTACATCAGAGTGGTGCTGGAAAAGCACAGCAGGTCAGGCAGCATTTGAGAAGCAGGAAAATCGACGTTTCGGGCAAAAGCCCTCCATCAGGCTCTATTCCTGCAGTCGATTTTCCCGCTTCTCGAATGCTGCCTAACTGCTGTGCTTTTCCAGCACCACTCTGATCTAAACGCTGGTTTCCAGCATCTACAGTCCTCACGCTTGCCCTCCTCTGACAAAGCCTATATCTGATTAAACCTTGCCTCTCCAAGTGAAGATTAATTTTCATCTTCACTATTTTCTCCAATATTTTCCCCACCAGTGATGTAGAGCTCACTGTTCTGTAATTCCCTGGTTTTCAAAAGGTTTAGTTGAACATTTACAAGACAGGCATCACTTAGAGCACTGTCAGCAGGATTTCAATGAATTAGTGGCTCCTTAAACTTATTGTATTACGTGCACTGAAAAATATATCCAGCAGTTCCAACTATATTTTCTCCTTCCCACTTAAGCTGTGCATCAAGACAGGTTTTGTGCAGAATAAGAGCAAGCCAAAAGAACAGGGATCATGTAACATAGGCTATGAAATACAGGTGGTGGCAGGAGTGGGGGACATTACAAGTAATGTTTCAAGACAACACACAAGCAACTCATTACATTCTAGTGGAAAGCGTCAGCTTCACTGTCAAGGTTCTATACTTGCCTAATAACAACATTGGTTAAGCAGCAGCCCATAACACTTTTTCCCCCCCATTATGTTCCTGTCCTTGTGTTCCTCCATATAATTAGCTTATGCATTTATAAAGACAGGAATTGAAACTCTCGCAATGGCTTTCCTGCCATCTATCAGCCATCATAAAAGAAGAAAGAACAAGCAACAGACATGAGCACTAATAAAAAAATGGTCCACTTTATTTTAAAAGATGTAAAATGCTTATCATCTGAATAGTAAGCTATGTCTACACATCAAAATAATTAGGTTGTCAAGGCAGGGATAAATGAGACTTTAGAGAAGCATAGAAGTTTGCTAATTTAAACTTACATTTCCTATCGCAAGAAGTGCCTTGTCAAAGAAGAGAATCATACCAAAGAACAGGAAAAACACACCAAAGCCTGTTAATCCCATTCCAATTTCTGCAAAACAAAGAGTACAGATTTGTTACAATCAGATTCCACCACCTGAACTGAGAGACAAATACTAACATAAGAGAATAATATGGTATATATTGCTAACCTTTGAAATATACATTATGTAACTACCAAATTTCCAAAATAAAATGTGCAATTTAATTCTTACCTCAAGCTCTAAAATGTAACAAAAAAATCAGAAGATGACTTGAGTGTGGAATATCTTTCATAATCCGAGGACATCCAATGAAGTAGTTTTGAACTGTCATCACTGTTGTAATGTATGGTTATAAAAGTTTTATGCAACTCTTTTAGATGACATTTAATGAGGCTAAACCCACACACAAGATAGGGACACCTTCAAGCTTCACTATTCAGTGATAATGACATTTGACAATGTATCCTATGGGTTGCAATTTCTGATTTTAAAAAAAAGAAAGAGAGAGAATCTAATCACCACGTAATTGTCCAAGACATTGCTACTGTTAAATCTGAGACCATCAATATCTTGGGGGAAATCACCTTTGACCAGTCATGTGAATACACCAATGAACAAGGAGGTTACAGGCTGGGTACTCTGCAGCATGTAACTCACCTGGTGATTTCCCAAACCCTTCCCACCCTCATACAACAATGCAGCCAACTGTTTGATGGGTGAATCAAAGTTGCCTAGATGTAGGCAACTGAAGAACTATGACAGCAAATCACCTAGAACAAGATAGGCAGCAGGCACAAAGAACAATAACACAGTGTTTCCTTCCTGGCCATTCACTTTCCTGACTTGTCACTGGCTCAAAAATCCCTAAACATACTGTGGGAGTGAATTTACCAGACAAACTGCAGCTATTCAAGACAGCTCATTGCCACCTTCTGAAAGGAAAACTAGAGGCAGGCAATAAATGTTTACTTGCATCTCAAACAACAAAAAAAAAATCAAGCCCATCTCTACCAAAGCATCTGAACATTTCTCAACCTTAACATAATGTGTTGGCAGTAACACTCAATATTGGCCACATGTCACTCAATTTTCCAAAACATTGATCAGGCAGACCTCATTCAAATTAAAACATAGAGCATCTTCTTGGCAACTTCCCCAAGTGAATGGTATAGATAAGCAGAGAAACCCAGGTCACATATTTAGAAATAGCAGTAACATTGAAGTAGGTGAGCGTAATTTAATGGATAACGTGCCATAAACATGAAGAATTTCATTACACACTGACAATATTGTCAGCCCACAAGGCAGGTAAATCAAATTCTGCACTAAGAGGGTTTTTTTCTGGTAATACTACAATAAAAGTAACATTTGCAAAACAATTAAGATATAAATTTTTTTTGCATAGAGAAGTATTTTCTTTATCCTCAGTACACACCAAACAGTTTGAAATGCCAGCTGGCAAGACTGTCACATCCCTTAACATATTACACTCAGTGTGAGATGAAGGCTCAAGTTATATTACCATTTTCACATCACGTAGCCAAACATTTATATCCACAAAAAGAAGCTTCTAGTCAGAATGAAAATTACAGAGGACCAAAAGCTTCATTAAACTATCCAGCAACTTTGACATGCATCAAAGGCCATGATTGGGCACTGTCCATGACAGTTTTCAAGTACAATAACATATTTTGTTTACTTTTTTATTGCAACTGAAAAATTAGAGGAAATTTGAAGCAAAGCAGTAAAAGAATACTGCAATTCTAAGACTTGCATATATTTTTGGTAGGTAACCTCCAAGAGGATATTTTTACTTCCCGATTAGATTATTTCAACCATCATGGGTGTAAGGCTTGAGATAGATGGTCAATTTCTCAAAGTTAAGTGTTTTCAGATGAACCATGTCCAAGTGTTCATATAACTTCAGCTCTAATCTGACACTTAGCATAATTATACTAAGAGATTTGTTAATTCTTCCAGCTGGCATCTAAAACTATTCAGACTTTGAATTTAAGAAGATGCAATCCTAGTCTGGTGTTAAACTTGATTAAACAAAGTACAATGTATTATGTTGAATTTCCATAGTCCTTAAGGAAATATATAGCACACTGTTATAAAACATTACTTCAGGGTAGACAGAATGCTGCATGTTTTAAGTATTCTATATCACAACAACATTTTAGAAAAGAAATAAGCTGACAGTGAAGCATTTTGGGATGTCCTAGGTGGCAAAAGGTGCTTTATAAATGCAAGTTTTTTTTGTCATTTCCAGAGTTTTCATCTTCCAGGTAGGATTAGTTTTGGAATAGAATAGAATCCTTAAAGTATGGAACTAGGCCATTCAGGCCAACAAATCCACACCAATCCTTTGAAGAGTATCCCACCCAGATCCGTTCCCTTACCCTATCCCTGTAAACCTGCATTCCCATGGCTAATGTACTAACCTGCACAGCCCTGAACACTATCAGACTTTTGGCCTTTTCCCAAAACTAGAAGGCATGGGTTTAAGGTGAAAGATATAAAAAAGGGACCTGAGGGGCAACATTTTCACACGTGTGGAATGAGCTGCCAGAGGAAGTGGTGGAAGCTGCTACAATTACATTTAAAAGGCCATCTGGATAGGTATATGAATAGAAGGGGTTGAGAGAGATATGGGCCAAATGCTGGTAAACAGGACTAGATTTACATAGGATACCTGGTCAGCATGGACAAGTTGGACTGAATGGTCTGTTTCCATGCTGCATATCTCTGACTATACATAACATGGCCAATCCACCTAACTTGCACACTTTGGACTGCAAAAGGAAAGTAGAGCACCCAACAGAAACTCTCAGACACAGGGAGAACACGCAAACATCATGAAGACTGTTGCCCAAAGGTGGAACCCAGATCCCTGGTGTTAAGAGGCAGCAGCACTAACAACTGAGCCACTATACCATTCTGTAACAGTCTGTAGACTAACCATTATTAGTAGTAGTTTTATTGCATTGCAATTATACCTGAAACTTATTTTAAAGCAATATATTTTGCTAAAAACCATGCATTAATCAAGCAATTTAACAATCTATTGCAACTGCCCATTCAAGTAATTTTTGAAAAGCATAAAGTCTCAATGCAATGCATCTTCTCACATTATATGACTCAAAGGAATAACTTTTTTTTAAAAAATCAGAAATCCAATAAAACAGTAACACGACAGATTTGATATTAAGATTCCCACGAGTAGGTTTTTACTGGTATTTGTTTTCCCCAGCCCGGTGTACATCAGGACATTGACAATAATTAACTCAAAAGGAGAGCAGCAGAGGTTTCCCCAGGCGATCTGCAATGTACTGGCACTGACCGATGTGAACACCAGACGTGGCCGTCACATGGAATCATTTATGAAACCCCGCTATGGAGTTGGATTTCTTTCAGTAGTGACCACAGTAGGAAAGGGCAGTCACTGGAAAATCCAGAGCTCTCCTAGGAGTAGCCCCCCCAGTGCTCACACGGGGACAGCCTCCTGCTTTAACAAGGCCATCACAGTGCCCGGCACCGAGCTGGATGCTTGGGGCGCGCAGCTGTTTCCTGGAGCCGGGCTGGGCCCCAGGCCGCAGGCACCGGGGGGGATCCGCCAAAGGATACCCGGGGTGACCGGCCTCTCCTCCACTTACAGCTCGGGCCCACGGCGGCTCCGACCTGCCGAGGCCCCGGGCAGGGTCACTTACTCTGCGAGTCCGTGAGGGAAATCATGTTGACGGCGGCTGATTCTCATCGGCTTCTCCAGACCCACATCGGCCGCCACGTCTGCCGGAAGCGACGCACCTCAGTGACCCGCCCCCCGCACAAAAACAACGCCCCCTAGAAACCGAGGTGACGTCGATTCCGGGGGCGGGGCAACATTGACGACCATCTATGATTGACAAAGGTCTTCCCCGCCCCTCAAGGGGTGGGGTCGGGATGTGACTGACGGGAGTGCACAATCCTTTTGGGCGGGGCTAGCCCGAACTACAAGACAGGCCCCGCCTCTTCAACGACGCTTCGATTCTCGAGGTGGAACGGGGGAAGAGGGTGCATGATTGACATCGTTTCGTATTGGGATTGACAGGGGAGGACCGCCTCTGATTGGAGAAGGAGCCACGTGAGGTTGGCCAATTGTTGTCTTTGATTGGGAGACAGTCGGGATGCCATTTGAGTGTCGGGGGATGGTCCGCGCGTTTCTATTGGCTCTGCGCCGTGCCTCAGGGACGGATGCGTGATGTTCCAGCCTCTGATTGGAGAAGGAGGTGGTCCGTTCTCATGGTCGACAGGAGGATGTCCCGCCCCCTCACCGTGGGTGCGTCAGTCGCGGGAGCCGGACCAGGAGCAGCCGTTGTCACTTTCATCTCCGGTATGAGTAGCATGTATAAGAGACTCAGGCGGCCGGTAATGTCACCCCGCGATAATAACCCGGCCCGCGCTGTGCTCGGTGATGGCGGAGCTGCGTTGATAGAGCAAGCGGGAGTATGAATTTCAAATAAAAACGGAACGTGGCTTTTGCCGGCGCGTGACATCATGGAAAGGCGCCCTGAGTGTGATTGGCTGCCTGTTGACCAATAGCGAGAGATCCGGATGCTGATTGGCCATAGGGCAGTGGGAGTCAGGTTGATCCCTGCACCTGTAGGTGATTGATGGATCCAGTTAAATCGATGTGTCTCTGGAGGACAGGATGAGGCCACAGTTCGGTTACGTTTAGACAATGGAGCTTCTGAAGGGATGGGCAGGGCAGGATAGGATAGGATTGGATTATGGTGAGCACCACTGATGATGGACAGGCCAGAGCCAGTCACTGAGTGCAGTTCTCTGGAAAACTTGAGATTAGATTAGATTACATTACAATGTGGAAACAGGCCCTTCGGCCCAACAAGTCCACACCGACCCGCCGAAGCGAAACCCACCCATACCCCTACATTTACCCCTTACCTAACACTATGGGCAATTTAGCATGGCCAATTCACCCTGACCCTGCACATCTTTGGACTGTGGGAGGAAACCGGAGCACCCGGAGGAAACCCACGCAGACACGGGGCGAACGTGCAAACTCCACACAGTCAGTCGCCTGAGTCGGGAATTGAACCCGGGTCTCTGGCGCTGTGAGGCAACAGTGCTAACCACTGTGCCACCGTGCCGCCGTGATGTGGAGGTGACGATGCTGGACTGGCCGAAGCTCGAAGGCGCACGACAGCATGTTTATTTGAAATCACAAGCTTTCGGAAGCGCGCGCGAGCGCGCACCCCAACCACCAAAATTAGGTGCGAAGGGAGAGAAGAGCACACAGAGTGTGTAGGCAGAGAGATCAAAAGATCCAGAATCTGGTTTCCAGCGCCTGCAGTCATTGTTTTTTTTTTACCACCCAGATCAAAAGATCATACAGCTGGGTGTGAATGGAGTATCAGATAATAAGTCTCTCCAGGTGATCAAGAGTGTTAGATGGTGAGTAAAGTGTCAACAGCTGAATAGCCTGCAAAGGGATTAAGTGAGGCAGAGAGACAACTGCAAAAAATTAAAAATAAGGTGGTACTGGAGATAAACTTAAACAACTGGAATAACTTGGTACGTATAAGAGATGCATGCTGAGGGTCTAACCAAAGTAATTCAAAACTGTATAAACTAGAAGATAGAGCGATCATTACAATTGATCAAAATTGGAATGGGGATGTTTGTTTGCTTGGGTGAATTTTAGTTAAAAGGAAAGTTTAGATAGATTTGGGATGCTTCTTTTTTTCCTGTAAGTAAAGGGTTCAAATTAACGTTCCTAAAATCATTAGGAGTGAGCAACTGTTCCCCCTTGAAATGGATCATCTCTTATTTTCACTCTTTGCCCTATCCCCTTAAGGGATGTTATTTCTAGGATAGCTTTTGGAATACTGATCTGAGCAAACTTCAAGATGAATTTGACTGGTTCGAGCCAAAATGCAAGTGAGTCTTGTTATGACACAGTGGTGAACCCCTCTTAATTAAACCAAACATCCAGAAAAGCTCACCTTATCTTGTAATTTGTTAAAATGAGTGACAGAAAACTCTCAAATTCCACTATTTGAAGAAAAATAACATCAATTTATTTTTTAACTCTAAAAGTGAACAATAAACAACTATTCCTAACTCTAACCCCCCTTTTCTCTTAACAGCTTATTACTTGCCTCCAACAGTACAACAATATACTGTTCCAATAAGACACTTATTAAAATTACATTAACTGAATTTGAAAGCCAGACAGCTGCTGTCATCTTCTGTGATTTCACTCTGCCAGCTGCTGAATTCCCTGGGTCGTTGTCTTTCTTTTTACTGCAAGTATGTTTCATATGAAAAAGTACCTTTGATAGAGAGTGTTCCCTAATTTCTTGGATGTGTCTCAATGGCAGTAGCTCTCTCTCCAATTTTCAAAATGTCTGCATTTTTATATCCCCAACATTGGATTGTCTCGATGTTGGCAAAACAATAAATTCAAACTTGATTGAGTTTTAGTATCGTGGGGCATAATTCAAACTGGTTATTTTGACAACAACTTGAATTTAACCAGCAACCAAAACTCAGGTATCCATTTCACAATCAAACGTGACATATTTTCAATTTTCCAGTATACTGTGGAACTGCCAGCTAGTCATATACACGGGTGCTTGTAATCTCTCCGTTCAGAACAGCATTCACTCTCTCTCAAAGGTACAGTGCATGCTTTGACTTCATAACAGTTTAATACTGCAGATCCTGGAAATCAGAAATAAAAACAAAGTGCTGGAGATCTCAGCAGGTCTGGTGGATTCTATGGAGAGAAAATTGCTTAATATTTCTGGTCCCTATGACTCCTTTTCTTTGGAGAAGAGTCATGCTGGACTCAGCATTAACTCAGATTCTCTCTCCACGATGCTGCCATATCTGCTAATGTTTCTCCATCAGTTTCTGTTGCTATTGCAAATGAGTATTGCAAAATTAGGCAACGTTTGGAATAGTGTATTCAATTCTTGTCTCCCTGCTACAGGAAAGATGTTGTGAAGCTTGAAATGGTTCAGAAAAAATTTACAAGGATGGTGCCAGTGCTGGAGGGTTTGAGCTATAGGGAGAGGTTAAATATTTTCCTGGAATGTCAGAGAATGAGGCATGATGTTACAGAAGTTTATAAAATCATGACTGGCTTGGATAGGGTGATTTAACAAGGTCTTCGCCCTCAGGTAGGGGAGTCCAAAACTAGAGGACATAAGTTTAGGGTGAGAGGGATAAGATTTTAAAGGGACCTAAGGGACAATGTTTTTCCATGCAGGAAATGGAACGAGCTGCCAGAGGGTATGTGGAGGCTGGATTACTTCCAGTATTTGAAAGACATCTGGATAGTCACATGAAAAGGGAAGGGTTTAGGGGGATATGGGCCAAATGCTGGCAAATGGGAAGAGATTAATTGAGGATATCTGGTCAGCATAAAGTTGAACTGAAGGGTCTGTTTCTGTACTGTACATCTATGACATCTATGAGTCTAGGCCAACGGAGAGGTGGTAATATTGTTCACGCAACCTCCCCCTTTCATTCACTGTTGTCATCACACACTACTCCTGGTTCCACAGTCAAAGAGTTCCCTTGTCTTTTATTGCATAAGAGTTGGGTGCCATGATGGAAGCGTGAGCAGGAAGACCCAGTTATCCAGCTGTCAGTTTAGAGCAAGGAGATAGGAGCTTTTTAGGTGATTTGAGGGAAAAACTCATAATTTTTATTTATCCGTGGAATATCAGCATCAGTAGGTGGGTAAATTTATTGGCCATCTCTAATTGGACTTGAGAAGGTGGTTGTGAGGTGCCTCTTTGAGCTGCTACAATCCATGTATCGTAAGGACACCTACAGTGTTCTTGGAAAAGATGTTCCAGCATTTTACCGAGTGACCATGGAGGAGCTGCAATAACGTTTCCAAGTCAGGATGCTGTACGACTTTTGATTTGATTTGACTTGATTTATTATTGTCACGTGTACTGAGTTAGTGAAAAGTATTGTTTGCATGCTAACCGGACATATACCTTACTTAAGTACATCAGGGTAATAGAACAGAATGCAGAATATAGTGTTACAGCTACAAAGTACATGCAGACAAAGATCAATCATAAGTTGATAACAGTTGGGAAGAGGCTGTTCGTAAGTCTGTTGATACGTGTTTTCAAACTTTTGAATCTTCCGTTCAATGGAAGGGAGTGGGAGGGGACTTTGATGTTGTCTGCTTTCCCGAGGCAGAGGGAAGCGTAGATGCAGTCAATGGAAGGAAGGCTGGTTTTTGTGATGGATTGGGCTGCATTCATAACTCTCTGTAATTTCTTGAGGTCTTGGGCAGAGCAGTTGCCATACCAAACTGTGATGCATTGGGTTAGGATCGTTTCTTTGGTGCAACTATAATAATCAGTCGAAGTCATTGCAGACATGTGAATTTCCTTAACCTTCTGAGGAAGTAGAGGAATTAGTGTGCTTTCTTGAGTGTAGCATCGACATGGATGGACCAGGATAGAGCATTGGTGATATTTACTCCTTTCGACCAACTCCACTACAACACCATTGATACGGGGCGGGGGGGGGTTTAGGGTGTAGGTTTGCTATCAAACCTACAGCTCAGCGAGCAAACCTACACCCGAAACCTCAACCTGAGTCTCAAACCTTGCAAAAACCATTGATACAGACGGGCTTTTCCTCCACTCCACTTCCTGAAGTTGATGTACAGTTCCTCTGTTTTGCTGACAGAGGGAGAGATTGTTAGGTTGGAGGGAACCTGCAGGTGGCAGTCTTCCCATGTATCTATAGCCTTTGTCTTTCTACATGGTACAGATCACAGCTTTGGAAGGTGCGAGCGATGGAGCCTTGGTGAGTTACTGCAATGTATCTTGTAAATGGGTACACACTGATACTGAGAAATAAATAAATGTTGAAATTTCTGGATGGGGTGCCAATTAATAAGGCTGCAATGATCTAGATGATGGGGGGGTCAG
Organism: Chiloscyllium plagiosum; assembly: GCF_004010195.1. Lineage (NCBI taxonomy): Eukaryota > Metazoa > Chordata > Chondrichthyes > Orectolobiformes > Hemiscylliidae > Chiloscyllium > Chiloscyllium plagiosum. The sequence continues at coordinate 8,368,035 of NC_057732.1, forward strand.
GCTTCTTGAGTGGATATGCGTTGGGAAGGCAGGAGGTGAGTTACACGTCACAGAATTCCTAGCCTCTGACCTGCTCCCGCAACAGCAATATTTATATGGCTGCTTAAGTTCAGTTTCTGATCACTGGTAATCCCCAGTATGTTGGTAATGATTTGGATTTCCAGTTGAAGCACTGTAACCTACAAGGCAACAGACCATGAACTGAAAAGTAAGATTAGGCTGCAAAAATGCTGTAAATTTCTATGATTTTTATACTGATGCATCTCATGAAATTGTTAGGAGGGTTACAAGCATTTATTTATAAGAGGGGTCATATTGGGCTCCACATTAACTGACTCCACCTTAAGTGAAATATTTTTAAGGTGGAGGTGGATAGATTAAGCGTGTGGGTGAAAAACCTCGGGGCAGATGGGAGCATGAATTTAAGGTTACAGTCAAATTCGGCATGATGTTGAATGACAGAGTATACTCAACGAGCTGAACGGCCTATTTCTGCTGCTTGTATGTATGTGTTGGTAGAACAGATGACTGAATCACTGATTTCTAAAACTTTCCACCAGTAGGATTCTCCTCGCATCATGCCTGGCTTTGTTATGAGTCACGTGATTGCTATGCTTAATTTAAAAAAAACTCCTCATTGCACCAAATGATTATAGGATGCTAAAAAGTCCCTGGCCCCATTTACAGCTCCTAAGTTGATATAATTTATTGAGTGTCTTCAGCTGTGAAGGTAATCTATCCAAATTTAGCTTAAATCCGGAACAAATGTAAGCATTCATGTGCTGAGAATTCCTAAGGAAGTTTCCTGTTGACTGGATAGTCTGGGAAGGTTGACTCATTCTGCAGCAAAGCTCTTAACTGTTATAAGCCCTGGCCTTTTATGGCTGATTAGTGAATGAACAATGGCCTAAATTCATTTGAAGTTTGTGTCGACAATTCAAAAATGTTTGTAATTGGAGGATCAATTCTTGTGTCCTACTTGTTAAATACTGAATCTTATAAGTCACTAAATTTAAATATGTATCAAGCTCCAAATTGTGCTCTGGCATTGGTTGGTTATTTCTGTGAGTTAACTCCTTTCTCTTCGCCACCATCCCACCCCATCCCCAGTACACATACAATGTAACTAGGCACTCTCCAAGATTTTAATAGTTCTGGACAAATTAGACTTGTACCCTGCTTGGAGTGTCATGGATCATTATATGAAGTGTAAATTCAAGTTGCTACTAATTTGCCTCAATCTTAGTCTGCAATTACTAACAGATAAGGGCAATTGAGGATTTATGTAGCAACAAGGATCTCTGAACTGCCTTAAGCAAGATCCAGAAATCGGGCAGGCAAAGAAAGTGGCAGTGCAAATAAAGTGGAATTATAAAATGTGCCACAACTCTGACGTAACCACTCAGGCTGCAGTTTGTAACCTTCATTAGTCTGCACAACAACATGCTACCTACATTTGATAGTTGGGAAGCTAGGCTGTCACAGTTTATTTGTCAGATTTAATATTTGAGATGAATACCTTACAGACAATTTTAAGGTGAGTCTTTCATATATATCTGTGAAAAGTCTGGGTTTCTCACAATTGCTATGTATTTTATGCTCTATGAATTCACTTGGTTGCATATTTTCTTATAGGTTTTTAAAGTGCACCAATATTTCTGAGACGTGGTTACTGTTTCAAGAATGGAGGAGGTTTCAGGTGAGTGTTGTCCTGTGACGTTCTTGCTGTTCAAGGTGTTGGTGCTTGATGTTCATGTCCTATATTCCAGGCTTGAATTCAGTTGCTTCAGTGTTGAATTTTAGTCTGAAAAGCCATTTCCTACACCAGCAAGTCAGTTTGATGGTAGAACACGTCAACTCAGATTTATTTTTATGAAGAGCAATTGACATTGCAGAAAGTTGAGACTGACCAAAGTAAAGAGTTTATTCACAGCACTGTATGCACAAGTGCTGTATTTTGCAAAAATATTAGTGCAGAGTTGGAAGTAAGGCAATGCTGTATTCTTTAATCCCATTAGTTGAACCTCAGCGTTGGGACTCTAAGGTTGCTGAATTTTCCAGTTTTGAGTCCCTGCCGAGAAAAGATTCTTATCTGACCAGAACAAGGTGTATTCAAACATATTATAGAGTTGAAGGCTGGATGCTTAGCCTCCGATAGGAAATTGCTAGGTTTCAGTGGTGCCATGAATCAATATGTGGCTGCCACAAATTGATTCCTGGAGCCATAAAATGAAGTTTTATGACTTCAAATCTTTGATCTTAGTTGTGCCATCAGAAGGAGGGAGCCTTTTTGTGCTTTTCAAGCAGTAAAAGCAGAGGAGAGGTTTTCCAGATCTCAATAAGACCATAAGACCATAAGACATAGGAGTGGAAGTAAGGCCATTCAGGTTTTCCAGATCTCAATCTGTACAAGTCCAGTTTTAAAACCTCCTTTTGCCTCAGGCAGATTCCACCTTAAAGGAAAAAGTCAAAATTGTGTGTGAACTGACCTCATAGAACATTACAGCGCTGTACAGGTGCTTCAGCCCTCGATTTTGCACCGACTTGTGAGACCAATCTGAAGCCCATCTAACCTACACTATTACATTCTCACTCATATGCCTATCCAACGACCATTTAAATGCCCTTGAAGTTGGTAAGTCTACTGTTGCAGACAGTGCGTTCCATGCCCTTACTATTCTGAGTAAAGAAACTACCTCTGACATCTCTCCTATATCGATCACCCCCTCAATTTTAAATTATGTCCCCTCATCGCCATCCAAGGAAAAAGGCTCTCCCTGTCCTCCTATCTAACTCTCTGATTATCTTATATGTCTCAATTAAGTCACCTCTCAACCTTCTCCTCTGTAACGAAAACAGCCTCAAGTCCCTCGGCCTTTCCTCGTAAGACTTTCCCTCCGTATCAGGCAACATCCTAGTAAATCTCCTCTGAACCTTTTCCAAAGCTTCACATCCTTCCTATAATGCAGTGACCAGAACTGTACACAATACCCCAAGTGCAGTCACACCAGAGTTTTGTACAGCTCATGGTTCTGAAACTCAATCCCTCTACGAATAAAAGCTAACACACCGTATGCCTTCTTAACAACCCTATCAACCTGAGTGACAACATTCAAGGATCTGTGTACTTGGACACCAAGATCCTTCTGCTCATCTACAGTACCAAGAATCTTATCATTAGCCCAGTCCTCTGAATTCCTGTTACTCCTTCCAAAGTGAATCACCTCAAACTTTTCCGCCCAGCTCTGCAGCTTATCTATGTCCCTCTGTAATCTACAACCTCCTTCGTCACTATCTACAACTCTACCGACCTTAGTGTCATCCACAAATTTACTGACACATCCTTCTATGTCCTCATCCAGGTCATTTATAAAAATGACAAACAGAGTGGACCCAGAACAGATCCTTGCGGTACCCCACTAGTAACTGAACACCAGGGTGAATATTTCCCATCAACCACCACCCTCTGTTTTCTTTCAGCGAGCTAATTTCTGATCCAAATTGCTGAATCACCCTTAATCCCATGCCTCCCTATCTTGTGCAGTAGCCTACCATGGGGAACCTTATCAAACGCCTTCCTGAAATCCATATACACCACATCAACTGCTTTACCCTCACCCACCTGTTTGGTCACCTTCTCAAAGAACTCATAAGGTGTATGAGGCACGGCCTACCTTTTACAAAATCGTGTTGACTATCCCTAATCAACTTATTCCTTTCCAGATGATTATAAATCCTATCTCTTATAACCCTTTGCCCACAACTGAAGTAAGGCTCACTAGTCTATCATTAGCAGGGTTGTCTCTACTCCCCTTCTTGAACAAGGGAACAACATTTGCTATCCTCCAGTCTTCTGGCACTATTCCTGTAGACAATGACAATATAAAGATCAAAGCCAAAGGCTTGGCAATCTCCTCCCTGGCTTCCCAGAGAATTCTAGGATAAATCCTATCATTTTGAAGTGATATAACTTTATTGACTTTGAAATAATGGAGCAGTTGTAAAGATGTGCAAGTACATTTCATCCTAAAGTGGGAAATATCATTTCAAGAGGATTGTGTCTTGATAAAATGTTCTTGGTGGGTATGTTAATCCAGTAGATTATCTGGATCATTGTTTATTTTCGAATTGGATCATGACACAAAGCTATTTGACAGTGAATTAATTTATTTTAAAGGAAGGGGATGCAAGGTGTTTATTTACAGATTATACAGACATGCAGGTTGGCAGTTCAAATCCAGGGGGCTGACCTTCCAACCCTCCCTTAACTCTAAGTGCACTTGAAACCTGTTGCAGCTGTCCAGAATAAGTTATTGTTGCATTTGGTGCACTGGGCATATTTCCCTGGCATGGTGTTACCTCTGGCTGGCCCCTTCCAGTCCTCTAAGCTGACTAAAAGGGGCAAAATTGAGAGCGGAGTTACAGGCCTGGTTGCCAGCTTTGCGGCATTGCCTCCAAAATCAACTTATTCCTGGCATTCATTTTGAAGGAAAAGAGGGAAATCATTTTGATTTTGGTCGTCTTAATATGATTATTCTCGAATATATGGGTGGTTGCCCACCACGATCAGTTACTGTAGGTGCCCTCTTGTTTTGTTACCTAGCTGCTGGGAAGCAGGAACACCTCAGACCTGCTCTTGTAGTACTAGGCTGTATGGGGACGCCTCCAGGGAACTACAGCAATCTTGGTCCACACTGCTGTGTGTCCCTAAGATTTCTCCCTGGAGCAAAGACCTGGAAAATTGGCTGCTTGTGAGTTAGTTGTTTAACTCGCTGTTAGATTGACCTGAGCCAGTGTTTCCTGGTTTATTAGTTAAAGTCTTGTTAGATTTGTGTATGTACAATAGCACGTCCCATTGCAGAAACATCACTGTAAAATTATATCTCAAAGTGTAAACACTTGTCATTTGCATTTGGTTTCAATGATATTGGCAGAATGCATCAGAATCTTGATTAAAAATTGCATTTTGTATAGATCTGGAGGAGCAGTTGGCATCCGTTTCCAGTGAGATTCAAGCCTTGGGGCTCCAGATTCAGGAACTTCTGGAGAGGCAGCAGTTACTGGTTGAAAAGGAGCAGGTACTAAAGAAGAAGATAGAATCGTTGTCTGCGGATGACGGGGCCGGATCGAGTGCAACACCTGCCATGTCTGTGGAGGACTGGAACAAGAGAGGTCAGTGAAATCTATTCAATTCAGATCGGATCCACTTCTGTTTAAAGAATTTTAAGAAAAGAAGGATACACTTCATATGGCACTTTTTCAAGCCCTAAGGACATCCCAAAGTATTCCACAGCTAATGTACTTCAGTGTGGTCATTGCTGTATTGTGTCAGATTCTGCAATCCATCTGCACACAGCAAACTCCCCCAAAGCAATGAGACAATGGGTGTAACCCATTTAGGGTATTGCATGCAGTTTTGATTAGCGTATTAGACAACTGAGTACAGAGGTACTGAAGGAGTTTCTGAAAAATTTTAGAAGGATGATTCTAGAAATGCTTGGGTATACATGTCAGGAAAGAATTGACAGTCTGTGTCTTTTTGCTCTTAAACGTAAGATAGCTGAGAGATAATGTAATACAGAGTTTAATACATTTAATTTTTGATAGAGTGGGTGCAGAGAGAATGTTTTCTCTAGTGGGGAGCAGTGTAAGTTGAGCATGATTTGATATAAAGTAGTCACCAAGAAATCCAATAGGGAAGGTGGAAGAAACTGCTTCACCAAAGAATGTGAAGGTCACTACCACAGGGAGTGGTTGAAGTGAATAGCATAGATGTTTCTTTGAAGGGAACCTAGATAAGCATATGAGGGAGACAGAAATAACAGTAGAGTTAAATAAAGGAAGAGGGGGGAAGGCTCTAGTGGGGCATAAATACTGGAATGGAGTGATTGGGCTTAATGATTTATTTCTGTGCCATACCTCCTGTGTAAGCATACTTAATTATTGAATAATCTAAATGTAATTGTTTGAAATATAAATATTAACAGTAACATCTTTGAATAGTGACAAGGGATCTTTTCTGTTCAGCGGAATGAGCAGATTGAGTCTGTGTAATGTCTCTACTGAAAGATGGCATCTGGAAGTACTAAAGTAGTGTGCCAGACTGTATTTGAGGTCTTAGACATGGCACTTGAACCCACAATCTTCTGACTCAGAGGAGGGAGTGGTATTGATTCTCCAAATATTCAGTTTGTTTTAAGATCACCTCAGTTGCAACTGCTAGCCCATTTTTAACCAAGCTCTGAAATTCAGCACTCAGAATTGAGTGCTGAATTTGTTTCATTGTAAAGAAAGGTTTGAATATTTAGGCTCAAGAATAGTTGAGGTGTGATGATCTGAGGAATTAATTCAATACCATGAAATGTTTGGTTTCATGAAAGATTGTAACTGCTTTACCAGTCATTATAAACGAAGGGGATGGAGTCTCAGAAAGGCATCAGAATAATTAGAAGAGACGTAAGGAAGTTAGAGACACAGCATACAAATTCCAAGAATTTGGAGAGCAAGAAAATGCCAACCGGTCTATCAAGCCTAATCCACACACCTTGATATAGAGTCATAGAGTTGTACAGCATGGAAACAGGCCCTTTGGTCCAATTCGTCCATGCTGATCAGATTCATCTAAATTAATCTAGTCTCATTCATCAACATTTGGCCTGCTTCCATGCTGTAAGGATTCTATGACATGATGATATCTAGAAAATCATGACCAGACACTTTTAATCCCTGGCTACGTTATAATTTCCCAGGATTTCCCACCATGGTAAAACTAGTGGAATGGAACAGAAATGGCCTGCTGTAAATGAGCCAAGGAGATAGCCTCTGGCAGTTTACGAAGCAGTTCAGCCCTTCTCCTTACTTAACCACAAGGAAAGGAAAGCTTTTTAAAGAAAACCAATATCATATACACTTCACTGTTGACTGTCCTGGGCTTGCACCAGTGAAGCACCATTCTCATCTGAGGACTTGAAATCTCAAACATCTAAGTTAAAACTAATAATGTTACTAACTTGAATAAGCTAGCTTCCAATTAATAGCAAGTAGCTGAAGAAATGCTAGCACATGTTCAAAAATATTCTCTATAGAGATTATAGTGCAAAGATATCTGATTATTGGTTAGGTTGGAAATTTTATTGATATGTAATTCCTGAAATGGATGTTTATTATTTATAGATTAACATTGATGCGTGCTCAGTAGTTTGTTTGGCAAATGTAGCTAACAGGCATGGTTTACCTTTCATTCCTGACTAGATTTTCCATGGTCACAGAAGGTGGATGAGACTTTAAAGAGTGTATTTAAACTGCAAACCTTCCGACCATTGCAACTTCAGGCCATCAATGTTACAATGTCGGAGAAGGATATCTTTCTGATAATGCCGACAGGTGGTGGGAAGAGCTTGTGCTATGAGCTGCCAGCTGTCTGCTCCAGTGGTATGTACTGCAAACTGCTGATGTCACTTTTCCCAGTAATTCAATATTTTATGTAGCTCCAAATTCATTTATAACATTTTCAGTTATATTCTTCGCCGCTCTTTGAGCTTTGAAGAAACACTTCAAGAGATTTGTCATGTGAATTGTTTTAAATCTACTTTTTTCTTTGCTTTTTCCTGGTTCAGAACAATTGTGTTAAAGTGATAATTTCTGCTCACTTCAAAGAAACTGGCTTGGGAATGTTATAAGGAAAATACTTGGATTTTAGTAGCATCTTAAGGGGTGGCACAGTGGCTCAGCGGTTACACTACTGCCTCACAGTGCCAGGGACCCGGGTTCAATTCCAGCCGGCAACTGTCTATGTGGAGTTTGCATATTCTCCCTGTGTCTGCGTGGGTTTTCTCCGGGTGCTCTGGTTTCCTCCCAAAATCCAAACAATGTGCAAATTAGGTGAATTGGCCATGCTAAATTGCCCATGGTAGGTTGTGTAGGTTAGGTGCATTAGTCAGTGGTAAATGTAGAGTAATAGGTATGGGGAATGGATCTTGTTGGGTTACTCTTCGGAGGTGAAAATGTGTTGCTGGAAAAGCGCAGCAGGTCAGGCAGCATCCAAGGAGCAGGAGAATTGTCGTTTCGGGCATGAGCCCTTCAGGAAAGAAGAACTCTTCGGAGGGTTGATGTGGACTTGTTGGACCAAATGACCTGTTTCCACACTGTAGGGATTCTAGGATTTGATCTTTTATAGCTGCAGGAGGCTCCCAAATCTTTAACAGCTAGGTCTGCAGCATGAAGAAAGTTAATCTAATTTCAAAAGTATAATGATTAGTCTTTGTGATGGTAATGATTTTTGTCCTTTACGGATTTATGGATGAGATATCACTTCTTGCTCTAAATAACACTATTCATAGTTAAGGCACATTCTTGGTTCAACTTCTTTTTAAGTATGCACCAGTTATAAAATAACACTAGGGCCTATTTATAACAAAGATATTTAACTAAAAATATATAAATTGACAAGAATTCATTGTAATGTCTACAAAATGTTGAGGGTGGAAGAAAGCTGATGTTTTGCAATTAATTGCTCTTTTGTTTGATTAGGATTCACTCTGGTAATCTGTCCCTTAATCTCATTGATGGAAGATCAACTAATGGTCCTCGAACAATTAGGTATCGCATCTACAATGCTGAATTCCAACAGTACTAGGGTAAGAACAAAATACTTAGGCGGAGTCTCTACTTTCAGATTTTAATTATTAAATAGATACGGTCTTTCTCCTGGGGTGGAGGAGTCCAGAACTATAAGGCAGAGGTTTAGGGTGAGAGGGGAAAGATTTAAAAGGGACCTAAGGGGCAACTTTTTCACGCAGAGGGTGGTGCGTGTATGGAATGAGCTGCCAGAGGAAGTGGTGCAGGCTTGTACAATTACAACATTTAAAAGGTATCTAGATGGGTATATACATTGGAAGGGTTTAGAGGGACATGGGCCAAGTGCTGGCAAGTGGAACTAGGTTAATTTAGGATATCTAGTCGGCATGGACAAGTTGGACCAAAGGATCTATTTTCGTGCTGTACATTTCTATGACAGTATGACTTAATAAAAGTTAAATTTACAAGGTTTTACTTTTCCTTTCTACTTATTTTATTTCTCTTATTTTAATCTTTTCATTTTTTTTGCACTAGATTTCACATTGAATTACAAATTCCCACCGTTAATTATTCAGACTTGGCACTTCTCATGTACAGTTTGTCTGTCTGGTTGATTAAGGAGAAAAACATTTGCTTGCCCTGCTCGCATAGTTCTGAGATTTTCCCTAGAGACAGTGCAATTTTTGGAAGTTGATTGACAGCAACTTACCATGCATAAACCCATAAGTCTCTGGACAAGTGTAAGTATGACAACTGTTGAAACTTTATTGCTGGAACAGCACAGCAGGTCAGGCAGCATCCAGGGAACAGGAGATTCGACGTTTCGGGCACAGGCCCTTCTCCTGTTCCCTGGATGCTGCCTGACCTGCTGTGCTGTTCCAGCAATAAAGTTTCAACTTTGATCTCCAGCATCTGCAGACCTCACTTTCTCCTCTAAGTATGACAACTGGCTGGCACATTTAGTGCACCACTGATTACTGTGTTTCATTGTTATTGACGAGATTGGAATGGCCCACTGAATTTCTTCAAATCCAGCCTTATAATCTTTTACATCCAGAGATAGTCATATGTATTTTGACTTTGTAAAATATATAAATATTAGTATTGTTTTGTTTGATATGGCCAATAAAGTGAACTGGATTGGAGCTATACTGACTGACTTCTTCTGGTGGACTTCAACCCCAAACAATGTCATTATCTGTTTTGGAGAATGATACCTGGCTAAAAGGATCAAATCATGAAGGCAGATTGCATGAAACTCTCTTGAAATCTTGAGTATAGAAGATTGAGGGTGATCTAATTGAAACTTCTAAAATGTTTTAATTATTTGAAAGATTAGGTAGATGCAAACATTTTTTTTTTCCCCAGAATGAGAACAGTCTTAGATTTTCAAATTGTAGAATTTAAAGGTAGTAACAGGAAGCAGTTCCTCCCACAAAGGGTGATTGAAGTCCTAAATCTGTTTCCTGTTTAAAAAGACTGAAGTTGAGTTTGATAGAATGCTTGCTAAATGGGGACTTTGAGGCATATGAAACCAAATTGGGCAACTATAGAGTTGAAGAACCGATTTAACTGCATGTTGAAATAGGCTGTAGAGGCTGAATGGCCCATTACTGTTGCTAAATTCAGCATTCTTCAGCTTTTCAAACAAAGTTTAGAAAGAGAAAAATGTGCTCAGCACCTATGCATCTAGCTCTTTAGTCCAATCGTGCATGTCACATAATTGTTTATTTGGACTGAAGGACTGTGACTAGTGGTTTTCTGCAGGGGTTGGTGCTGGGTCCACTTTTTTGTTCATTGTTTATATAAATGATTTGGATGAGAATTTAGGAGGCATGGTTAGTAAGTTTTTGTGGATGACACCAAAGTTGGTGGAATGTTTGAAAGTGAAGAAGGTTACTGAAGATTACAAAGTGATCTTGATCAATTGGGCCAACAGGTTGAGGAATGGCAGATGGAGTTTAATTTGGATAAATGTGAATTATTGCATTTTGGTAAAACAAACAGGGGCAGGACTTATGCAGTTAATAGTAGGGGCCTGGATAGGGTTGTCAGAGACACCTCGAGAATCAGGTATATAGTTATTTGGAAGTTGCATCACATATAGACTGGGTAGTTAAGGCATTTAGCATGTTTGCCTTCATCATGTTGGGACATCATGTTGAGGTTGTAAAGGATGTTAGTGAGGCCACTTTTGAAGTGCTGTGTGTAGTTCTGGTTGCCCTGCTATAGGAAGGATATTATTAAATTGGAGTGGATTCAGAAAAGCTTTGCCTGGATTTTGCTGGCACTGGAGGGTTTGAGATATAAGGATAAGCTGGATAGGCTGGCATGTTTTTCCACTGGCTGACCTTGCAAAGTTTATAAAATCATCTTTTTCCCAGGATGGGGGAGTTCAAAACTAGGGGGCATATTTTTAAGGTGAGAGGAGAAAGATTTAAAAGGGACTTGAGGGACAATCTTTTCACACAGGGAGTGGCTCGTTTGTGGAATGAACTGCCAGAGGATGTGATAGATGTTCCAAGTTTTAGAAGACATTTGGATAAGTATATGAATAGGAAATATCTGGGGGAATATGAGCCAAATGGAGGCAAGTGGGACTAATTTAGTTTGGGGAGCATGATTGGCATAGCCGAGTTGGACTGAAGGGCCTGTTTCTGTGTACTGTATGACTCTAATTGTGTGTCAGATTCATAACAATGTCGTGTACGATGTGCTACTTGTTTTCATTGTGCAAGTGTCTTGTGAATTGTAAACACAACCTTTTTTTTCCTGTAATTATCTAACATATAATTGCACCAATTTTGTATGATCTTCTGGGGGTATTCTGTAAGATGTTTCAGAATGGTTCACTAATGTTACACTTTTAGATGAACCCAGCAGTTTACGATTTGATCTTCACTAGTAATGTGTCATAGAGTCACAGTGGTTTAACATTACAGAAAGAGGCTCTTTGGCCCATCATGTCCATGCAGCTCATCATACATTCGTCCATTTTAATCCAGTTTTTCCAGCACGTGGCCCATAGCCTTCTATGCTCTGGTGTTTCTAGCTTACATTTAAGTAGTTCTTAAATGTCTTGAGGGTCTCCACTTCTATCACCCTTCTAGGCAGTGAGTTCCAAATAGCCGCAACCTTCTGGGTGTAAAGAATTTTTCCTCCAATCGCATCTAAACCTCCTGCGCCTTCCCTTAAAATTGTGCCTTCTGTTTATTAACTGTCCTACGAAGAGGAAAGTTTTCTCTTTACCTACCATGTCTGTGTTCTTCAGAACCTTACAGCAGAGAAGGCTAAGGGAGGATTGAAATGAAAAAAAAAATCCTAGCCTGTCTAGACTGAATAGTCTTCATATCTAAATTGCTCCAGCCCAGGCAACATCCTGGTGAATCTCCTCTTCACCCTCTCCAGTGCAATCACTTCCTTCCTACAGTATGGTGACCAGAACTGCAGACAGTATTCCAGCTGTGGCCTAACTAAATACAACTCCACTATAATATACTTGTTCTTGTATTCAGTGCCTTGACTAATAAAGGAAAGTATCCAATATTTCTATGTAACCACCATATCTACCCATCCTGCTGCCATCAAGGATTATGAGCAAACACACTAAGGTTCCTCTGATCCTCTTGTGTTTGTTAGAATCTTACCCTTTTAATATATACTTCCCTACATTATTAGTCCTCCCAATGTATTAAATTCTATTTTCCTCCATTCAGATGTTTTGACAAACCTGTCTATATTGTCCTGTAGTCTGAGCCTTTTCTCTTCACTGTTTACAACACTACCAATTTTCATGTTATCTTTGAACTAACTGATCATATTTTCTACATTCATGTCTAGATCATTAATGAACACTACAAACAGCATGGGACCTAGCACCAAATGCTGTTGTACATCACTAGACATAGACTTCCAGACTCAAAAATATCCTTTAATCATCGCCCTCTGCTTCTTGCCACTAAGCAATAATGAGCTCCATTGGTTATTGCTGAAAAAGGATAGATTTAGACAGAACCTTTTGTCATTGGGACAATTTGCAAGTATACCAATTTACTTGTAAATAACTATAATTATTGAATATAATTAAGTATAATTATTCAGTGTTATACAGTATAAATGTTGATTTTTCTCTTTACATTTGTTGTTCCTACGAATTATCCTGATGAGTCCTTCAACAAAATGTTTTTTTTTGGCAGTACTTCAGTTTACTCCTGCTATAATTGGTTATTGACATTCATTCCAGTTCAACAACGACACCGACTTTGAGTGCCCTAAAATGGGAACATATAGGCAGCAATTGTGTTGTGGAATTTATGTCGATCTTCGAGTTATGATTGCTAACCGCTTCTGAAAGTATATTTGGCTTACTAATTTCTATAATTTGGAAACAAGGTTTATTACCATCTTCTCCTTGCCCCCTGCTTCTTCCCCTCACCCACTTCCACCTGAAGTGACATTTGGCTTCTTTGTACAAAAGACTTTTCAGAGTAAATCTCTCTTTTTTTATAGGAACATATAAAGTGGGTCCATGATGAAATGCTGAACAAGTCTTCCAAGCTGAAGCTTCTGTATGTGACTCCAGAGAAGATTGCTAAAAGTAAAGCCTTCATGTCCAAGCTGGAAAAGGCATACAATGCAGGATGCCTGACTCGTATTGCCGTAGATGAGGTTCATTGTTGCAGTCAATGGGGTCATGATTTCAGACCTGGTGAGTACTAATGTTCTCAAATTGGAAGGTACCCTATATATAGTATATACATTCAGGTGTATGTATGTGTGCAATATGTGGGAGTATATGTCACTTAAATTATTCCACTTGAACAGATTGGGGGAGGACTGGGATTGTGAATTTAAACTATTTAAGAACGCAAATAGATTGGATATAGGCAGTTTCTTTTCTCAGAGTAGTAAGTAGCCAGAATTTATTGCCAACTGTTGTCTGGTTGTTGGCTTTCCACATTGCCTTCAAGAAGGAGGAGAGCAGTTTCATCACTGGGGCAGAGATTGTTATGTAGAATGTGAGTGTTTTTATAGATAACTCTTGAGTCATGTTGTTTTCATTACTTTTGATTAATAGCAGGGAGGGTAAGGGAGGTTTGGAGAAGAATTTGCTGGAGTATCTCCCCTAAGCTTTGGCATTGCCTCTGAGGATGTTGGATGGGTAGAGTTTATTGGAGAGGCTGTATTTAGCCATGACGCTACAATACGTGCAGAGTAGGCTTGATGGACTTTGCTTGCCTGTCACCTTTGTATGTTCTAATGTTTGTCAAAGTTCCAAAGGAATACATCTACAGCTTTGTACTTACCATAATGAGGTATATATCAATAAATGAGACAATACATATTGAATTTAGGCAGCAGCACATAACTCAGTATTCCACATAAGGAAGGAACTTGTATTTATATAACATTTTATTACAGTGTTAGATAGTGAAGCATAGTCACTGTTAATACATAGATAAATGTCGCAGCCAATTTGAGCATAGCAAGGCGTTACACAAAGCAAATGAGATGAATGATTGGTTAACCTGTACTTTTTAGGAAAGAGTTTTGTTAGTTAGTTTGAGGAAGGAACAATCACCTAGACAGAAAATAGTTTTAATATCCAATTCAAGAGGTGGAACCTACAATAATGCAGCCTTCCCTCAACCTGGCATTTGAAGACATGGCCCAATTAGTCTTCTACCAACTACTCCTGTATGGTTTAAATAGTGTACAGTAAAATTGAAACAGTTTAATCTATTTACATATTAAACTTTTAAGGCTAAGCTGCTCCAATTATGGGAAGGTAATTTTGACCGTTGAAGGATGATTTTAAATTAATAATATCAGATTGTCCTCTTGTTCTAAACGTTTTCTGATTTTCCTTTTTACAATGCAATTCTCACTTGTTTGAAATTGTTAATAGTAACTTCAATTTTGTCAAACTTCTATTACTGCTGACAAATTGACAACTGCCTCACAAACAGCTGCTGGGCCAGTTTTGATGGACCAGTATTGGTATGACTAGGTTACCCCAAAAGTGCTATATAGTCTTTTTTGCAGGGCCACCTGGGCATAGAGAATGCTGTTCTCTGTGAAGAAGGTAAGCAAGAAAACCTGATACCAGATCTACCAAGCCACAAGCCATGGTCATCTTGTACTGTAAATTATAATATTTGCCAAGCCCATGATGGCCTCCTTCTTCAAAGACCGCAATTTCCCCTCCAACATGGTTGACGATGCTCTCCCTGCAACTCCTCCACTTCCCGCTCCTCGCCCTTGAACCCCGCCCCTCCAATCGCCACCAGGACAGAACCCCACTGGTCCTCACCTACCACCCCACCAACCTCCAGATACATCATATCATCCTTCGTTATTTCCGCCACCT